>NC_054753.1:14922357-15245357 GCF_018143015.1 Lytechinus variegatus
ATGACAGTGATAGAGTATTTAACCGTTTGAACTTTCCAGAGAGCTATATCGATGGTGATACCTCGTTCACGCTCCGCCTTTAGCTTGTCGAGAACCCAGGCATACTTGAAAGATCCCTTTCCCATCTGTTACGATAAGTAATAATATCAAACAAATACGTGTAGAAACGTAAAAATGAAATTCACTTTAAAGATAAAATGAAACAATAAGATGATATCTTTTAAAGGTTTTTTCCAAGAATGAGAGAGATCTGGGGGTGTTTCACAAAGTTATAAGTATGACTTAGAGTCGCACTTAAATGTCTAGTTGCGCGCAGTATAAAAGGCATGGCAGCATTGGTCAGATCATGCCAAGAGGACGCGCACTACTGCGTATTGATCAATAACATTGCACGTTGCATATCATGTACGCGTCGACATTTAAGTGCGACCTAAGTCATACTTAAATCTTTGTGAAACACCCCCCTGGAATTTTTCTTTTTTTTTTAATTCCTGATGCCAAATATTACAAGCAGCTCTCTAATATATCGTGTAATATAGATTACATAAATGTCCTTTTTTATATAGAACATTAGGATTAAATTGCATTTTTCTTCTAGAAGAGGGTATAGAATGCTGTGTCCGTTAATATATTTCCAACAGAGAATATTTTACAAAATCATTACCAATACATATATAAATATATTCAGTAATATAAATAAAAATTAAGTTATAGAGAAAATTACACACAAAAATATTTTTACAGACAAACACATGATTTAAAAAGAATTATATGAGTATCTGTGGAAATAGGGGGAGTAACTAATGGGAAAGCTATAAGTAAGCCCTTATCCCCCCCCAAAAAAAAAAAAAAATTAGTGAATTGATGAATTCACAAATAAAGACACAAATAAATGAATAAGAAAATAACATAATGTTGGCTTTGTGCTATGTCTCTGCAGTCAGTTGTTTAAAATAGTTGCCTGATTAGGGTTTTTTTTCAAATAGTTTGATTCTACCCGGGTATTTTTAACACTTCGCTGGTGTGGCCCTGGGAAGCGGGGGTGCTCGAGCAACCCCCGAGATTTATACCTAAGAGCGCTGCGTGTATAATTTACCATAAGCAGCACCCCCTGGAAATCTGGTAGGGTTGCTAAAGAACAGAAATTTAGCAAAAATCACTTTATTTTTGTTTCAGTGAAAATCTTTCCCTGAACCACAATCTCCTTCATTTTTTTACGAGTTTTTTTTTTTTTCCTTGCCAAATTTTTCTTGACCAAAATGGCCTTCATATGTTATTACTTTTTTTTTAATTTCCTCTGATTTAAACCAAACACCCTGTTAAAATTTCGTTCCCAGGGCCGTGTACGCTGGTGCTCTCCGATATGTGGCAGCGGTTTGCCTGTGATTGATAAACACTTGAATAATCTTGAACCATGATTAACAAACCTCTTTGGATTCCTTTCCAAATTTAACGATGGCGTTTTTATCGATCCCGCCACACTTGTAGATGAGGTGACCAGTTGTCGTTGATTTGCCGGAATCTACGTGGCCGACTACAACAATGTTGATATGGCCCTTTTCTTCCTTAGGCGGCATTGTGGATATCTAAAGAAGAGTTACGTCACAGGAAGTTTGCGTCTGAATAAAGGCTAGAAATTTGAAATCAAACACACGTCCGAGAGAAGTTATTATTAACAATGATAATGATAACAATGATAATAGGCTAATTATGGTAACAACAACAATAGTAATAGGCGCCATTTATCTAGAATTATTTCCAACATATATCTAATCTTCTGACCAAACATATTCTAGCTAGGCCTTTATGCTGGTGAAACAAAATGCCCATTGAAGCATATTAAGCCTTCTATTCCTTGACGTAAATAGCCATGTACCTTTCGCAAACCTCAGGTCCGTATGTAACACACACTGGATTTTCACGATTGATTTTACATCATACTCAACATGGTCAATGGAATCAATCGTAGAAAACATAGAAAACTACAATCATTGCTAAGCTTTGTGTTACCCCGGAAGCGAAATTATTTTCCCCATCACATTTGTGGACATCAAAATGAATATTCATGACGTTCGTCTTCGGAATACGCATGCGCTTGGACTAGTCTGAACAATATTGTGCCCGTTCGCATTGCCGGGGGGGGGGGGGGCACTCAGTATACAATGCATAGTGAGTATGTGCCGCGGAGGGGACCCCCATTTTTACACTCAAATATCCGTTCCAGGGCGTAGCATTTTCATCATATTGAGAAAAGAACTAAGAAAGCCGCTCCGATCGAAGCATAGCATTTTCTTCTTATCAAGAAAAAAGAAGAAAGAAATCCGCTCCAAAACTTCGCGTACTTTCCATTACGCCGTTCCGGCCGCATTGATCCGCCACAATGAGCTGCAATTTTGGTGAAAAGCGGCTTCAGAGCGCTGTCCGACCATCGCCTCTGCGTGAGTGCACCGGCGCCCATGCTGCTGGGCGAGCTGCATACACGTACGTATGCCCGCTCTATAGGGATCCGTTCCAAGGACGCCCGTTTTCACAAACATTTGTAGATCCGAAGCCCGTTCGAGGACCCTCCTTTTTTACAATAAGTCCGCTCCAAGGCCTCTGTTTTTTTTTGTCTCGCTCGCGGCACACCCGTACCACTGTGTTGGTCGAGTGCCCCCCCCCCCCCCCTCCTCCTCCGGCCGCGTTGCATGCCCTGAATGAATCAGCTCCGTAGCCTATAGGCCTTAGATCTATATCTAGATCCAATTCTTAAATATTTATCAAATTGCCATTAAGACAAGTGACAAGAAGACAAGTAGGCTAGGCTATATGGCTATAACCTAAGATAGATCCGGGGGGCCACTTTCATTCACGAGTGGATACCATGTGCGACCATGGGGTCTCGAAAAGCACCCTAAACACGTAATTTCCATATTCTTAACAAGTATTGGCGTGTGAAACCCTACCCTTAACAAGTATTGGAAACAAAACAATACTCTTGGTTGGCAAATATTCCCTGAAATGAACCCCTAAACAAGTACAAAAATGTTTTATTGTTATGGGTCCTCCGGCCGTCGGCTTTACCTTATTTGGTTTAGTAGGACCCCACCTTCTCCACCTCGCGCAAATGGGGCAAAAAGGACATCCTTGAACATTTTAATTTTGTTTTATCATCCCCGCAAATTCGACCCTAAACACGTAATTTTCCTAGCGAAATAGATACCCCTTTATCATTATTTTAGCGTTTTTGACACCCTTATCACGTTACGTACGTAACGTGCCCTATCGTGAAAAAATACATCCTTTTTATGTGTTTTTTTTTGGGTCGCGCATGGTATCCACTCGTCAATGTAAGTGCCCCCCCCCCCGGGGGGGGGGTAGATAGGGCATTAACTTAATTTCAAACCTAGACCTGTCTTATGCCTGCGGCCGAATGCCATGGTTAGCTTATAGAACTGGTTAATTGCGAACTTTACGTTATTTACGTTAAACCAATGAGCTTGGTAGTTTGATAGTTTGATAAGTCTACTCCGTGTAGCCTATACTAGTAACACATTTGCCTGTTTCGAGCATGGGAAATTAAACTTAAAGGGGAATGAACCTTTTGAACAAGTAGGCTTGTGTCGAAATTAAAAAATAATCAAAGAATAAGAGCAAATGAAGTTTGAAAAAGATCGGACAAATAATGAGAAAGTTTGAGCTTTTGAATATTGCAATCACTAATGCTATGGAGATTCTCCCATTGGCAATGCGACAAGGATGTGTGATGTCACATATATGAACAACTTTCCCTTTGATGGACTGTAAAATACCCCCAAAATGTTTGTTTTTGCATTTTTCTTATGGTGATACAAACTCTTTATCCATGATGTATTCTTTAAAAATCTGAATTACATGCCCTCCTATATAGAAAGAACGCATGATCTATTGATAAATGTGATAAAAGAGGCAGTTTAAGTGAAATATATACTAAAGTAATGAGGAGAGTTGTTCACTTTGACATCACACATCTTTGTCGCATTGCCAATGGGATGATCTCCATAGCATAAATGATCGCAATATTCAAATGATCATAACTTTCTCATTATTTGTCTGACTTTTCTCAAACTTTCGTTGATCCGTTCCTTTGATTTTTCTGTTTTCACACAAGCTATCTTGTTCCAAAGGTTTCATTCTCCTTTAATAATTTGTACAGAAATGCTTTATCGATCAATTACATTTTGTTGATCAAGATAGTTTACTCGGCGATTGAAGTAGCAATGTAGAGCTAGAGACCAATGAGAACCACGCGTTAAACATTCACAAGCATGTTAATGTCCCAGCGTAGGCTATGTACATAATAATGATAACATTTGTAGGGCGCTTTATACTGGTCTTTCAAAGCGCAGGTTTACAGATAATAATATACAGTCAATCTATTAAAAAAGAAAAAAAAAGTTGTGGGAAAAGGTGAGTTTTAAGTGAGGATTTGAAAATTTTCATGGAGGGAGCATTTTGGATATGAGTTGGGAGTTTATTCCAGAGGGTGGGAGCAATTACAGAAAATGCACGATCACCATATCTTAGTGCGAGGGCCATGAATTAAATTAGTTAACTATGATGACCGTAGGGATCTGAAAGAGGAGGAAGAATGAAGGAAAATCAGGTCTTGGAGATATTTGGATGACATATTTTGTAGACAATGAGTAGAATTTTTAACGTTATATGCGAGAGTTTACCGGAAGCCAATGAAGTGATCGGAAAATAGGGGTGATGTGTTTGTGTTTCTTGCTCAATGTTACCATTCTCGCTGCAGTGTTGAGGATTCGCTGGGGGGAGAGAGAGATATACATGTACACTAGCCATTTTTTTTTTTGGGGGGGTCATTAAACTGATAGTCCGGGCTGAAAGTACACTGTTAGAAAATTTATCTTTAAAATAAAATAAGTTCCTGCAGCAGAGTCTCGAGAACACCTGTAATCTTACCAGATTGCGTAATCTTACAGGAAATTGGTATTTGGTGTGTGTATTCTTACAAATTTCCTTAAATAAAACACTCTTTTCCCCTTTTTCTAACAGACCTGTTCTGTTAAATTGCAGAAAAATTCCTGTTTCATGAATTTAAAGAATGATTCTGGTATTGCTTTTTGCAAAATCTTCTTTTATTTTTCTGTAAAATCAGGGGTTTTTTTAACAGTGTATTTATAGCTTGATAAATAAAGTAGAATTCACTGAGCAAATTGCCGATAATTTCATAAAATCGGATAACAAATAACAAAGTTATTGAATTTTAAGTTTTAGCAATATTTTGTGAAAACAGTCGTCATGAATATTCAATTAGGCGGGCTGATGATGTCACATTAGTCCGGCAGCCCAGGAGGTTTATTCAACCGAAAGCTGGACAAGCAGATGACCCCATAGCTGGATGGTATAGACCCTGGAGTTTACAAAAATGCATTGCTGCCGGGTTCTATGCGTGGTCTTCCCTCCTAAATGACGGAATATATGACGTCACTACAAAATGGCCCTATATTTTACCATTTTTCAGACATTGTACACATAGCATGAAGCCAAGGGAGAATATATCAGCCAAATCATGTTTGTTTTGTATGAAACTTTCAACTTATATTGTTCAAGTAGGGCACAAGTGATATGCGAAATTTCAAGAACAGAAATTATTGTTTACATATGCAAATTACGTAATGAAGTTTGCATATAATTAGTTTTGGAGATTTATCGCATAAAAAATTGTCGAAAATTTATTTTCTTGTTTTAGTTTACTTTATTTGATATATTTCCTCTCAAGCATAATATCTTTCTCTTCATCAATATCTCTTCTTTAAGAAAATATATAACAGTAATTGGAAATGACATTATAGACTGTGATTTCAGCCTCCTTTTCAATATGGTGCGCACATAGAAATCGTGCGTTTTGGGGCGACCGATATGCCTACTTTATTAGTGCCCAAAAGTCTCTCCCAAAATGAACTACAGTTCTAAATAAGCGTACGCGTCCTCAAACGAAAGGTCGGGAATGTCGCACCAACGCATAATGTCGTAGATTGCGACATTCCCGACCTTTCGTTTGAGGACGCGTACGCTTATTTAGAACGGTAGTTCATTTTGGGAGACTTTTGGGCCCGTCGTCATGGTCGTAAAACTCCGTCCTGTAATGCAAATTGTGTGACATGAGATTTTTTTTCGTTTCGCATCTGGAACGGAAACATTCAATTTGCGTTTCGTGTGCAAAATTCTGGTTGCTACTATGGTAACAGCGATATATCTGATTTAGGACGACTTTCCAAATCCAAATTTGGTTCCTCCCAGAGCTCGAGAGGCCGCCCGGGGGACCCACTTCCATTGAATGGTGGATACCAGGCGCGACCACACGTAAAAAGCGAAAGAGTGGGTATACGTATAGGCCTATGTAGCGTTATGAGGGTGTGAGAAACAATGATTAAAATACTGAAAAGGGATATATTTCCACTACTTGTAGGGTGTCACAACCCAAATACTTCTTGAGAGATACTTTTCATAATCTGGAAAAGACCTTCCTTGTTTAGGGTGCTTTTCGAAACCCATGGTCGCGCCTGGTATCCACTCATCAATGGAAGTGTACCCCCCCCCCCCCCACCCGGCAAACCCCCCATTTCTGCGGAAAAGTAAAAACATACTGCTCATTACTTTGTGTGCTAGAGGCATATTGTTTATGTAGAAGGTGCTGACAAAAGAAAAAAAAACTCCGCAAATTTAGACGGTTTATGACCTGTTGCATTCTGTGTACATGTCAACGCATGGGAAATGATTCGGCTTGAGAGGTGATCTTTTCCATGGAATCAATTGCCAGTGATCCACAAATAATGCACATTAAATGCAATATCGATTCGATGGACTGTAATGATCTATATCTAAGCCTTAATTCGGTAAGTGTTTCCTTACTCAATATGTACTCGATTTGTTTGAAAAACCACTTTCTTATCCATGTCATAATTTACATTTCGCATGTCTCCAGCCAGCTGGAGTCATAGCCATGATACAGGTACAGTCCCGCCGCGAGCTTAGGCAGGCAAATGGCATGGCATGGCATGCTGGTATCGTATAAAAGAGCTTTGCACACGAAAAGCAAGATCTATAGGGCCTGTAACACAAAGCTTGGCAATGATTGTAAAACAGTTTTCTACGTTTGATTGTATTGACTGTAATGTATAATCAATCTAGAAATTCGAGTCTATGATTAATCGTTAACTTTTGAGTTACCCGACTCTAATCTCGCGTTGTAGAGATTTGCGAAAGGTGCCTATTATGCCAAGAGCGTCCGACGCATAATGTCGTAGTTTTTCTAACGCATAATGTCACATGTCGCAACGCATAATGTCGCAGCAAATTGTCAACGCATAATGTCACATGTCGCAACGCATAATGTCACAGCAGTATTTTCTTCAGGACTCGACTCGAGCTACAAATAAGATATGCTTTTACTTAGTATTTTGAGACACGAGAAAGAGAATAAAATTATTTGGAAAGCAAGATTACTCTTTGTATGGATATCTATCAGTTTATTGCCATTTCGTCTACTACCTTTTTCCCCTCTATTGCATGGTCTGATATCATTTCGTCTAATTACCATCTTGTCTAACAGTTGGTCTAATAGCCATGTTTTATATCATCATTTAGTCTAATTGTATTTTTCAATTGGTCCAATATCTACTTTGTATCATTACGTCCGTTACCTTTTGGTCTAATGGCCAAGTGGTATAATAACCACTTGGTGTACTCTCATTTTCGTCCATGTTCCATTTGGTCTAACTTCAGTTGGTTCGCTATCACTTTGTCTAAACCCATTTCGGCTAACAATCATTTGGTATCGTTGCCATGGGTCCAATCACCTGTTCTAGGACAATTACCCCCATCGGACAACTACCCCCTGACGATTTTACCCCCCCCCCCGGACAATTACCCCCTGTAAAAATTACCCCCGAGGACAATTACCCCGGAAAATTACCTCCTGAGGACAATTACCCCGGAAAAATTACCCCGAAAAATTATCCCCGAGAACAATTTCCCCTCAGACAATTACCCCCTGACAACTACCCTGCACAACTACCCCCTAGGACAATTACCCCCGGACAATTCCCCCCTGGACAATTACCCCCAGAAAATTACCCTGGACAACTACCCCCCCCCCCCCCGATGACAATTACCCCCAGACAATTACCCCTTAGGAAAATTACCCCCCCCCCGAGGATAATTACCCCCGGGAACAATTTCCTTGCCCTGGGGACAATAACCAACTAGACAAAGAGTCATACTACGGTCGTACGTTTGACGTAAGAAGTACTCAAGGCATTCTCGAGTATCTTGAAATCAAACGAACGCAGTAAGAAAGCCGTAAAAAGTGAACTCCATCTGCAAATCCTTACAAAACCCAGAATTTTATCATGCTTTTTATGTCACGGTAGCGCAAGATCATCAACACTTTGTAATTTTACTATTTAGGGCCTAAATGATAACATTACAAGGCGTTCTTGTGTACATTATCTTTGCATTTTGTTTTTGCTTTATGTATCTGTTATACACTAAAACCACATCTTAATCTGGAATGTGCACAAATTGTTTCATAATTCTTAGCTTCTTGTTAGATGAATTGTTTTAAAATAACAAAATAACAGGTTTATAGGTCCTACTTGTCAGTGGTAGTGTTGATGGGTTGCGTTACCGACTTTCAACATATTTCTACCCGTGAAAGTGTTTTTTAGCGTTTTATCTATTTGCCTGATTTTTTTCCTGAAATTAAACCCCAATAAATAAAGAAGAATCAGATCAGTTGGAATAAGAGAAATTAGGTATTTGTGATTATTATGTCTAATCGTGTCCTTTCATGAATGTTCAATTGTTCTATGAAAACTTAGTATGAGGGCCAGTTTACACATTTTCTGATGTATGTATGCTATATATATATCTATAGCTATATCTATATATATATAGCTATATAGCGCAACCCCCACCCCCACTTTTAATGATGCAAAAGGCATTGCTCCACAAAAAAAGGAAGAAGAAAGGCGGATAGGGAAGAAAAAATGAAAAAGAAGAAAAGGAGAGAGAGGGAGAGAGAAAAAGGAGAAAGAGCAATATAAGAGAGAAAGTTATTAACATAAGATAAAGTAGAAAATATATTGAAAACCTGTGCCACCGACAAAGACTTACAATGGTTCACGCCTGGGGGGGGGCACTCAGTGCACTGCAAAAACACCGGTGTTAATTTAACACCAGCCTGGTATCTATATTGGTACACACCAGGGAGGTGTTGAAACAACACTAGTTTGGCGTTAGGGCCCGGTTAGGCTAACGCCAATTTGACGTGTAAGCAACACCGATTAGTGTCAAATCAATATCGGTTTGATTCTTAACTGGTGTTGTTTTAAACACCTCTCTGGTGTGGACCGATATAGATAGCAGGCTGGTGTTGAATTAACACCGGCCTTTTTACAGTGTGTATAATAATGTGCCGCGGAGGGGACCCCATTTTTACACTCAAATTTCCGTTCCAAGGCATAGCATCTTTGTCTTATTGAGATAAAGAACAAAGAAAGCCGCTCCAAAGCAAAGCATTTTCTTCTTATCGAGAAATAGTCGATTTGACAGTCTCATTGGATCAATACACCAACCTAGAAATTTTTTTTCCGATGAAGTTTTTTTCTTGATTCGTGTTCCTAAGGGGTCCTAGAACAAATTCAGCTTGGTTGCCAAAAGTTGCCGTTTGGGCAATTTTGCTAATTTGCATAAATCCAAAATGGCCGCCAGATGCCATCTTGAAAACCTAACTTTTGAACCCCTGTCCACAAAATGATGAGTAATGACTCGTTTTAGGGGTTTATGAGATGTGTAGAACTGAATTCTGTAATCATTTTTGCAATATAAGGTCATCTTTAGGTCAAATCCAATATGGCCGCCATATGCAATCTTGAAAAAATGACTTTTGTTCCCTTGCCCAAGAATGACGAGTAATACCTCTACTTAGGGGTTTTGGGGTGTTCAGAATCCATTTCTGCTTTCTATTTTGCAATATAATGTCATCTTCAGGTCAAATCCAAGATGGCCGCCATATGACACCATCTTGAAATATCAATTTTTGAACCCTTTGCCCCGAATCATGCATAATAACTCTATTCATGAGTCATTAGGTATGTTGATTATATTCATGTAGTTATTTTGCACAAAGGATAATCTTCAGATAAAATCCAAGATGGCCGCCAACCGCCATCTTGAAAAATTACTGTCTGAGGCTTGTACGTGTTAGAACTAATGTAAAGGGATTTCAGTAAGATACTCATTTCTTTTATTAATTCTCAAGTTTTTGTCCCAGAATCATGAATAATATCCCTCTTTTCGTGAGTTATCATTTGGTATGTTTATTCAATTTCTGTTCATAATTTTGCAATGTAGGATCATCTCCAGGTCAAAATAATCCAACATGACCACTAAACGCCATATTAAGAAATAAAAAAAAACTACTTCCGAGACTATTGAACCTTGAAGAAGTGCTGTCCCTAATAAGGTTGTTGTTATGTATTGGAGCTCAAGTAAGGGGATTTCAGTGAGAATGATTCATTTCTTTTAACCACTCCATTTTTAGTTCGAGGTCAAGTCATGTCTAAGATGGTCAGATGGTTGATAGATTTCGTCATTAACCAATTACTTTAGAATTAAACCATTCAAGGTTTGGGCTATGATTTCGGGAGTTTTGATCCCTTTTTTATTTCTGTGTAACCATAATTTTCCAGTGAAATGACTTTAAAGTATTATTTGAATTAAAAAGTGATTTCTCCGTATTTTTTTTTCAAAAAAATTAATTTAATTATTAACTTCCTTTATAAGTATTATTGGACTTTTCCTCCTGACAAGAGCCATTGACTTGGTCAGCAGGAGTGCACTCTTTAGCCTCCTGCAGAAGATAGGCTCCCCAAGACTGTTCCACGGTCAGGATTGTTCTCATTCGTGAAATGTTTTACGGAAACGATGTCGCCCCTGCCTCTCAAGAAGTGGGAGTACAAGACCTAGTCATACATAACAGCTGCCTGTCTTGTGCATGTAAGGGGTTTGGACCATCCATCAGACTTTGAGACAGTCAGAAATCCTGATAGACTCAAAACACCGACTGTCCTCCAGATATGTATATCAATAGCACACACTCGTCTGGTTATAGTGGACTCCTCACCTACCTTGGACCGACTATATGTATCTTGTCCCCTTTCACAAGACAAGCATATAAGCATCAGGATTGTAAAATCTGTCACAGTCATGACCAAGCTCCTGCACGGAAGTAAGTCCTGGAAAACGTACGCCGACCAAGAAAAGTGGCTAAACACCTTCCATGTCAGCTGCCTCGGACGTATCATGCACGTTAAATGGCAGGACAAAGTGAAAAATACAGAGGCCCTTCAGCGTACGTGCTAGCATCAAAAGCTTCTTCTCGCTCCTTAGTCAAAGGCACCTCAGGTGGTTGGGGCATGTTTGCCCCATGAAACCTTGGCGAATCCCTTCTTGGATTCGCCAAGGTAAGGTAAGCTGTGTGATTGGTCTCACCCCATCGATAGATCACACCTCCGTTTTAAAGACACATGCAAGTATAACATAACACTTGCCGGCATAGACACTAACACTTATGAAGGTGTAGATGATAGTCGCCGTCCATTCTATGGAGAGCTACTAAGTAAAGGGGTCAAGACGTCAGAAAATAATCGGAATGCTAAATTGGCAGACCAAAGGCATAGGAGGAAGGCTAGGGCAGCATCTCTATATTAACGTGTCTCAGCGCCATCCTCCTTCATCTGTAAAAATTTGCTCTAGAGACTGCCACTCTAGAGTGGAGCTCTATAGTCACTCTCGAAAATGTAAGGCCTAGCGCTACACCATCGTCTTTTAAGGCGAACTGATGCCTACCAATCATTGGACACATTGATTTAGAAAAATAATATTGATAAAACACTTTCAAATTGAAATAAGACCCTAAAAGCCTCTTCAGTACAAAGGTATGAATGGACCTTAAAAAAATACACTCGAAATGGATAGCCCAAACCTAAAGAGGATTCATTCTAAGTTGAGCAATTAATGTTGAAATGAACTTGAGAATTAATAAAAGAAATGAGCATTCTTACTGAAATCCCTTTATATTAGTTCTAACACGTAAAAGCCTCAGACAGTAATTTTTCAAGATGGCGGTTGGTGGCCATCTTGGATTTGATCTGAAGATTATCTTTTGTGCAAAATAACTACATGAATTGAATCAACATACCTAATGACTCATGAATAGAGTTATTATTCATGATTCTGGGGCAAAGGGTTCAAAATTGATATTTCAAGATGGCGTCATATGGCGGCCATCTTGGATTTGACCTGAAGATGACATTATATTGCAAAATAGAAAGCAGAAATGGATTCTGCACACCCCAAAACCCCTAAATAGAGGTATTACTCGTCATTCTGGGGCAAGGGGAACACAAGTCAATTTTTCAAGATTGCATATGGCGGCCATCTTGGATTTGACCTAAAGATGACCTTATATTGCAAAAATGATTACAGAAATCAGTTCTACACATCTCTAAACCCCTAAAACGAGTCATTACTCATCATTTTGTGGACAGGGGTTCAAAAGTTAGGTTTTCAAGATGGCATCTGGCGGCCATTTTGGATTTATGCAAATTAGCAAAATTGCCCAAACGGCAACTTTTGGCAACCAAGCTGAATTTGTTCTAGGACCCCATAGGAACACGAATCAAGAAAAAAACTTCATCGGAAAGAACATTTCTAGGTTCGGAAAATGTCAAATCGACTAAAAAAAGAAGAAAGAAATCCGCTCCAAATTTTCGTAACGCCGTTCCTCGGTCATATTCTGCGGTCTGCTACAATGAGCTGCAATTTTGGTGAAATGCGGCCGCAGAGTGCTGTCCGACCATTGCCTCTGCGCGAGCGCACCCGGCGGCTGTGCCGCCGGGCTAGCTGCATCATCCACGCATGCCCGTTCCATAGGGATGCGTAAGCACTCACACGCTGGCGATCCGTTCCAAAGACCCCACTTTCTTGGTCGAGTGCCCCCCCCCCGGGGGGTCACGCTTGATTCTAAGGGTAGTTTTCCGGAAGGTAATTGTCTAGGGGGGGGGGGGTTATTGTCCTAGAACCGGTGATTGGACCCATGGCAACGATACCAAATGATTGTTAGGCGAAATGGGTTTAGACCGGTGATAGCGAACCAACTGAAGTTAGACCAAATGGAACATGGACGAAAAGGAGAGTACACCAAGTGGTTATTAGACCAATTGGCTATTAGACCAAAAGGTAATAGACGTAGTGTAAGCGGAAAAAGTGGTTATTGGTCCAACTGAAAAAATACAATTTTGACTAAATGATATTTAAACAAAACGGGTATTAGACCAACTGGCTTTTAGAGGGATGGTATTAGAAGAAATGGTTATTGGACTATTGTGATAGTTGACTAACTAATGGTAGACGAAATGATATCAGACCATGTGATAGTGCGGAAAGGGCGCAGACGAAATGGCATATCCATACAAAGCGTAATTCTGATTTCCAAATAATTTCATTCCCTTTCTCCTGTCTCAAAATACTAAGTAAAAGCATATTTTATATCTTATTTGTAGCTCGAGCCGGGAACTCGAGTCCTGAAGAAAATACTGCTGTGACATTATGCGTTGCGACATGTGACATTATGCGTTGACAATTTGCTGCGGCATTATGCGTTGCGACATGTGACATTATGTGTTAGAAAAACTACGACATTATGCGTTGACTGCGACATTATGCGTTGGTGCGACATTACATCGGTTTGTAACGCTCGGCAGTAATAATTCCTTGCATGCACTGAGCGCTGGTGATGGTAGACCCGGATGGTAGATCGAGCTAAAGCCAGGGTAATATTCAGCGCTTTGTATCCTCAGGCAAAGGTCGCTTTATAAATCCAGCTCTTATTAGTATTAATATCATTAGTAGAAGGGGTTCGCCAGTCATAATAATGGATGAGGGTCGCCAGTCATAATAGTAGAAAGGGTTCGCCATCATAATAATGGATGAGGGTCGCCAGTCATAATAGTAGAAGGGGTTCGCCAGTCATAAAAGTGGATGAGGGTCGCCAGTCATAATAGTAGAAGGGGTTCGCCAGTCATAATAGTGGATGAGGGTCGCCCTATTCATAATAGTAGATGAGGTTGCCAGTTATAATAATGGATGAGGGTCGCCAGTCATAATAGTAGAAGAGGTTCGCCAGTCATAATAGTGGCTGAGGGTCGCTATTCATAATAGTAGAAAGGGTTCGCCAGTCATAATAATGGATGAGGGTCGCCAGTCATAATAGTAGAAAGGGTTCGCCAGTCATAATAGTAGATGAGGGTCGCTATTCATAATAGTAGGTGGGGTTCGCCAGTCATAATAATGGATGAGGGTCGCCAGTCATAATAGTAGAAGGGGTTCGCCAGTCATAATAGTGGATGAGGGTCGCTATTCATAATAGTAGAAAGGGTTCGCCAGTCATAATAATGGATGAGGGTCGCCAGTCATAATAGTAAAAAGGGGTTCGCCAGTCATAATAGTGGTTGAGGGTCGCTATTCATAATAGTAGAAAGGGTTCGCCAGTCATAATAATGGATGAGGGTCGCCAGTCATAATAGTAGAAAGGGTTCGCCAGTCATAATGGTAGATGAGGGTCGCCAGTCATAATAGTAGAAAGGGTTCGCCAGTCATAATGGTAGATGAGGGTCGCTATTCATAATAGTAGATGGGGTTCGCCAGTCATAATGATAGATGAGGGTCGCTATTCATAATAGTAGATGGGGTTCGCCAGTCATATTTATAGATGAGGTCGCCAGTCATAATAGTAGAAGAGGTTCGCCGGTCATAATAATGGATAAGGGTCGCCAGTCATAATGGTAGAAGGGGTTCACCAGTCATAAGAGTAGATGAGGGTCGCTATTCATAATAGAAGAAAGGGTTCGCCAGTCATAATAATGGATGAGGGTCGCTATTCATAATAGTAGAAAGGGTTCGCCAGTCATAATAGTGGATGAGGGTCGCCAGTCATAATAGTAGAAAAGGGTTCGCCAGTCATAATAATGGATGAGGGTCGCCAGTCATAATAGTAGAAGGGGTTCGCCAGTCATAATGGTAGATGAGGGTCGCTATTTATAATAGTAGAAAGGGTTCGCCAGTCATAATAACAGATGAGGATCGCCAGTCATAATAGTAGAAAGGGTTCGCCCAGTCATTATAGTAGAAAGGGTTCGCCAGTCATAATAGTGGATGAGGGTTGCTATTCATAATAGTAGGTGGGGTTCGCCAGTCATAATAATGGATGAGGGTCGCCAGTCATAATAGTAGAAAGGGTTCGCCAGTCATAATAGTAGATGAGGGTCGCTATTCATAATAGTAGGTGGGGTTCGCCAGTCATAATAATGGATGAGGGTCGCCAGTCATAATAGTAGAAGGGGTTCGCCAGTCATAATGGTTGATGAGGGTCGCTATTTATAGCAGTAGAAAGGGTTCGCCAGTCATAATAACAGAGATGAGGATTCGCCAGTCATAATAGTAAAAGGGGTTCGCCAGTCATAATAGTGGTTGAGGGTCGCTTTTCATAATAGTAGAAAGGGTTCGCCAGTCATAATAATGGATGAGGGTCGCCAGTCATAATAGTAGAAAGGGTTCGCCAGTCATAATGGTAGATGAGGGTCGCCAGTCATAATAGTAGAAAGGGGTTTCGCCAGTCATAATAATGGATGAGGGTCGCTATTCATAATAGTAGAAAGGGTTCGCCAGTCATAATAGTGGATGAGGGTCGCCAGTCATAATAGTAGAAAGGGTTCGCCAGTCATAATGATGGATGAGGGTCGCCAGTCATAATAGTAGAAGGGGTTCGCCAGCCATAATGGTTGATGGGGTCGCTATTTATAGCAGTAGAAAGGGTTCGCCAGTCATATAACAGATGAGGATCGCCAGTCATAATAGTAGAAAGGGTTCGCACCAGTCATAATAGTGGATGAGGGTTGCTATTCATAATAGTAGGTGGGGTTCGCCAGTCATAATAATGGATGAGGGTCGCAATTTGCATACAGGACGGAGTTTTACGAAAATGACGACTGGCCCAAAAGTCTCTTCAAAATGAACTACCGTTTTAAATAAGCGTGCGCGTCCTCAAACGAAAGGTCGGGAATGTAGGTAAAGGTAAAACTGACGACCGAAGTCCGTGACATATAACAATTGAAATATCGCTGTACTTGTTTAGGGGTACAAATACTCTCCATGGTTATCGATTTGCTTGTTAAGGAAAGGGTTTCACACGTCAATACTTGTTAAGGGCAGTCTCTCACAGCAACCATCCTGCCTCTGGGGAATCTACAGGTTGGACTATGCTATGCCAATGCTGTACATAGCACACACTTTAAAAAGTCATTAAATATCATTTTTGTGACCAAAATTACTAATTGGCATAGAGTTTGTTTTATGCTCTATCATACATACTTATGTCTTTTGCACATTTTCAGTAGTTCCCTTCTCTTTCCCTTTTTCCCCACTCTTATGCACAGTTTATTATGCCCTTCTTTGTTACCTGTTTGACCCACCTCTCACTAATTCTCTTGTTATTCATATCTTCCTCATACCCTCTATCACTGTTTTGTTCCAGATCCTGTTTGATTTGCCTGCCTCATCTTAATCCCTCTTGGCTTGGGGTCTTTCTTTGGCCTTTACTCACACTAACTTCCCTTTGTGTTTGCCCACTCCTTTTCTTTCATCCCCTTCATTAACCTGATTAGTCATCTCTTCTCACTAATGCACCTTTTGTCTCTTTGTTCCAGTGTTGCTGTTGATATCTGTGGTCTATATTATGGTTGTTCCACCTTATATGTTTGTCGTTTTGCCTCCGAAGAAGATTCTGCTAGGATCAAAAGCTTAGGCCCTTTTGACTCCAATTTATCTTTCATAAGTAACTTGGGAATAATTTTTGTATTCACCAGAGCGCTCAAAAACTTGAATTTTTGTCATATTCCTGTATACGCCCTCTATTGGTGGAAGGTAATATGGCAAGACAATTTTCATTTTTCACTCTATATTGTAAATTCTCAGAAAAAAAATTCCAAGAATCAAATATACCTAAGAGCTAAATTATATCATAAAAACGGCAATGAATCTGACAGTGTAAAAAAATCAAGCATTTGTCCCAACGAAAGAGAGAAAATAAGCCAAACATTGCCAACCTTATTTTGCCACACCATGAAGATGTAACTGACTCCAAGGTCATATCATACCCTTGTTCATTGAATGAGTGGTTAAGGGGTACATTTTCAGAATATGGAAAAGTGCGTTAAGGGTGCTTTTCGAGACACCATGGTTGCGCATGTTTTATTAGTGATTGTTCGTCCGGTGCAAATCTTTGGATGATCTGCTGTCCCGACAAAGCCTCTCAACTCTCCATTTTGATTAGACTTGCATTTTCAAAGAAGTTGGTGCAGCGAGCGGCTCCTTAGTAAATGCAAAAACTCTCTAAATCAGGCGCACCGTATGTACATAATATTGTTCCCGCTATAATTCCGTAAAAATGGTATTTTGTACAATAATCTATACTCGGAGGAGCACTTTCATTATCATTACACCGGCTTTAGCTATAGCCATGCAGCAGTCAGTGCATTCAAGGAACTCCTGTCGGGTATATATATATATATGTATACGGAGAATTGTAAAAGCAATTACATTCATTTATTTAGTAATTTCCCCCTTTAAGGATATTTTGGAATGATCAAGAATATTCCACAACATGTTTGTAAAAGCTTTTGTTAAGCAGGCCTCTGCTTATTTAAAGGCCAAGGATTATTGTTATTTCTGAATAGAGATAACTTTACAATAGATTGCTACATAATAGGATTAGCTATGATTTCACTGAGGTCATTCAAGGGTGTGATTGCTCCTGAAAGAAGGAGAATGTTCGTTTTACAGGGCAATACCAGAAGCTTCCATAATAGTGAATACTAGAAGCCTCTAGAATAGAGAATACTAGAAGGATCTACAATAGTTGTAATTAGTATATAAAGCTAGCAGATTCTTCAAGGACATCATCATATCATACCAGATCACTTCATCAGATCAGAGCTAAGAGTTTCACGCCAGACTTTATGTCAGAGCAGACTTTATTTCCACCTCGAATATTTATCTTCTGTGAAATTATTTACCCGCCATCAACGAACTGTTCGCGGTTATTTTGAGAGAGGAATTCTCAGTTCTCATCGAGATCATCAACATCATCAACCTGTTCAATGAACACTCTTCAACATGTTCAACACATGGATTGCTGAAATTGACGGTTAATCATCATCAACATCGTCTTCACGGACATTTCAACTCGTTACAGTGACTCTTATTATTCATCGTGCTTCAACATCAGTTTCATCATCGCCATCATTGTGAATATTTGCCAGCAAACTTGGACTTTTACCAGGATACTATAATTTGGAATACCGTAATTGCCAGAACTGATTTGAAGAGAAGTAAGACCATTATCATTTATGATTTGTTTGTTTATACTTAATTATTTCCTGTAATAAAAAAAGAGGAAATTAAACCTAAATTTTACTTGTTATATGTTGCAGTATCGTAACAATATATGTATATAATAAAACCATGAAAGGACCCTGGATCCTGAAGAGTGCTCTACAATGAAGGAGCTGGTATAATCCGAGGTAGGAAGGTTAAAACAACACGGCTACTCTGCCAGTTTCATGCTTGAGAAGCATGATGATTGCTTCTTAAGCATGAAACTGGCAGTAGCCGTCTTGATTTAACCATCCTAGCTACCTCGGATTATATATATATATATATATATATATATATATATATATATATATATATATATATATTTGTCAAAAGTCTGCTTCAGCATATTGAGTAAAATATCACAAATAGTTTAGTAAATGCGGTAAAAATAAAATCCTATATTTCAAGGAGCTTAGCTCTCAAAAATGAAAAATACTTTACCTTTCACTTTGAGAACTATGCTCCTTTTAAAATCTACGATTCCATTTCTACGGCATTAACTTATCTTTATATATATATATATATATACATATATATATATTTATATATATGTATGGTCTAGTGGTTAAGGCACCGGCGTTCAAAGCTGGGGGCCCAGGTTTGATTCCCGCAGAGACATTTTTTCGGCATCACCAATTTTTCCAAAGGGTAGATAGCTCTGGGGAACCTTGATTTAAGCTACGCCTACCATTGTTCTCTTCATCCATTTCTTTACAATATTTAAATATAAAAGAGTTGCCAAAAAGCTGTTGTACATGTAAAGCTTTACACATTTGTATTTCTTCTCTCATACGTGTACTGTATCAAAGCAATAGCTTTGATCCAGCTGAGGCATGGCGGCTTGTCATTGTTCAAAACTCACCTTCACCCGACAAAGGAAAATATAATTGGTATAGTGTCGAAAATCTGTCTATCTGACGGTCAATCGGATCGGGCTCACCCTAGCCACTAACCCGTCTCTGTGGTCTAGTGGTTAAGGCACCGGCGTTCAAAGCTGGGGGCCCGGGTTCGATTTCCGGCAGAGACATTTTTTCGGCATCACCAATTTTTCCAAAGGGTAGATAGCTCTGGGGAACCTTGATTTAAGCTACGCCTACCATTGTTTGCTTCATCCATTTCTTACGATATTTAAATTTAAAAAGAGTTGCCAAAAAGCTGTTGTACATGTAAAGCTTATCTGTATTTCTTCTCTCATACGTATACTGTATCAAAGCAATACCTTTTGTTCATGCTTTTATTTAAATTGAATTAATCTATCTTGTATTTATTTGTATTTTGTTTTAAGAATGACAAAATAAATTGAATAGAATATCATATCGGAAAATGTGGTGACATATATACAGATATAAAAAAGGTCTTAATTTGCATATTAGTGTGGCATGGAAAAGTAAGTCGGGTAAGTTTTAACCATCAAATAATGTTCACGAAATTAAGGAGTTTTAGACATATTGAAAATCAGAAACTTTGTTTCCGAAGCCGATTATTTAAAATCCAAGGATGTGAAAGAGAAATGCTGCAATTATGGTATTGCCTGCTGTAATGTGTGCATGTCCCCGTGAACTAGCGGTATCACTGTTAAGTCACTTATCATTTAAAAATAATAAATGTATAGTTTGTTTGCATATGTTTTTCTTGTATTGATATTAATTAAATCCCCTCTTGACCCACCTCGGGTCTTTTCAACATACCAGCGCAAACGAAATTATTTCCCTTATTCGTAAACTGCCTCCCGAATCTTGCCAGTTATATCCTGTTCCTACAATTCTAGTTAAGGACTGCACTTCCACTTTTGCCCCAATTATTTGTCAAATTATTAACCTCAGTATAGATCAAGCTACTGTGCCTTCTGTTTTAAAGTCTGCTCTTATTCGTCCTCTGTTGAAAAAACCCTCCTTGGATCGGGAAACCCTGACGAATTATTGTCCAGTTTGCAATCTTCCCTTTCTGTTTAAGATCCTTGAGAGAGTTGTGTTCACTAGACTGAACGATAATTTGTAAGAACACAATTTACTTGACCCTTTTTAGTCGGCTTACCGACCCCACCACAGTGTTGAGACTTTACTCATAAACGTTTCTAGTTTCATATTGCAGAAAATGGACTCTGGATCTGCTACAGCAATGGTCCTATTAGATCTGCCTTCGGCCTTTGATACTGTAGATTACAAGATACTTCTCAATACTCTTGCAGGCTTAGGTATCCAATACCAGGCTCTTGAATGGTTTAGATCTTACCTATCATACCATTCACAGTCTGTCGTTCTTGACGGTTTCACATCCTCCTCACAGTCATTAGATTGTGGAGTACCGCAGGGTTCTGTAGGCGGACCGACCTTATTTTCAATTTACCTACTCGGTCTTCGGCATATTCTTCAAAATTACCCTGTTCATTACCATATTTATGCCGATGATATATAGGTTTTTGCCTCTTTTCCACCGGACCAAACTCAAGCTTCCCAAGCTTTGCGCATTTGGAAAATTGCATTTCTGCCATTGACACCTGGATGAAATCAAACTCACTGCAACTAAACCACAGTAAATGTGAGTTCATGCTTTTTGGCTCCAAATCTCAATTAAGTAAACTTAACATAGACTCCATCTTCATTGCCGGTAATCCTGTTCCTCTCTCTGATTCTTGCCGCAATCTTGGTGTCATTTTTGATTCCCAACTTTCAATGTCAAATCACGTCACAAGTATTTGTAAATCTGTCCGCTATCAATTGCGCAACATCGGTTTCATTCGAAAATATTTAACTCGTTCTGCAACAGAGAAACTTGTGCACTCACTCATTTCCTCACGTCTTGATTTCGGTAATAGTCTTCTCTGTAATATAGCTAACTCCAAAATTAAACAACTTCAAAAACTTCAGAATTCAGCAGCTCGCATTTTTTTCTCTGTCAAATAAGCGCGATTGCATCACTCCTGTTCTTAAAGACCTCCATTGGTTGCCAGTAAAGGATCGCATAGTTTTCAAAATTCTACTTTTGGTTCATCATATCATCAATGGATCCGCACCCGATTACAACAAATCTCCTATACACCACTATCAACCTGCACGCACACTGCGATCACCCCAATCTAGTCTCTTGCATATCCCACTATCTAAAAAATCCTGGGGCGATCGAGCCTTTGCTCATGCCGGACCAGCCCTGTGGAATTTAGTACCACAGGAGCTGAAGAACTCAAACTCTGCAACATCCTTTTAAAGGCAACCTAAAATTGCTTTCGTTCACCAGCAGGTACTAGGTTTTTTTTTCCTTATTTTTAAATTTTCCCTTTTTTTGTACTTCTCTTAGTTCTCTTTACTTTTATGTCTTACTCTCTTAAGCGCCTTGAGCATTTAATCAAAATGGAAAAGACGCTATATAAAATATATGTATTATTATTATTATTAAAACGCCTCATATTCCAAAGCTTCAAGGGGCTCCGCCCCCTCGAGCCCACCAGGGAGCCCTCAGCAATATTTTGCTCATTAGCGCAAGTGGAGCAGTACAGATTGTGGCGCTTTAAACAAAAGTAATTGAGAATGACTGGAGAATAACTTTAACTTTTTTCATTTTTTGTTCATAGCAATTAAATTATGACACCGGATTTAGACAGATATTAAATGAATCGACATGACAAAAAAGAATACTCAATTGGAAACAAAAATAATTAGGCTTAATAAAGCAATAATAGAAATTGATTTAAGTGAATGAAAAAAAAATATGATATTGCCAATTTTCTTACCTATAGCTTAACCTGTGTTATGGATGTGGCTCAGTCAAATAAGTGATGATGCCATTAAAAGGCGATTCTAATGGACTTTTCTTGGAGTGGCTTTTCTGGGGCAGATGTGTGCGCATGCGCGTGTGTGATAGTGCTGGGAGTAATTTGAGATTATTAAAAGAATGACACGCAGCTGAGTAGAACGAAGAACTATCAAAATATCACAGCCTGATGCCCATCATGAATGTTGTTTTCTTATCAGTTTTTGCTTCAAGGATCACCATACTATTAATATCATTGATACATACAACATCCCTTCGTAATGGCTCACCCATTCCAGAGGAATAAGTAGATATGCCTGTTTGTTTCGATACACTAGGCTAGTTAAGAATGGGACGCGCACTTTTTTATATAAATCTGGAATTAAACACAGCCTGGAAAGGTTCTTTGCAGTGGCGGACCGCGACCAGGATAGGACAAAGCATTGGAGGGGCACGTACAACATTGTTCACAAACAATACAGTGCCAATAAGTACCATACCCACGAGACACTCTGACGAACTTCATATACCACTTAAGAACTTTACTGGACAAAAAATAAATTCCTATTCAACGGTCCTAAATTATGGAACTCCCTATCTAATAATGGTAAAGAAAGCGTCTCTTTAGAATTCATTCAAACGTAAATTCCCGCGTAAACTCAAGCTTTTCCTGCTTCATTCCTATAATTCTTTGCAACGGAACTAACACTTCGTTATCCTGATTATCATCCTTACATGTTTACATTTTTCATTTTTATTCTTTTACTTTTTTTCATCTTATATTGTCAAGTTATATCATCTTTTATTATTTCACTAGATCAGGTAGGTTTCTGGTCAGCCCTTCCCCATTCTGACCTTTCCTCCTTTAAAAAAATACAATGTTTTATCTTGTCTTGTACTATCATGTCTCTTTTTTTGTCTTGTTTTCTATGTTCTGTCATTCCCTCTCTCTCTTTCTGCTTTTTCTTCTGTCTATTGCGCAACATATCTTCACAAGGAAGACCTCTTTGTGTAAATAGCTTTGCATTTGTTCAGTAAGATTTTCATCAATATGATTTCGACCTTTTTGTTCCTTCTTTTTTTTTCTTTCCTGTATATATAAACATATATGAATAAGTAGAATATATTTTCTCCATTTCCAAGGAGGATCCACACTCTACAAGCTTTGCTTTTTAGTGGACCCCTGTTACACCCACAAATGCAATAACGCCCACAAATGTAATAATCGCCCACTAATGTAATAACGCCCACAAATGTAATAACACTTTACCCACAAATGTAATAACGCCCACAAATGTAATAACACTTTACCCACAAATGTAATAATGCACTTTACCCACAAATGTAATAAATTTTTGATCGCCCACAAATGTAATAATGACTTTACCCACAAATGTTATAAATTTGAAGGGATTTTTGGCAAATCCGTTCTGAACTAAAATCCGATAGTAATGCGTTCATATAGCACACAAGTGCAAAGTCTTTTTTCCTGATCCGGCTAATTAACAAATTATAATTTAAGTCCAAAGCCTTTTCTCCAGACCCGGTTGTTTCAAAAATTATAATATCAAGCCAAAGTCTTTATTCCAGACCTGGTTGTTTCAAAAATAATAATATGAGCCCAAAGTCTTTTCTCCAAACCCAGTTGTTTCAAAAGTAGTCTTTATTCCAGACCCGGTTGATTCAAAAATTATAATACAATGCCAAAGTCTTTTTTCCAGACCCAGTTGTTTAAAATATTATAATATAAAGTCAAAGACATTATTCCAGACCTGGTTGTTTCAAAAATAATAATATGAGCCCAAAGTCTTTTCTCCAGACTCAGTTGTTTCAAAAGTTATAATACCAAGCCAAAGTCTTTTTTCCAGACCCGGTTGTTTCAAAAATAATAAAATGAGCCCAAAGTCTTTATTCCAGACCCGTTTGTTTCAATAAAAAATATTATATAAAGCCAAAGTCTTTATTCCAGACCTGGTTGTTTCAAAAATAATAATATGAGCCCAAAGTCTTTATTTCAGACCTGGTTGTCTTAAAAATGATAATATAAGTGCAAAGTCTTTTCTCCAGACCCGGTCGTTTCAAAAATTATAATATACACCCAAAGTCTTTATTCCTGACCCGGTTGTTTGAAAAACTATAATATAAAGCCAAAGTCTTTTTTCCAGGCCCAGTTGTTTAAAAAATTATAATATAAAGCCAAAGTCTTTATTCCAGACCTGGTTGTTTCAAAAATAATAATATGAGCCCAAAGTCTTTTCTCCAGACCCAGTTGTTTCTTTATTTTTTTTTCAGTATTGTGTATCAAAATACCCAAGAATTTTTTTTAGACAATTGAATACAATTTTGTTTAAATTTATATGGGGTGGTGGCAGTGATAGGGTCAGAAGACAATTTATATGCAATGATTTTAGTGGAGGTGGCTTAAAAATGATTGATCCATATGCTTTCTCTGTGGCACAAAAAATGTCATGGGTCAAAAAGCTCCTGGATGATAATTATGAAAGCTTGTGGAAATCAATTGAAATGTCTACTTTAAGTAATTTTAATGATAAAAGTGATATGTTATGGAAATCCTATGCTCCTGTCAGTATTTTGAATAAATTAACATCCTGTCAATTGGCTGAATCACTCCATACATGGTATATATTCAGAGAATATTTTGTCAAAACTTAATTCAATGTAACCTTTTCTTCAATAGGTTTTTGCCAGTGCATTTGGTTTAATAAGAATATCTGTTCAAAATCAAAGCATTATTTTTTGTACCAAGACTGGCTTGACAAAGGAATAGTTTATATTAGTGATTTGCTTAACCCTCCCCATCCTGGCTATAAACTCTTTGAAGAACTTGTATTAGATTATGATATCAGTAAACAGGATAGGAGGAAATACAACTTTCTGATGAAAAATATACCATCTGATTGGTTGGTCACATCCGACCTGACCACAGATAAGATATTTGACAAAATAAGAAACCAACTATTGAAAACTCACAAGGTCCCCAAATTTGCATATAGTATTATATTAGAACCATGTCTTTCAGAAAAACAAATGACTTTTTGGAAAGACCTTGATGATACTGGTCAGGTCAGTTGGGAAAAAAAATCATCTAAATAATTTGAATGTACTATTAGTATGCGTATTCGTTCTTTTTATTTTAAGTTATTTCACAGAGCAATAGGTTTAAATGATTTTTTTGTATAAAATTAAAAGACAAGACTCCCCTAACTGTTCTCTTTGTAAAGCTGTCCCTGAAACGTATGTCCATCTGTTTATAGAGTGTCCCGTCGTTAAACCCATTTGGGTTGAAGCTATTAAGGCTATTGCTAAGAAAATTGATAAACTACAAACTGTCTCTATATTTGAAAAAAAAATGGTTTTGAGTCCGACAAAATTCGTAACTTTTTTGTTTCTCTTAAATATTATATTTATATATGCAAATTTCAAAATAAGCCACTAAGTTTTGAAGGTTATAAAGCCTTTATTGCTGTTAATAAAAAAACTTGAATATGGTATTGCCAAAAATAAATAATAAACTTAGCATGCATTTTCAGAAATGGAGATTTAACATATGAACACTGATATTGCTATTTAGCACATGAAATTTATACATGTATCATGTGTACATTTCCATCTTCATTTAAATATACTTTTTCATGTTTATGGGAGTATTTTTGTCTTCTTTTTTTTAATGATTGACTTTTATTTCGGTTTTGCTTTGTAAGTGGTATCTTATGCTGCAGTATTTATGTTTTGGTGTTTTATTATTCTTATCATTATTGTTATTTATTTTTACTGCTTATTTTTTTGTTACATGTATATGGATTCGATGATTGTAAACCTTTGAAATCAATAAAACATATAAAAAAAAGAGTGGGATACATATTTTATTTTTGGCATTTTTATATGCTTGGTGAACGGAATTATGTGCGACTGCCAATATAGTATGTGCATCACAAAAGACTGCATGGATATAGAGGTATACAAAATACTATGATCACAAGTGATGTGATAGCCCCGTTCGTCGGTATATCTATCACGTTTTCAACTATTTCTAGAGCTAGTAATTTCCCATTTCCACATTATAAATTGAAAATTGATGGAATTGCTCAGATGCACCATTTGAAATGATGACAATAAATCCATGATTCAACACTCCTCTACTTGATAAAGTGCTTTTAATCAACAACTTGGATTCCTGGCAAAGCACATCAAGTTCTACATTCTTCTCATGATATGTAATTATACTGATTTAATCATTTTCAATTAAATTGATTATATTGATTTAAATTTGACATTTGATTTATATTTGAATCACTTATAAATATCATATATTAAATGCTGAATTTTGTTCATGCTTTTATTTAAATTGAATAAATTTATCTTGTATTTATTTATATTTTGTTGTAAGAATGACAAAATAAATTGAATAGAATATCATATGAAAAATGTGGTGACATATATACAGATATAAAAAAAAGTTCTTAATTTGCATATTGTGGCATGGAAAAGTAAGTCGGGTAAGTTTTAACCATCAAATAATGTTCACGGAATTAAGGAGTTTTAGACATATTGAAAATCAAAACTTTGTTTCCGAAGCCGATTATTTAAAATCCAAGGATGTGAAAGAGAAGTGCTACAATTATGGTATTGCCTGCTGTAATGTGTGCATGTCCCCTTGAACTAGAGGTATCACTGTTATGTTGTGAGAAGTCACTTATCATTTGAAAAAATAATAAATTGTATAGTTTGTTTGCATATGTTTTTCTTGTATTGATATTAATTAGATCCCCTCTTGACCATTTAAAACGCCTCATATTCCAAAGCTATTCCGCCCCTTGAGCCCACCAGGGGCCCCTCAGTAATATTTCGCTCGTTAGCGCAAGTGGAGCAGTACAGATTGTGGCGCTTTAACAAAAGTAATTGAGAATGACTGGAGAATAACTTTAACTTTTTTCATTTTTTGTTCATAGCAATTAAATTATGACACCGGATTTAGACAGATATTAAATGAATCGACATGACAAAAAAGAATACTCAATTGGAAACAAAAATAATTAGGCTTAATAAAGCAATAATAGAAATTGATTTAAGTGAATGAAAAAAAATAATGATATTGCAAATTTTCTTACCTGTAGCTTAACCTGTGTTATGGATGTGGCTCAGTCAAATAAGTGATGATGCCATTAAAAGGCGATTCTAATGGACTTTTCTTGGAGTGGCTTTTCTGGAGCAGATGTGTGCGCATGCGCGTGTGTGATAGTGCGGGGAGTAAATTTGAGATTATTAAAAGAATGACACGCAGCTGAGTAGAACGAAGAACTATCAAAATATCACAGCCTGATGCCCATCATGAATGTTGTTTTCTTATCAGTTTTTGCTTCAAGGATCACCATACTATTAATATCATTGATACATACAACATCCCTTCGTAAATGGCTCACCCATTCCAGAGGAATAAGTAGATAGGCCTGTTTGTTTCGATACACTAGGCTAGTTAAGAATTGGACGAGCACTTTTTTTATATAAATCTGGAATTAAACACAGCCTGGAAAGGTTTTTTGCAGTGGCGGACCGCGACCAGGAGAGGACAAAGCATTGGAAGGGGCACGTACAACATTGTTCACAAACAATACAGTGCCCCTCGGTCACGGTCCGCCGGTTGACCGTTTTATAATCTGATAACTTTCTTAATCTTTGATGGATTTTCTTCAAACCTTCACCAATAAGTATCGTACCCACGAGACACTCTGACGAACTTACCACTATACAGAACTTTACTGGACAAAAATTAAATTCCTATTCAACGGTCCTAAATATGGAACTCCCTATCTAATAATGTTAAAGACAGCGTCTCTTTAAATTCATTCAAACGTAAAGTCCCTCGTAAATTCAAACTTATCCTGCTTCATTCCTATAATTCTTTCCAACGGAACTAACACTTCGTTATCTTGATTATATCGTCCTTACATCTTTTTTCATCTTATATTGTCAAGTTATATCATCTTTTATTATTTCACCAGATCAGGTAGGTTTCTGGTCAGCCCTTCCCCATTCTGACTTTTCCTCCTTTAAAAAATATAATGTTTTATCTTGTCTTGTAATATCATGTCTCATGTTTTGTCTTGTTTTCTATGTTCTGTCATTCCCTCTCTCTCTCTTTCTGCTTTTTCTTCTGTCTATTGCGCAACATATCTTCACAAGGAAGACCTCTTGTGTGAATAGCTTTGCATTTGTTCAGTAATAATTTCATCAATATGATTTCGACCTTTTTGTTCCTTCTTTTTTTCTTTCCTGTATATACAGTCAGGAAAACCCGCTTTTCCGAGATCGTTTGAAACGTCCCTTTTTCGAGATAGTTGCGTTCACCGAAGCGTGAATCACCGCTGAAAACCTTCGCCCTGTGTAGTCTTTCTCGGCTGCTTTCAGACCCTTATGTATGTGTGCGAACACTCGGTAAGAGCGGTGAAAATGTGTACGCGTGTATACAACCATAGAGCTGTTAGCTCTATGATACAACCCGTGCATTATTCGGACATTGTTATCTTTAGAACATGTGCCTCTCTCTCCCCCTCTCTCTCTCTTTCTCTCTCTTATTATTGTCAAGCATTCAATTTGATTTTCGTTCATCACTACCCTTATCCTGACGTTAAATGTACCGTAAAAAGACCATATTTTTGGATCCACCGTCATAATCCGTAATATCCAACTTTCATGTTGATTCCACCTCAGGATTCAGCTTATGATCTGATGCACAATCCATAATCAATTCATTATAATATTATTTCCACTACCAGTGCCGGCGGAAATCATGGAAATTATTACGTCGATATGCAATTTCAAAACATGCCGAATACAGGTCTGTCCTAAAAACAATCATTGGCTGTTGACGAAGCCGACAAATTGGAAGAAAGTATACTGTATTCACCTTCAAAACAATACATACTGCAAAGTATTGGGGCTACCGGTCACCAAATCAAGTACATTATAAAAGTCTGCCTGTCAGCTCGATCCATGTCCAAACTTCCCTCAAACGTCCAGCCCAGATGAGAATATCATGATGTCATTATAATCATGACCATTCTCCATTCGACATGATCCATGCTAGCAGTGAACAGGTGTGAGATCAATGGTTTAGATTATGAACATTTCGAGAACTGCATATCCATTTTCCATAGCACTAAACCGCCGGAGAGCTGGTTAGAGGTTATTACCATAGGAACGAATATATTTTCCAAGTCTTTCTTATCATATATTACGTAATGCCGTACCCAAAATAACTTTCAGCATGATCATGAAATGTCCATGGTAGTACCATAGCTCTATGCACACTTTGTACAATTTGTACACACACACACACCACGCGTTCGGCTACAACATGCAACGGAGTTCGCGGCACAAAGGCTGAACGCAGAGACTAACCTCCTCTTACGAGAACTTTTGCTTGCATTTTTTCAGCATAAATGTGTCTTCTTTCTTCAATAGCGTCTAAGCACCACGGTGGCGAATTCTATTTTTTGGAATATAGATGAGAAATTTAGTTTTCTTTAACATATTTGAAAATAAAAATCCGCCACCGTGGTGCTTTTTTTATATGAATTTTTTAGTGAGGGTATGTCAAAAATCCCCATTCACTTTGTACAGGAAAGCTATTCGGTGAGATCCGAAAAGATTGCGTCATGCGACCACAAATCCCTGTTAATCGAGATTCTGTCGCTCTCGCAAAAGCGGGATTTCCTTGACTGATATATAAGCATATATGAATAAGTAGAATAAATTTTTCTCCATTTCCAAGGAGGATCCACACTTAGTGGACCCTTGTTACACCAACAAATGTAATAACGCCCACAAATATAATAATCGCCCACAAATGTAATAACGCCCACAGATGTAAAACACTACCCACAAATGTAATAACGCCTACAAATGTAATAACACTTTACCCACAAAATGTAATAAATGCACTTTACCCACAAATGTAATAAATTTTTGATCGCCCACAAATGTAATAATGACTTTACCCACAAATGTTAGAAATTTGAAGGGGTTTTGGCAAATCCGTTCTAATCTAAAATCCGATAGTAATGCGTTCATATAGTACACAAGTGCAAAGTCTCTTTTCCTGATCCGGCTAATTAACAAATTATAATTTAAGTCCAAAAGCCATTTCTCCAGACCCGTTGTTTCAAAAATTATAATATCAAGCAAAGTCTTTATCCAGACCTGGTTGTTCAAAAATAATAATATGAGGCCAAAGTCTTTTCTCCAAACCCAGTTGTTTCAAAAGTAGTCTTTATTCCAGACCCAGTTGATTAAAAAATTATAATACAAAGCCAAAGTCTTTTTTCCAGACCCAGTATGTTTAAAATATTATGATATAAGGCAAAAGACATTATTCCAGACCTGGTTGTTTCAAAAATAATAATATGAGCCCAAAGTCTTTTCTCCAAACCCGTTGTTGTTGTTGTTTGTTGTTGTTCGCTTGGGTTTTGAGGCGCGTGTCATTCAGATATGAATATTTACGCCTTATCAATTTGTCGTTTTGTGGTTATAAAATTTTTGACGCATAATGGATTAGCGCTGCTTTCAGTAAATTTGAATGAGATCGTGAAAGGCGCTCATCACAAATCCTTGATTGTTTGAATAGTATTTTCTGGCCAACCCGGATCAGTAATTTGAACGGGCTTCTCAGCATGCGCGTGGTTGCTATTAAAAACAAGCACTGCCTAGGCCCCCCCAATACCCAATCAAGACAGTGTGATGCCTGTCAACAGACCTCTCCTTCCGAAGTTTGAAAAGAGAACAATAAAAGTGTGTAATATAAAATACATGTTGTATGGTATACCATAACCAAATATAAGGACACAATAATTAATTAATGCAGACATTCTGGGCTTGTGCTCGGTGCAATTAATGTCATGTGTATTATTAAAATGTTACATGTTTAACATGTTATCTGGAATATTCTATCGATTCATAGATGGTTGACACCCGTTTACATAGACTCAAGAGGAACTTCAAAATGCAGTAGCCAAATACAAGTAAATTTATAGAGAGGAAAAGAAAATAACAAAAACAAAATAAAACATATTACATACATATGTACACATTATATACATTTATTTACAGGCGCTTTATCTTAAAATATGTTATGCAGAGAGAACTTAAAAATAAGAGAGTCTATGTGTCCATCTTACGAAAGACACAAGTGCTCTCTGGTGTGAAGCTTCTGATGAAGATAATGATCCCTCGAGATTTGCTGCCTCTTGGGAGTCTGTATCCACTAACAGCATTTTCTTTCTATATATATTTTGCGCATTCAGTTAAAAAATGTCTTGTTGTTTCGGGCACTCCACAAAAATCGCATAATCCAGTTAGGTGTGTTTTGAAAAGAAATAGGTTTTGGTTTAATCCAATATTATCCATTCTTAGACAGTGCAAAATGGATTCACTATTCTTGTGGTTCAAGGAACATTAAAAAGTTCCTGCTACGTTTTTTTTGGATTCTTTTTAAGGGGGATACAGTTTCTCTTCCCATCTATTTTGCCATTTTTGCATATAAAAAACAAACTTTGATCAAACTATTTGATTCTCTTTTATTTAGTTTATTATGGATGTCAATTGTGGGATGTATTAACGCACCTTTGGCGGCCTTATCAACCACTTCATTACCAGTGATATTACAATGCCCAGGTATCCACTCATAACAAATATGTATTCCTTTTTGATGAAGTTGTGTCTGGAGCATCAACAACTCATAAATAAACTGTTCTTCATTGTTGTTTTTCAAAGCTTCTAGTGCTCCAAGAGAGTCGCAGAAAATAACCGCTCCTGTGAGTAATCCCGGTACCTGTATTTGGTTTAACCAGTATAATGACAGAATAATGGCAGCTAATTCTGCTCTGTAAGAGGATGTATGTTTGTGTAGTCTTTGGACTCTACATAATAAAGCGTGGTATAAAAAAAGCAGCAGCTGCCCTGCCCGTCTCTGGAGACTTGGAGCCATCCGTAAATATTTGTAGGTGGTTTGGCCACTTCTGATTAATAAGTTCTATACTTCTCTGTTTTTGGAGCAAGGGGTTGTCTGCCTTGGAAATAAGGTCACTGAGTTCATTTGATACTGATGTGGTCTCATAATGCCACTTTGGAATTGGTGTTGTTATAAACATGTCCTCAATCTTGTATGATAAAATCGGTGGTAATACTAACACTCTTTGACCAAAGGGTTCCCGAGTATTTTGATTCACTTGTATATTAAATTGCCACAGTCTTTCAAGTCCTCCATCAAAGGGTGGTTTGGGATACTTTCAATACGTTTTTTCAATTTGACACTTAGCATTTCCCGACGTATGTCTAAAGGCATCTCCCCAAGTTGTTTCAAAAGTAGTCTTTATTCCAGACTCGGTTGATTCAAAAATTATAATACAAAGCCAAAGTCTTTTTTCCAGACCCAGTTGTTTAAAATATTATAATATAAAGCCAAAGACATTATTCCGGACCTGCTTGTTTCAAAAATAATAATATGAGCCCAAAGTCATTTCTCCAGACTCAGTTGTTTCAAAAGTTATGATATCAAGCCAAAGTCTTTTTTCCAGACCTATTTGTTTCAAAAATAATAAAATGAGCCCAAAGTCTTTATTCCAGACCCGGTTGTTTCAATAAAAATTTTATATAAAGCCAAAGTCTTTATTCCAGACCTGGTTGTTTCAAAAATAATAATATGAGCCCAAAGTCTTCATTCAAGACCTGGTTGTCTTAAAAATGATAATATAAAGTGCAAAGTTTTTCTCCAGCCCGGTCGTTTCAAAAATTATAATATACACCCAAGTCTTTATTCCTGACCCGGTTGTTTTGAAAAACTATAATATAAAGCCAAAGTCTTTTTTCCAGGCCCGGTTGTTTAAAAAATTATAATATTAAGCCAAAGTCTTTATTCCAGACCTGGTTGTTTTCAAAAAAAAAAATATGAGCCCAAAGTCTTTTCTCCAGACCCAGTTGTTTCTTTATTTTTTTTTTCAGTATTTTGTATCAAAATACCCAAGAATTTTTTTTAGACAATTGAATACAATTTTTGTTTAAATTCATATGGGGTGGTGGCAGTGATAGGGTCATAAGACAATTTATATGCAATGATTTTATTGGAGGTGGCTTAAAAATGATTGACCATATGCTTTCTCTGTGGCACAAAAAATGTCATGGGTCAAAAAGCTCCTGGATGATAATTATGAAAGCTTGTGGAAATCAATTGAAATGTCTACTTAAGTAATTTTAATGATAAAAGTGGTATTTTATGGAAATCCTATGTTCCTCTCAGTATTTTGAATAAATTAACATCCTGTCAATTGGCTGAATACCTCCATACATTGTATATATTCAGAGAATATTTTGTCAAAACTTAATTCAATGTAACATTTTCTTCAATAGTTTTTGCCAGTGCATTGGTTTAATAAGAATATCTGTTCAAATTCAAAGTATTATTTTTTTGTACCAAGACTGGCTTGACAAAGGAATATGTTTATATTAGTGATTTCCTTAACACTCCCCCATCCTGGCTATAAACTCTTTGAAGAACTTGTATTAGATTGTGATATCAGTAAACAGGATGGGAGGAAATACAACTTTCTGATGAAAAATATACCATCTGATTGATTGGTCACATCCGACCTGACCACAGATAAGATATTTGACAAAATAAGAAACCAACTATTGAAAACTCACAAGGTCCCCAAATTTGCATATAGTATTATATTAGAACCATGTGTTTCAGAAAAACAAATGACTTTTTGGAAAGACCTTGATGATACTGGTCAGGTCAGTTGGGAAAAATTCATCTAAATAATTTCAAATGTACTATTAGTATGCGTATTCGTTCTTTTTATTTTAAGTTATTTCACAGAGCAATAGGTTTAAATGATTTTTTTGTACAAAATTAAAAGAAAAGACTCCCCTAACTGTTCTTTTTGTAAAGCTGCTCCTGAAACGTATGTACATCTGTTTATAGAGTGTCCTTTTGTTAAACCCATTAGGGTTGAAGCTATTAAGGCTATTGCTAAGAAAATTGATAGACTAGAAACTGTCTCTATATTTGAAGATTTTTTGGTTTTGAGTCTGACAAATTCGTAACTTTTTTGTTTCTCTTACTTAAATATCATATTTATATATGCAAATTTCAAAATGAGCCACTAAGTTTTGAAGGTTATAAAGCCTTTATTGGTGTTAATAAAAAACTTGAATATGTGTATTGCCAAAAGAAATAATAAACTTAGCATGCATTTTCAGAAATAGAGATTTAACATATGAAGACTTATATTGCTATTTAGCACATGAAAATTTATACATGTATCATGTGTACATTTCCATCTTCATTTAAATGTACTTTTTTATGTTTATGGAGTATTTTTGGCTCTTTTTTTAATGATTGACTTATTTCGGTTTTGCTTTGTAAGTGGTATCTTATGCTGCAGTATTTATGTTTTGGTGTTTTATTATTCTTATCATTAATGTTATTTATTTTTACTGCTTATTTTTTTGTTACATGTATATGGATTCGATAATTGTAAATCTTTGAAATCAATAAAACATATAAAAAAAAGAGTGGGATACATATTTTCTTTTTGGCATTTTTATATGCTTGGTGTATGGAATTATGTGCGACTGCCAATATAGTATGTGCATCACGAAAGACTGCATGGATATAGAGGTATACAAAATACTATGATCACAAGTGATGTGATAGCCCCCGTTCGTCGGATATCTATCACGTTTTCAACTATTTCTAGGGCTAGTAATTTTCCATTTCCACATTATAATTGAAAATTGATGGAATTGCTCGGATGCACCATTTGAAATGATGACAATAAATCCATGATTCAACACTCCTCTACTTGATAAAGTGCTTTTTAATCAACAACTTGGATTCCTGGCAAAGCACATCAAGTTCTACATTCTTCTCATGATATGTAATTATACTGATTTAATCATTTTCAATTAAATTGATTATATTGATTTAAATTTGACATTTGATTTATATTTGAATCACTTATAAATATCATATTTTAAATGCTGAATTTTGTTCATGCTTTTATTTAAATTGAATAAATTTATCTTGTATTTAATTTGTATTTTGTTTTAAGAATGACAAAATAAATTGAATAGAATATCATATGGAAAATGTGGTGACATATATACAGATATAAAAAAAAGTTCTTAATTTGCATATTGTGGCATGGAAAAGTAAGTCGGGTAAGTTTTAACCCATCAAATAATGTTCACGGAATTAAGGAGTTTTAGACATATTGAAAATCAGAAACTTTGTTTTCCGAAGCCGATTAATTAAAATCCAAGGATGTGAAAGAGAAGTGCTACAATTATGGTATTGCCTGCTGTAATGTGTGCATGTCCCCTTGAACTAGAGGTATCACTGTTATGTTGTGAGAAGTCACTTATCATTTGAAAAATAATAAATTGTATAGTATTTTTTGCATATGTTTTTCTTGTATTGATATTAATTAGATCCCCTCTTGACCATTTAAAACGCCTCATATTCCAAAGCTATTCCGCCCCTTGAGCCCACCAGGGGCCCCTCGGTAATAATTCGCTCGTTAGCGCAAGTGGAGCAGTACAGATTGTGGCGCTTTAACAAAAGTAATTGAGAATGACTGGAGAAAAACTTTAACTTTTTTCATTTTTTGTTCATAGCAATTAAATTATGACACGGATTTAGACAGATATTAAATGAATCGACATGACAAAAAAGAATACTCAATTGGAAACAAAAATAATTAGGCTTAATAAAGCAATAATAGAAATTGATTTAAGTGAATGAAAAAAAATATATGATATTGCAAATTTTCTTACTGTAGCTTAACCTGTGTTATGGATGTGGCTCAGTCAAATAAGTGATGATGCCATTAAAAGGCGATTCTAATGGACTTTTCTTGGAGTGGCTTTTCTGGAGCAGATGTGTGCGCATGCGCGTGTGTGATAGTGCTGGGAGTAATTTGAGATTATTAAAAGAATGACACGCAGCTGAGTAGAACGAAGAACTATCAAAATATCACAGCCTGATGCCCATCATGAATGTTGTTTTCTTATCAGTTTTTGCTTCAAGGATCACCATACTATTAATATCATTGATACATACAACATCCTTCGTAATGGGCACACCCATTCCAGAGGAATAAGTAGATAGGCCTGTTTGTTTCGATACACTAGGCTAGTTAAGAATTGGACGAGCACTTTTTTTTATATAAATCTGAATTAAACACAGCCTGGAAAGGTTTTTTGCAGTGGCGGACCGCGACCAGGAGAGGACAAAGCATTGGAGGGGCACGTACAACATTGTTCACAAACAATACAGGGTTACACTTCGTAATTCCGAAGCTTCGTAATTCCGAAGGTCTTTATTCCGAAGGTTCGTAATTCCGAAACACGTAAATTGCCTATACCTCGATGTTCGTTAATCCGAAAACGAAAAAGGGTTCGTTAATCCGAACATTTGTGGCGTAAATCCGACGATTCGTTATTCCGAAGGTTCGATAATCCGAAAACGAAATAAGGTTCGTTGTTCCGAAGGTTCGTTAATCCGAAAACGAAATAAGGTTCGTTGTTCCGAAGGTTCGTTAATCCGAAAACGAAAAAAGGTTCGTTATTCCGAAGGTTCGTTGATCCGAAAACGAAATAAGGTTCGTTAATCCGAAAACGAAATAAGGTTCGTTTTTCCGAAGGTTCGTTAATCCGAAAACGAAATAAGGTTCGTTAATCCGAAAACAAAATAAGGTTCGTTAATCCGAAAACAAAATAAGGTTCGTTAATCCGAAAACAAAATAAGGTTCGTTAATCCGAAAAATGAAAACCGGGAAAGCAGAGGCAGAGGCAAGGGGAGGGGGGGCGGGGGACACTGTTGCCGTTTAATTATCATTTGAGGATGGGAAGGCAAGGGCGGCCGAACGAACGAAATGGGCACTTTGGTGATATTTTCACCTTAAGATTATCATCTGCTTGAAGTCATTGTGTGTTTGATAGTGATTAAGAAGAGAAAAACTTTTTTGAAGTGACTTCTTATTATGGCAAAATGTATATTTAGGCTTTATTTTCGGGAGAGAGTATAATGAGCGAGCGGCTTGGTAAAACAAATTCAAAGGTGAAATTGTATAACGTTTTTTGTGGTCAATTATTAAAATGGCATTATTGCGAGGTGTTGCGAGCGTGAATCACAAGCTAAACCTTAGGTTATTTCAATAAAAAATAAAAATTAGTTTTTAAAAATTCGAGCAGATTTCTGCTGTCATTAAAAAAGATGTGCAACTAAACTAAAGAATTAACACGAGCGCAAAACGCGAGCTTAAACATACTGACCAGAAAAGAAACCTGTTAAAGAAAGCATTTAGTGACCTCTTTAGGATGAATATTTCACCAATCGAATGAGAGTGCGAAGCGCAAGCTGAAATTTTTCAATATTCCAGCCTGAAAACTTAACTTAACTTGTATACTTAAAAAGAGTATTTTATTTCGAAAAAAACAAGAAAAACGGCATATTTATATTTTAAAAAAGAACTTTCCCATTTTGGAAATATTAATTCCCCTTTTTTTATTCCATTTTTGATGCCCCCTGCCTCCCTCCCGGTGGATCCAACTTTCGTCCTAGAGGGGGGGGGGGCAATTTTTTTTAAACCATATTTTCCTTGATCGGCAGTTTAAAGTTGATTTTTGTTTGTTTCTTTGAAGGGGTAGTCCTAACAGTCAATAATTAGCTTTATCCTTATAAAATAAAGTAAATATGTAATAACATGATAAACCCTTTTTAAATAATGCGAGCGCGAGCTATATATTTTTTGTTAATATGATGGGCAATATGTTTGTGATCTCAAAGGGAGATGCCTATGTAACTAAAATTAGATAATAACTGCTAGCAAGAAGCGCGAAGAGAATTTTTAAATATATAAGCTCTGACCTGATCTAAAGGGGACATTTTAAGAACTTTTACCAGTTAGCCATGAAGACGATGCGTGTTTTAGCCAATGGCGGCGGAACGTATTTTTTTTTTGGGGGGGGGCAAAGCAAAAAAAAAGGGGGCCAATGGGGGCAATTTGGTGCAAACGGATATTTTCACCATTAGATTATCATCTGTGTAAAGAGGTTGTGTGTTTTGTAGTAACTAAATTGAGCACAATTTTTAAAGATCACTAAAGTTATATATTTACGTTTCATTTCTGCGAGCGTAGAGAGCAAGCGGTTTGGGGGGAAAAAGTCAAATCTGAAGATGAAAATTCACCTTTTTGGTCAATACTGTTAAAAGGGCATCCTTGTGAGATTTGCGAGCGAATCACGTGCTCAAACTTTTGGAAATATTCATATGGGCCTAGAATGATAATATTGATATAGGTATCATTTACCCAGGGAAGCCACTTCAGTTCTGAAAACTATTCTCCCAGCTATTATTTTTTTTTTTACAAGAATGCTTAGAATGTCCAGTTTTCAGGTTGGAAAATCGGAAAAATTTGGCTCACGTTTCTCGCTCGCATCAAGTATTGTTTATTGAGGAACTCATTCTATTCCTGGTTACAAAAAAAGTATGAAATGTCCAGTTTTCAGGTTGGAATATCACAAATTTTAAGCTTGCGGTTCGCGCTCTCATTATTTAGTTCGTGAGATATATATTCTATTCATGAGTCACTAAATGCAGTCCTTAAAAGATTACTTTCTGAAGCCTGTTGCATAAAACTTTTTACCTGAGAAAACTCTGGTAAAAAACTGAAAACTAAGGTTAGTCTGATTTCCGCCAAAAGTTTCATGCAACGGGGCCCAGGTCAGTATATAACAAATTACAGCTCGCCCTCGCATTAATTCTTTAGAAAGATACACATCTTTCTCATGATTACAAAAAATGCTCCGAATGCTCACTTCACGTCTTGTTACATAGTTTCACCTGCGATTCGCGCTTTCAACATTTCACAAGGATCATTATTAGTATTATTTTTATTTTTATTACCAGCAGAAGCTGTTATTAAAATGACATCCCCTCCAATACAAATCCTATTATCTAGAGGTTGCTCGCACGCTTTCAACACACTTGATCCCCTGCATCTTTAATTAAACCATTTGCTTATAGGCAGCAATTGCTCAGATAAAATCGAAATTAGCCTATGCTTGATCAGGGCGCCATTCTTAATGAAATACATGCTTTGGCCCCAACACACGCATGTATCATCGATCGTTATTACTATCATTGCATAATATCGTGTAATTTTGTAATGACAACATCGTTTTTGTTACCAAAATGAATTATTTTCATTTTCGGAAATACGAACCTTATTTAATTTTCGGATTAACGAACCTTATTTCGTTTTCGGATTAACGAACCTTATTTCGTTTTCGGATTAACGAACCTTATTTCGTTTTCGGATTAACGAACCTTCGAAATACGAACCTTATTTCGTTTTCGGATTAACGAACCTTCGGAATTACGAACCTTATTTGTTTTCGGATTAATGAACCCTTCGGAATTACGAACCTTATTTTGTTTTCGGAATGACGAACCTTCGGAATTACGAACCTTATTTGTTTCGGATTAATGAACCTTCGGAATTACGAACCTTATTTTGTTTTCGGATTGACGAACCTTCGGAATTACGACCTTATTTCGTGATACGGATTGACGAACCTTCGGAAATACGAACCTTCGAAATACGAACCTTCGAATAACCGAACCTTCGAATTACGAAAGCTTCGGAATTACGAATGTATGCGACAATAACAGTGCCCCTCGGGTCACGGTCCCCGCCGTAAGACCGTTTTATAATCTGATAACATTCTTAATCTTTGATGGATTTTCTTCAAACCTTCACCAATAAGTATCGTACCCACGAGACACTCTGACGAACTTACCACTATACAGAACTTTACTGGACAAAAATTAAATTCCTATTCAACGGTCCTAAATTATGGAACTCCCTATCTAATAATGTTAAAGACAGCGTCTCTTTAAATTCATTCAAACGTAAAGTCCCTCGTAAATTCAAACTTATCCTGCTTCATTCCTATAATTCTTTCCAACGGAACTAACGCTTCGTTAACTTGATTATATCGTCCCTTACATCTTTTTTCAACTTATAATTGTCAAGTTAATATCATCTTATATATATTTCACCAGATCAGGTAGGTTTCTGGTCAGCCCTTCCCCATTCTGACTTTTCCTCCTTTAAAAAAATAAAATGTTTTATCTTGTCTTGTAATATCATGTCTCTGTTTTGTCTTGTTTTTCTATGTTCTGTCATTCCTCTCTCTCTTCTGCTTTTTCTTCTGTCTATTGCGCAACATATCTTCACAAGGAAGACCTCTTTGTGTGAATAGCTTGCAATTGTTCAGTAATATTTTCATCAATATGATTTCGACGTTTTTGTTCCTTCTTTTTTTTCTTTCCTGTATATATAAGCATATATGAATAAGTAGAATATATTTTCTCCATTTCCAAGGAGGATCCACACTCTACAAGCTTTGCTTTTTAGTGGACCTTGTTACACCCACAAATGTAATAACGCCCACAAATATAATAATCGCCCACAAATGTAATAACGCCCACAGATGTAATAACACTTTACCCACAAATGTAATAACGCCTACAAATGTAATAACACTTTACCCACAAATGTAATAATGCACTTTACCCACAAATGTAATAAATTTTTGATCGCCCACAAATGTAATAATGACTTTACCCACAAATGTTAGAAATTTGAAGGGGTTTTGGCAAATCCGTTCTAATCTAAAATCCGATAGTAATGCGTTCATAAAGCACACAAGTGCAAAGTCTCTTTTCCTGATCCGGCTAATTAACAAATTATAATTTAAGTCCAAAGCCATTTCTCCAGACCCGGTTGTTTCAAAAATTATAATATCAAGCCAAAGTCTTTATCCAGACCTGGTTGTTTCAAAAATAATAATATGAGGCCAAGTCTTTTCTCCAAACCCAGTTGTTTCAAAAGTAGTCTTTATTCCAGACCCAGTTGATTAAAAAATTATAATACAAAGCCAAAGTCTTTTTTCCAGACCCAGTTGTTTAAAATATTATGATATAAGGCAAAAGACATTATTCCAGACCTGGTTGTTTCAAAAATAATAATATGAGCCCAAAGTCTTTTCTCCAAACCCGTTGTTGTTGTTGTTGTTCGCTTGGGTTTTGAGGCGCGTGTCATTCAGATATGAATATTTACGCCCAGTTGTTTCAAAAGTAGTCTTTATTCCAGACTCGGTTGATTCAAAAATTATAATACAAAGCCAAAGTCTTTTTTCCAGACCCAGTTGTTTAAAATATTATAATATAAAGCCAAAGACATTATTCCAGACCTGCTTGTTTCAAAAATAATAATATGAGCCCAAAGTCATTTCTCCAGACTCAGTTGTTTCAAAAGTTATGATATCAAGCCAAAGTCTTTTTTCCAGACCCATTTGTTTCAAAAATAATAAAATGAGCCCAAAGTCTTTATTCCAGACCCGTTGTTTCAATAAAAATTATTATATAAAGCCAAAGTCTTTATTCCAGACCTGGTTGTTTCAAAAATAATAATATGAGCCCAAAGTCTTCATTCAAGACCTGGTTGTCTTAAAATGATAATATAAGTGCAAAGTTTTTTCTCCAGACCCGGTCGTTTCAAAAATTATAATATACACCCAAAGTCTTTATTCCTGACCCGGTTGTTTGAAAAACTATAATATAAAGCCAAAGTCTTTTTTCCAGGCCCGGTTGTTTAAAAAATTATAATATTAAGCCAAAGTCTTTATTCCAGACCTGGTTGTTTCAAAAATAATAATATGAGCCCAAAGTCTTTTCTCCAGACCCAGTTGTTTCTTTATTTTTTTCAGTATTTTGTATCAAAATACCCAAGAATTTTTTTTAGACAATTGAATACAATTTTTTTTAAATTCATATGGGGTGGTGGCAGTGATAGGGTCAGACGACAATTTATATGCAATGATTTTAGTGGAGGTGGCTTAAAAATGATTGATCCATATGCTTTCTCTGTGGCACAAAAAATGTGGGTCAAAAAGCTCCTGGATGATAATTATGAAAGCTTGTGGAAATCAATTGAAATGTCTACTTTAAGTAATTTTAATGATAAAAGTGGTATTTTATGGAAATCCTATGTTCCTCTCAGTATTTTGAATAAATTAACATCCTGTCAATTGGCTGAATCACTCCATACATGGTATATATTCAGAGAATATTTTGTCAAAACTGAATTCAATGTAACCTTTTCTTCAATAGGTTTTTGCCAGTGCATTTGGTTTAATAAGAATATCTGTTCAAAATCAAAGCATATATTTTTTGTACCAAGACTGGCTTGACAAAGGAATAGTTTATATTAGTGATTTGCTTAACCCTCCCCATCCTGGCTATAAACTCTTTGAAGAACTTGTATTAGATTATGATATCAGTAAACAGGATGGGAGGAAATACAACTTTCTGATGAAAAATATACCATCTGATTGATTGGTCACATCCGACCTGACCACAGATAAGATATTTGACAAAATAAGAAACCAACTATTGAAAACTCACAAGGTCCCCAAATTTGCATATAGAATTATATTAGAACCATGTCTTTCAGAAAAACAAATGACTTTTTGGAAAGACCTTGATGATACTGGTCAGGTCAGTTGGGAAAAATTCATCTAAATAATTTCAAATGTACTATTAGTATGCGTATTCGTTCTTTTTATTTTAAGTTATTTCACAGAGCAATAGGTTTAAATGATTTTTTTGTATAAAATTAAAAGACAAGACTCCCCTAACTGTTCTCTTTGTAAAGCTGCTCCTGAAACGTATGTACATCTGTTTATAGAGTGTCCTTTTGTTAAACCCATTTGGGTTGAAGCTATTAAGGCTATTGCTAAGAAAATTGATAAACTACAAACTGTCTCTATATTTGAAAAAAAAAATGGTTTTGAGTCCGACAAAATTCGTAACTTTTTTGTTTCTCTTTAATATTATATTTATATATGCAAATTTCAAAATGAGCCACTAAGTTTGGAAGGTTATAAAGCCTTTATTGGTGTTAATAAAAACTTGAATATGGTATTGCCAAAAGAAATAATAAACTTAGCATGCATTTTCAGAAATAGAGATTTAACATATGAAGACTTATATTGCTATTTAGCACATGAAATTTATACATGTATCATGTGTACATTTCCATCTTCATTTAAATGTACTTTTTTTTATGTTTATGGGAGTATTTTTGTCTTCTTTTTTTAATGATTGACTTATTTCGGTTTTGCTTTGTAAGTGGTATCTTATGCTGCAGTATTTATGTTTTGGTGTTTTATTATTCTTATCATTATTGTTATTTATTTTTACTGCTTTTTTTGTTACATGTATATGGATTCGATGATTGTAAACCTTTGAAATCAATAAAACATATAAAAAAAAGAGTGGGATACATATTTTCTTTTTGGCATTTTTATATGCTTGGTGTATGGAATTATGTGCGACTGCCAATATAGTATGTGCATCACGAAAGACTGCATGGATATAGAGGTATACAAAATACTATGATCACAAGTGATGTGATAGCCCCGTTCGTCGGATATCTATCACGTTTTCAACTATTTCTAGGGCTAGTAATTTTCCATTTCCACATTATAAATTGAAAATTGATGGAATTGCTCAGATGCACCATTTGAAATGATGACAATAAATCCATGATTCAACACTCCTCTACTTGATAATGTGCTTTTAATCAACAACTTGGATTCCTGGCAAAGCACATCAAGTTCTACATTCTTCTCATGATATGTAATTATACTGATTTAATCATTTTCAATTAAATTGATTATATTGATTTAAATTTGACATTTGATTTATATTTGAATCACTTATAAATATCATATATTAAATGCTGAATTTTGTTCATGCTTTTATTTAAATTGAATAAATTTATCTTGTATTTATTTGTATTTTGTTTTAAGAATGACAAAATAAATTGAATAGAATATCATATGGGAAATGTGGTGACATATATACAGATATAAAAAAAAAGTTCTTAATTTGCATATTGTGGCATGGAAAAGTAAGTCGGGTAAGTTTTAACCATCAAATAATGTTCACGGAATTAAGGAGTTTTAGACATATTGAAAATCAGAAACTTTGTTTCCGAAGCCGATTATTTAAAATCCAAGGATGTGAAAGAGAAGTGCTACAATTATGGTATTGCCTGCTGTAATGTGTGCATGTCCCCTTGAACAAGAGGTATCACTGTTATGTTGTGTGAGAAGTCACTTATCATTTGAAAAATAATAAATTGTATAGTTTTTTTTGCATATGTTTTTCTTGTATTGATATTAATTAGATCCCCTCTTGACCATTTCAAACGCCTCATATTCCAAAGCTATTCCGCCCCTTGAGCCCACCAGGGCCCCTCAGTAATATTTCGCTCGTTAGCGCAAGTGGAGCAGTACAGATTGTGGCGCTTTAACAAAAGTAATTGAGAATGACTGGAGAATAACTTTAACTTTTTTCATTTTTTGTTCATAGCAATTAAATTATGACACCGGATTTAGACAGATATTAAATGAATCGACATGACAAAAAAGAATACTTAATTGGAAACAAAAATAATTAGGCTTAATAAAGCAATAATAGAAATTGACTTAAGTGAATGAAAAAAAATATATGATATTGCCAATTTTCTTACCTATAGCTTAACCTGTGTTATGGATGTGGCTCAGTCAAATAAGTGATGATGCCATTAAAAGGCGATTCTAATGGACTTTTCTTGGAGTGGCTTTTCTGGGCAGATGTGTGCGCATGCGCGTGTGTGATAGTGCTGGGAGTAATTTGAGATTATTAAAAGAATGACACGCAGCTGAGTAGAACGAAGAACTATCAAAATATCACAGCCTGATGCCCATCATGAATGTTGTTTTCTTATCAGTTTTTGCTTCAAGGATCACCATACTATTAATATCATTGATACATACAACATCCCTTCGTAATGGCTCACCCATTCCAGAGGAATAAGTAGATAGGCCTGTTTGTTTCGATACACTAGGCTAGTTAAGAATTGGACGAGCACTTTTTTTATATAAATCTGGAATTAAACACAGCCTGGAAAGGTTTTTTGCAGTGGCGGACCGCGACCAGGAGAGGACAAAGCATTGGAGGGGCACGTACAACATTGTTCACAAACAATACAGTGCCCCTCGGGTCACTGTCCGCCGGTTGACCGTTTTATAATCTGATAACTTTCTTAATCTTTGATGGATTTTCTTCAAACCTTCACCAATAAGTATCGTACCCACGAGACACTCTGACGAACTTACCACTATACAGAACTTTACTGGACAAAAATTAAATTCCTATTCAACGGTCCTAAATTATGGAACTCCCTATCTAATAATGTTAAAGACAGCGTCTCTTTAAATTCATTCAAACGTAAAGTCCCTCGTAAATTCAAACTTATCCTGCTTCATTCCTATAATTCTTTCCAACGGAACTAACACTTCGTTATCTTGATTATATCGTCCTTACATCTTTTTTCATCTTATATTGTCAAGTTATATCATCTTTTATTATTTCACCAGATCAGGTAGGTTTCTGGTCAGCCCTTCCCCATTCTGACTTTTCCTCCTTTAAAAAAAATACAATGTTTTATCTTGTCTTGTAATATCATGTCTCTTGTTTTGTCTTGTTTTCTATGTTCTGTCATTCCCTCTCTCTCTTTCTGCTTTTTCTTCTGTCTATTGCGCAACATATCTTCACAAGGAAGACCTCTTTGTGTGAATAGCTTTGCATTTGTTCAGTAATATTTTCATCAATATGATTTCGACGTTTTTGTTCCTTCTTTTTTTTCTTTCCTGTATATATAAGCATATATGAATAAGTAGAATATATTTTCTCCATTTCCAAGGAGGATCCACACTCTACAAGCTTTGCTTTTTAGTGGACCCTTGTTACACCCACAAATGTAATAACGCCCACAAATATAATAATCGCCCACAAATGTAATAACGCCCACAGATGTAATAACACTTTACCCACAAATGTAATAACGCCTACAAATGTAATAACACTTTACCCACAAATGTAATAATGCACTTTACCCACAAATGTAATAAATTTTTGATCGCCCACAAATGTAATAATGACTTTACCCACAAATGTTAGAAATTTGAAGGGGTTTTGGCAAATCCGTTCTAATCTAAAATCCGATAGTAATGCGTTCATATAGCACACAAGTGCAAAGTCTCTTTTCCTGATCCGGCTAATTAACAAATTATAATTTAAGTCCAAAGCCATTTCTCCAGACCCGGTTGTTTCAAAAATTATAATATCAAGCCAAAGTCTTTATCCAGACCTGGTTGTTTCAAAAATAATAATATGAGGCCAAAGTCTTTTCTCCAAACCCAGTTGTTTCAAAAGTAGTCTTTATTCCAGACCCAGTTGATTAAAAAAAATTATAATACAAAGCCAACAATAATATGAGCCCAAAGTCTTTATTCCAGACCCGTTTTTTTAAAAAAATGATGATATAAGTCCAAAGTCTTTTTTTCCAAACCAACTTGTTTCAAAAGTAATAATACAAAGCCAAAGTCTTTATTCCAAATCCGGTTGTTTCAAAAATCATAATATAAAGCCAGAGTCTTTTTGCCAGACCCGGTTGTTTCAAAAATTATAATATAAAGCCAGCGTCTTTTTTTCCCAACCAACTTGTTTCAAAAGTAATAATATAAAGCCATGGTCTTTATTCCAGACCCGGTTTTTCAAAAATTGTAATATAAAGCCAAAGTCTTTTCTCCAAACCCGGTTGTTTCAAAAATTATAATATAAAGCCAGCGTCTTTTCTCCAGACCTGGTTGTTTAAATAATTATGATACAAAGCCAAAGTCTTTTTTCCAGACCCAGTTGTTTCAAAAATTATAATATTAGTAGAAAGTCTTTTTTCAAGACCCAGTTGTTTATAATATAAATCCAAATTTATAATATATAAATCCAACGTCTTTATTTCAGACCCGGTTGTTTAAAAAAATTATGATATAAGTTCAAAGTCTTTTCTCCAGACCCGGTTGTTTCAAAAATTATAATATGAGCCAAAAGTCTTTTTTCCAGACCCGTTTGTTAAAAAAATTATAATATAAAGTCAAAGTCTCTTTTCCAGTTCCGGATGTTTCAAAAATGATATGAGCCCAAAGTCTTTATTCCAGACCTGGTTGTTTCAAAAATTATAGTACAAAGCCAAAGTCTTTTTTCCAGACCCAGTTGTTTCAAAAATTATAATATTAGTCCAAAGTCTTTTTTCAAGTCCCAGTTGTTTATAATATAAATCCAACGTCTTTATTTCAGACCCGGTTGTTTAAAAAAATTATGATATAAGTCCAAAGTCTTTTCTCCAGACCCGGGTGTTTCAAAAATAATAATATGAGCCCAAAGTCTTTTTTCCAGACCCGTTTGTTTTAAAAATTATAATATAAAGTCAAAGTCTCTTTTCCAGTCCCGGATGTTTCAAAAATAATAATATGAGCCCAAAGTCTTTATTCCAGACTCAGTTGTTTCAAAAATTATAATATTAGTCCAAAGGCTTTTCTCCAGACCCGGTTGTTTCAAAAATTATAATATAAAGCCAAAGTCTTTTTTCCAGACCCAGTTGTTTCACAAATTTAATATTAGTCCAAAGTCTTTTTTCCTGACCAGGGTATTTCCGTAATAACAATATGAGCCCAAAGTCTTTATTTCAGACCGGTTGTTTAAAAAAAATGATAATATAAGTGCAAAGTCTCTTTTCCTGATCCGGCTAATTAACAAATTATAATTTAAGTCCAAAGCCTTTTTTCCAGACCCAGTTGTTTAAAATATTATAATATAAAGCCAAAGACATTTTATTCCAGACTTGGTTGTTTCAAAAATAATGATATGAGCCAAAGTCTTTTCTCCAGAACCATTTGTTTCAAAGGTTATAATATAAAGCCAAACTCTTTATTCCAGACCCGGATGTTCCAAAAATTATAACATAGGTCTTTTTTCCAGACCCGGTTGTTTAAAAAACTATAGTATAAAGCCAAAGTCTTTTTCCAGACCCGGTTGTTTCAAAAATAATAATATGAGCCCGAAGTCTTTATTCCAGACCCTGTTGTTTCAAAAGTTATAATATAAAGCCAAAGTCTTTATTCCAGACCCGGTTGCTCCAAAAATTGTAATATAAAGCCAAAGTCTTTTCTCCAGACCCGGTTGTTTCAAAAATTAAATATCAAGCCAAAGTCTTTTTTCCAGACCCAGTTGTTAAAAATTATGATATTAGTCCAAAGTGTTTTTTTCCAGACCTGGTTGTTTATAATATAAATCCAAATTTATAATATAAATCCAACGTCTTTATGCCAGACCGGTTGTTTCAATAAAAATTATAATATAAGTCCAAAGTCTTTTTTCCAGACCCAGTTGTTTTAAAAATTATAATATAAATCCAAAGTCTTCATTCCAGACTTGGTTGTTCAAAAAATAATAATATGAATTCAAAGTCTTTTTTTCCAGACCCGGTTGTTTAAAGAATTATGATATAATTCCAATGAAAGTCTTTTTTCGAGACCCGGTTATTTCAAAAATTATTATTTAAGTCCAAACTAAGATACAATAATATTCCAGTGGAATGAAAATGAGAATCGAGCTTAGTCTTTTCTCCAGACGCTAATATTAAATTGATAATCAAGCATAGTCTTTGCTCAACACCCGGTAACTAAAAGCTGAAGCCTTATAGTACTGCATTTCTATTGCACAAAAATCCGAAATCTTTTTTCCAGACCGGTTAATTAAAAAATTATCATGTAAGTCCAAAGTCTTTTTTCCAGACCCGGTTATTTCATAAATTATAATGATTATAAAAATAAAGACCCATGATCCTATTTATGCAAATAACGTTGTTGTTGTTGTTAGCTTGGGTTTTGAAGCGTGTGTCATTCAGATATGAAAATATAGCGTTTAAAAATCATTAAAAACACAACAATAACAACAACAAAACAACGACCCTGCAACCATTTAAAAAAAAATGATTTCTTGTATATTCCTTCTTTTTTTAATACATATGAAGAAAAATGAGAAATAAGATATCACTAACCAATAGGGGGATTACTTCCCTAAAACGATAAGGTTGTTGATCAACGATCTATGATATAGTATATAACAGAAAAACATTCTATCAAAAGGGATATCCATTCCATGTTTTTATTTGGCAATAAGTCATGATTTACTATTTTTGCCACCCACTGTATGAGAAGTAGGGTAACAATTTAATAAGTGTTATTTTGATTACTCCTTTTTTATTATTATTATTTCTTATATATTCATTCCTTTTTATTCTATGAAAAAAACCTTTAAATATATATAAAACAAAAAACTGAGTAATAAGATATCAGCACACAATATGCGGATTACTTCCCGAAAACGATAAGGTTGTTGATCGACGATCTATAAGATATTATATAAAAGAAAATGATTCTATGAAAGGGAATAACGTTTTAACAAGTATTTCGGTACTTTAAATTTTCAGTGTACCAAGCACCATTTGTAACAGCATTTTTTTTAGATTAGTTACAATTCCAATAATCTCAGTGGCCTAAGATATATTTTCTGGTGTTATATTGACCCGTAAAGTAAAGAGAAAGAGAGAGAATTTATGTGATCAAGAAGTGATAAGATAGGGAAAAAATTATTTGAAATGACTGAAAGAGAGACAGGCAAAGAAAGAAGAGACCCTCCCAAACCCGTACCAGAGTTACGGGGTTAGGCTGTCCCGTCGGTGGATTCAGGTCCATCAACGTCTTGAGGTCTGATCTTTCCAAGGGACAAACGTCTTTAAATATGGTGTAGTCTTTGCTCTATACCATGTTTTTCCAAAATAGGAAATTATTAGAAACGATAAAAAACAGACAAACAATATTAACAAAGACGCCACAATATCATTAATGTAGAACAACGATGTTGTTGTTATTTTGGTTTTTAAGGAACGTACCATTCAGATCTGAATATTTACGCCTTTTACTAATTTGTCGTTTTTGTGGTATGCGTTATCACAGGGTTTTTATAGTTTGGGAGAGGCTGGTGTCTAAGTTTTCAGATTAATCTTTTGCTTAATTTGTATTTTTAAGAAAACTGGGTGTGGGGTAAAGACAACTCTTCTAAACCCAAGCATTTTAACTGGGTTTAATTTCAAAGATTGTTTTTTTTCAACATTTGTTTATCTCTTATAATAACTGGGTCTAAAGACGAAGGTCTAAGCATAAAATCCATGTTATTCAACAGGAATAAGAATATTACAAAATCTTATGTTTTTAAGAATGTTTAAATTAATTTGATGACTGGGTCTGGAATAGAGATAACGCTCTAAACACGTGCTTTTCTACTTGGTCTTAATTTGGAAGATTGTTGGTTCTTAGATTCGTTGTTGGGGTTGGGTTTTATTGGTTTTTTATTCTTGAAATAATTGTGTCTGGAGAAAAGTCTACAATTGATCTCCGTGTTATTCCACAGTAGTAAGATTATTGGGTATTCGTTTTAGAATATGTTTAAAAACTATTTTTTTTTAATAATAACCAAGCTGGAGAAAGGACGTTTACTTTATCAATGCATAATTACAACGTTTTGTAGGGGGTCTTAGTATTATTATATAAAAAAAATCTGGGTGTGGGGTAAAGACATATTTTTTACTGGGTGTAAGATTTGAAAATTGGTTTTAGATTTGATTTTTTTAAATTCATTCATTTCTTTAGATAACCTGGTCTGGAGGAAAGAGAACTTTTTAAAACTCGTGCTATTCAAAAGAATATGACAGAGTCTTATGTTAGAAGATTTTTTTCGTAATTTTTTTAATGATTAGGTCTGGAATAAAGACAACGTTCTAAACCTCTTTTTAAAAACAGGTTCTTAGGTTCAAGGATTGCTTGGTCTTAGATTTGGAGCTATTTCTATTTTTACTATTAGCGTTATTTTGAAAAACAAATGACTTGGTCTGGCTGAAAGACTACGCTATATGTCCATGTTATCCATGTTATGTTAGTCTTTATACAGTTTTTGTTGTTGTTGTTGTTTTGTTATTTACAATTTTTGAATAACAGGGTTTGGAGAAAAGGCTAAGCTTGATTTTCTCTTTTCTTCCATTGGAATACCATTATGGTATCTTAGTTTGGACTTTATAATTATAAATCATAAAATTATAATTTTTAAATAACCGGGTCTGGAAAAGAGACTTTGGACTTTTGTGCCATATGAAGGTATTACTGTAGGGTTTTAGTTTTTAGTTTTAAATAACCAGGTCTGGAGATAAGACTATGCTTGATTCTCAATTTCCCTCCTCATTTTTTATAGGGCGCTAATAAGATCGCTAATGGATTATGAGTGCGAGGCCTATGATAGTGCATCCCAAACAATGAAAGCAAAATTAGATGCAATTCAATATCAAGCATTAAGGATATCTGTTGGAAGGCTCCCTCTTACCTCACTAGAAGCCCTGCAGGCTGAACTCGGGGAAATGCCCCTCGACCTGAGAAGAAGAGTACTCACAGATAAGTTCAGAACAAAGATTGAAAAAATGCAGACTATCCAACTTTGCTTAATATAAAACCGTGCTGGCAATTCGATTTATCCAAAACTCAAAAAAAAATTAACCTTTTGGAATCAGAGTGGAAAAAATAAACTACTCTGTAGAATCATATAAATGCGCTTTTCCTCCATGGCTTTTCAAACGCCCGAAGGCTTCAGTAGAAGTGAACAAGGAATTAAATAAACATGACCATCCTTTATACCAAAAACAAAAGGGCCTTGATCTTATTAACTCAAAATGGTCAAATCAACTCCATATTTACACAGATGGATCCAAAGAACCCGTCACTGGAGCCTGTGCTTCCTCCTTTTACGTTCCAGCTTTCCATTACTCCAAGTCTAAACGCCTCACTGATTATTCTTCATCATATAGAGCTGAATTAGCAGCAATTATCTTAGCCCTCAACTGGTTAGAAAATCTTGATGTATACGTAGGAGTAGTAATATTTAGTGACTCATTAAGCTCCCTCGTAGCAATATCAGAACAAAAAGAAGTACCTTTTGTCTCAGAAATTCTTACCCTATTAACAAATTTAACATATTTAGGCATAGATATAAACTTTGAATGGATCCCCAGCCACTGCGGTATTAGTGGAAACGAGATGGCAGACATGCAAGCAAAAAATGCATTGAAGAAAAAAATTGAAATCAACAACAAATTATCTTTAACAGAAATAAAACATCTCATTTTCAAAAGATACAATCTAGAATGGCAAAAAAGATGGAATGAATCCCACAGCCTACTCAAATTATACCATCCCACTGTTGATTCTCCCTTTTTTGTTCCCTAATTAGATTCCACGAAACCATTATCCACAGACTCCGTTTTGGTGTAATAGGATTGAACTACGATTTAAAAAGACTTAATATACACCCCACGGGACTTTGTGATACATGTAGGCCTAACAAATTTGAAACAGTTGAGCATTTCTTAATCGAATGTCCCAAATATATAATAGAGAGGGCCATGCTACTTACAGAAACAAATCTTTCAACCTCCAAAAAAATAATGGATCTCTCAAAGAGTACTAAGTTAGAAACTCAATCTGCACTAGTCTGTTTCGTTCTCAGAACGAAACGACTATATAAAGTCTGAATAAGGAGGAAGAAATGAGACTTTTCTCCTCCTTTCTTACCCTTGGCTGATTATCCGAGTTTCGTTAATTTGGCAATTCGCCAAGGGGACAGAAAGGATGAAGAGAGAATTTCCGTTGTTATTTGTTGGTTTGTTTATTTCTATTTTCAATTTTTCAATGTTTTTTTTTGTGCACTTTGCACTTTCATCCTATACTTTAGTTTCGGTTTCCCAGAACCTGGAGTTTTATCAGGCCAGAAATCCAGTTTACTTTTGCTTTTTATGTTGCAGCTTACTGTAGCAGAAGAAAATCAAACGTGCTGCAAGAATCAGAACACATATAAAAGAAAAATAAATTAATTTTATGAAAAAGGAAGGGAAACAGAAAAGAAATAAAAAGGAAAAAAGAGAAAAGAAAAGAAAAAAAAAAGAATTAAAAAAGAGAAAAAAGAAGAAATATGAAAAGAAAAGCAAAGAAAAAAGAAGAAAAAAAAAAAAAATAGAAAATAGAAGACAAAAGAAAAGAAAAAAAATAAAATGAAAGGAAAAGAAAAAAGAGAGGAAAAAAGACAAAGAAAATAACAGAAAAGAAAAGGAAGAAAAAAAAGAAGAAAAAAAAGATTTAGAGAGAGAAGGAAAAAAGGAATGGCAAAAATATATATTAAGCTACTGAAAATGAACAAAAGCTGTGGCAAATATAGTCAATCCTGACTGGATGCCAACCAAGGAAAGAAGAAGAAGAAGGTTTACTCGTGGCGAATATATTCACAATACATTGCGTGTAATTCAAAACAACAACAAAGACATTGATTCCACCAGCTTTAATTAACTGGGTCTGGAGAGAAGATTAAGCTCGATTCTCATTTTTATTCCACTGGAACATGGAAGACTTCAGACTTATATCATCATTTTTTAGACAACCGGGTCTGGAAAAAAGACTTTTTTATATTATTATTTTCTAAACGATCGGGTCTGGAAAAAAGACTTTGGACTTAAAATTATTTTTGACACAACTGGGTCTGGAATTAAGACTTTTGATTTATATTATAATTTTTTTAAACAACCGGGTTTGGGAATAAGGACTTTGGACTTATAATTTTCTGAGCAATCGGGTCTGGGGAAAAGACTTCGGAATTATATAATAATTTTTTAAACAACCGGTCTGGAAGAAAAATTTGGACATATATTATAATTTTTTAAACAACCGGGTCTGGAAAAAAGACTTTGGACATGTATTATAATTTTTTAAAACAACTGGGTCTGGAAAAAAAACTTTGGACTTATATTATTTTTTTAACAACCGGGTCTGGAATAAGACTTTGGATTTATATTATAATCTTTTAAACAACCGGGTCTGAAGAAAGACTTTGGACTCATATTATCATTTTTTAAACAACCGGGTCTGGAAAAAAGACTTTGGACTAAAATTATTATTTTAGACACAACGGGGTCTGGAATAAAGACTTTGGATTTATATTGTAATTTTTAAAACAACCGCGCATGGTAAAAAGACTTCGGACTTATATCATCATTTTTTAAACAACCGGGTCTGGAAAAAAGACTTTGGATTTATATTATCATTTTTTAAACAATCGGCTCTGGAAAAAAGAATTTGGATTTATATTATAATTTTTTAAACAACTGGATCTGGAGAAAAAGACTTCAGACTTATATCATCATTTTTTAGACAACCGGGTCTGGAAAAAAGACTTTTTTATATTATTATTTTCTAAACGATCGGGTCTGGAAAAAAGACTTTGGACTTAAAATTATTTTTGACACAACTGGGTCTGGAATTAAGACTTTTGATTTATATTATAATTTTTTTAAACAACCGGGTTTGGGAATAAGGACTTTGGACTTATAATTTTCTGAGCAACCGGGTCTGGGGAAAAGACTTCGGAATTATATAATAATATTTTAAACAACCGGGTCTGGAAGAAAAATTTGGACATATATTATAATTTTTTAAACAACCGGGTCTGGAAAAAAGACTTTGGACACGTATTATAATTTTTTAAAACAACCGGGTCTGGAAAAAAGACTTTGGACGTATATTATTATTTTTTAAACAACCGGGTCTGGACTAAGACTTTGGATTTATATTATAATCTTTTAAACAACCGGGTCTGAAGAAAGACTTTGGACTCATATTATCATTTTTTAAACAACCGGGTCTGGAAAAAAGACTTTGGACTAAAATTATTATTTTAGACACAACGGGGTCTGGAATAAAGACTTTTGATTTATATTGTAATTTTTAAAACAACCGCGCATGGTAAAAAGACTTTGGACTTATATTATCATTTTTTAAACAATCGGATCTGGAGAAAAGACTTCGGACTTATATCATCATTTTTAAACAACCGGGTCTGGAAAAAAGACTTTGGATTTATATTATCATTTTTTAAACAATCGGCTCTGGAAAACAGAATTTGGATTTATATTATAATTTTTTAAACAACTGGATCTGGAGAAAAAGACTTCAGACTTATATCATCATTTTTTAAACAACCAGGTCTGGAAAAAAGACTTTGGACTTATAGTATAATTTTTGAAACAACCGGGTCTGGAAAAAAGACTTTGGACTTATATTATTTTTTTAACAACCGGGTCTGGAATAAGACTTTGGATTTATATTATAATCTTTTAAACAACCGGGTCTGAAGAAAGACTTTGGACTCATATTATCATTTTTTAAACAACCGGGTCTGGAAAAAAGACTTTGGACTAAAATTATTATTTTAGACACAACGGGGTCTGGAATAAAGACTTTGGATTTATATTGTAATTTTTAAAACAACCGCGCATGGTAAAAAGACTTCGGACTTATATCATCATTTCTTAAACAACCGGGTCTGGAAAAAAGACTTTGGATTTATATTATCATTTTTTAAACAATCGGCTCTGGAAAAAAGAATTTGGATTTATATTATAATTTTTTAAACAACTGGATCTGGAGAAAAAGACTTCAGACTTATATCATCATTTTTTAGACAACCGGGTCTGGAAAAAAGACTTTTTTATATTATTATTTTCTAAACGATCGGGTCTGGAAAAAAGACTTTGGACTTAAAATTATTTTTGACACAACTGGGTCTGGAATTAAGACTTTTGATTTATATTATAATTTTTTTAAACAACCGGGTTTGGGAATAAGGACTTTGGACTTATAATTTTCTGAGCAACCGGGTCTGGGAAAAGACTTCGGAATTATATAATAATATTTTAAACAACCGGGTCTGGAAGAAAAATTTGGACATATATTATAATTTTTTAAACAACGGGTCTGGAAAAAAGACTTTGGACACGTATTATAATTTTTTAAAACAACCGGGTCTGGAAAAAAGACTTTGGACGTATATTATTATTTTTTAAACAACCGGGTCTGGACTAAGACTTTGGATTTATATTATAATCTTTTAAACAACCGGGTCTGAAGAAAGACTTTGGACTCATATTATCATTTTTTAAACAACCGGGTCTGGAAAAAAGACTTTGGACTAAAATTATTATTTTAGACACAACGGGGTCTGGAATAAAGACTTTTGATTTATATTGTAATTTTTAAAACAACCGCGCATGGTAAAAAGACTTTGGACTTATATTATCATTTTTTAAACAATCGGATCTGGAGAAAAGACTTCGGACTTATATCATCATTTTTTAAACAACCGGGTCTGGAAAAAAGACTTTGGATTTATATTATCATTTTTTAAACAATCGGCTCTGGAAAACAGAATTTGGATTTATATTATAATTTTTTAAACAACTGGATCTGGAGAAAAAGACTTCAGACTTATATCATCATTTTTTAAACAACCAGGTCTGGAAAAAAGACTTTGGACTTATAGTATAATTTTTGAAACAACCGGGTCTGGAATAAAGACTTTGGGCTTATATTATTATTTTCTAAACGATCGGGTCTGGAATAAAAACTTAAGACTTAAATTGTTATTTTTGACACAGCTGGGTCTGGAATGAAGACTTTTGATTTATATTATAATTTTTTTTAAACAACCGGGTTTTGGAATAAAGACTTTGGACTTATATTATAATTTTCTGAGCAACCGGGTCTGGAGAAAAGACTTTGGAATTATATGATAATTTTTTAAACAACCAGGTCTGGAAGAAAAATTTGGACATATATTATAATTTTTGAAACAACCGGGTCTGGAAAAAAGACTTTGGACATGTATTATAATTTTTGAAACAACCGGTTCTGGAAAAAAGACTTTGGATTTGAATTATTATTTTGACACAACTGGGTCTGGAATAAAGACTTTCGATTTATATTATAATTTTTTTAAACAACCGGGTTTGGGAATAAAGACTTTGGACTTATATTATAATTTATTAATTAACCGGGTCAGGAAAAGACATTTTGCACTTGTGTGCTATATGAACGCATTACTATCGGATTTTAGATTAGAACGGATTTGCCAAAAAGCCCTTCAAATTTATAACATTTGTGGGTAAAGTCATTATTACATTTGTGGGCGATCAAAAATTATTACATTTGTGGGTAAAGTGCATTATTACATTTGTGGGTAAAGTGTTATTACATTAATGGGAGTTATTACATTTGTGGGTAAAGTGTTATTACATTTGTGGGCGTTATTACATTTGTGGGTGCAACGCCCCCCCCCCCCCCTCATTTCCATTTATGCTCAATGTTATACTTTTTTTACGAAGTAAGAATGCTCGTCTGTAAAATTTTACTTGATTTGTATTATTATATATTAATTTTTAATATGTTTTTGAATGGAAATTGAATAAAGAATTGAACTGAATTAAATGTTCTTTGTACTGTTTTTATGCTATATTTGCAACAAACTTTTCGTCAGGTTGAACGTTGCCTTTAATAGTCCTGAAATTAAGTGGAATAGATGTCCTAGATGTCACCGTAAAAAAGCTCTTTAAAATTCTTGACAACATAGTTCTCCACAACATGTTCTTCACAACATATGAGCTTTACTGTGACGTGTTTACAGTTTAAACAACCATTCTCAGTTTTATTGAGAATTGAATATTGGAAATTAAACTTTGTTATTTAATATTTCAATCATTTCCATTAATTTCCATTTATTGGATAATACGTCAATTCAATTTGATTAAACCTTTTAAACAACAACAGCAAAAGGCAAACATGGTGTATAAACATTTTAATCAGCGTGCAAGCTTTTCAAATACGACACAAAAACGAACAAAAACATTCTTAAATTTTTGACATACGCTGTTACTGTTCGAACCTTGTAGTAGTTGATTAAACATTAATTAAGCAAGTGTTTAAACTGTAAGAAAAGAAGTCTATTTTGTAATATTCAATTCTCATTATATAACGTATCGTTGTTTAAACTTTTTAACAACTACGACGAGCATAGTACGGTCAATATAGTAAACAACGATGTATACAATTTTATAAAAAAAATATAATTGTGTATCATGGTAAAGCTGCGCTAGATCAAGGGTATGAACATATCTTGAGTATGTCTACGTAGGTTTAAACAGTAAAAACTCTTTGAATTTGTATGCAATGCTGTTGACTATGAACCCTACAGTAGTTTGATTTGGTTTCATTTATTTCTGTATTCACACAATATACAAAGACAATTTATATAAAACAAAATATTGATAGTCGTGTAGTATAAATAGAGAAAAATAAATATAAAAAAAATGTATTATAATCTACATTTTGCAAGACAAGATGACAAGATTCAAAGGAATGCAGGAGACCGCCATCGTGAGCGATTATAGGCTTGATGATGATGGCGGCCTCGTATAAATGTTATGTAGTTCTTCATTGATGAAGTGGGTGCGGTGCAGGTATACATGTAGGTGCAAGTGAGAGCAGTTCTCGAAACCACATAAACACCTGTTTGCGTATTATGTTCCTGTGCGTGACTCCATCATACATTTTTAACATTACAGCGATTATGTATACCCAGTGGGTATATGTTCTGGTGTGAGAGTATGTTAAAGGGGAAGTTCACCCTAAAGAAATCTTCGTTGTAAAAATAGCAGAAAAAACAATAGAACAATATTGGTGAAGGTTTGAGGAAAATCCATCAAAGGTTAAGAAAGTTATTAGAATGTCAAGTTTTGGATTTGTGACGTCATAAATGAGCATCTGCCCCATATGTTATGCAATATAAAATGTACAAATTTCAATTTTGCAATGGTTCGTGAACACTATTGTTTACTTTTTAGAAACGGGTTAAATGACTTGTCTATTGATATAACGATGTTACAGTAAAAACCATTTTCAATTTTCTGAGAAAATGACATTATATTGATTTTCGCCATACGATATGTAGATATGTACAAATCAACTGATTAAAACTCTAATAACGTTTTTATTCTTGAATGGATTTTACTCTAACCTTCGGCACTATTTCTAATTCATTTGTCAGGGTAAACCTCTCCTTTAAGAGAGAGAAATATAGATTGGAAGAGGGGGAGAAGGGGGAGGGGCATTCTGCTATGCAAACCCTGTACTCTATAAGAGTCTGATTGTGCAGCCTACATGTATAATGTCGTGTGTACTGAAGGCCTTCTCAGCAGTATTCTTTGTGTGGCGACGGAGATCCACTTGTTCATCAAAGTTTCAATCAGGGTCTGTGCCTAAAGACTAAGGGGAGGGTGAGAGCGTATAGTGGGTTGCGATTTTAAAGGAAAAATCCAACCCCAAAAAGGTTGATTTGAATAAAAAGATAAAAATCCAATAAGCACAACACTGCACACTTCATCAAAATAGGGTGTAAAGTAAGAAAGTTATGACACTTCACCATACAGTTATATACACATCCTGGTCCGTATGCAAATGAGGAGAATGATGACGTCATCCACTCACCATTTCTTTTGCATTTTATTACTAGTATGAATGATTCTAATTTTGTCCTCTTGTCAAGTGAAACAGCCAAAAGGCGGCGGAAGCGGGGGGGACGTGTCCCCCCCCCCTAAATTTTAGGTGGGGGGGACGGTCCCCCCCCCCTAAATTTTTTTTTGCTAACCTTTTTTTTTTTTTTTTTTTTGCTTGTCAATTTTTTCCCTGCGTCCCCCCTAAATTCACGTGGACCCCCATTGAAACGTGTGTGTCCCCCCCCCTAAAATTTAGGTTGATTACCTTTTTTTTTTTTTGCTTGTCAAAAATTTTGGAGCACTTGTCCAATGTGTCCATCCCAAAATTTCAGGTAGACATCCCCAATTTTGTTTCCTTCCGTCGCCAATGGAAACAGCCATGAATTCTTCCCTGAATATGTGGAATTAGCCTTGTTTGCGGTCCAGTCGTTGGTCCTTATTGTCAGTTCTGTGAAAAAATATTGTATGTTTAAACAGTAAAAAAACGAAATAAATAATGAGTGAGGGACACCATCGACCGTCTCATTTCCATGTCTCTGAGTTGTGAATATCACTATTTTGTGAAAAATAAGCGAAACGAAAATGTCATAACTTTATTTATTTTACATCCGATTTTTATTAAATTTTCAGCATTATGCTACTTTAATTGTTTTCTATTCATTCAAATCAATATCATTCTGGCGTGGACTTGACCCTTAAAGATGCACTTGCTTCTTTCTCGATTAGTTCGAAATACAAGACCACCCCCCCCCCCTTCCGTGGCGCCCAAGAACGTGTGTATAAACAAGCTGTCTTAGATTCTATCTTTTGGTGAAATGGCAGAAAATATATTACACCTAATGAGGGGCATTTAACGAAAAAAGGCGATTTTACATGCTACCAAAACCCTTGTATTTGATTAGAATAAGGGTTTTTTTTAATAGTAAATATGAAAGATGCTTGGTGAGACACCCCAGGACGCTTGGCATTCTTATAAATAAAGAATATGATTCCTAAGATTTTGGAGACATAGCCTTGAGCTTGGTATCCCAAATGTAAATAATGACGAACTAAAACAGCAAGCTAAAAAAAAGAACGATGACGTCAGAGTTCAGTGGGGTCCTGCCTGCTAAAACTGCAACTTGAGCTTTAAACATGTTAAAACGCACATCCCACTGGTATCATACATGATTGTACTTGTTCCAGCAAATAAGCAGCATGTACCCCCTTTTCATGTTGAACTTGATGTCAGATGTCGCGTTCATTAAATCTACCCAAGATTGGAAAGGACATGCCGAGCGTAATTGCTCCCTCATGTTGTTATGTTATTTTACGGACCTGTTGCCTGCCATTATGGCCATATTATGGCATTATATCCTGCTTGATATTTATTTTTAAATGTGATTGTAAACAATGCAAAATGAAAGGGAAAATGGAGTGCTACGTAAACAAAATTCGGTTGAAAACACATAGAGTGTAAAAAAGGTTCAATATTTAGAGATATTCATTCAAAGAATAATCTCACGGACTCGCCCGATCGCGCTCAAGCCCCAAACTTGAAAAAAAAATGAATAAATTCTGTGCCAGCTTCAAAATTAAAGCACGTATGGATGCCTTTAACCATGTTGACTCTATATATGTGAATGGGGGAATGGTCAATGCGATTACAATGCTCTTGAACCGACGGATATATAGATATTTACGGACCTGTTGCCTGTCATGTTGTACACCTTGCTTGATATTTTTAAATGTGATTGTAAACATTAAAAAATGAAGGGAAAGAATGCTACGTAAACAAAATTCGGTTGAAAAACACATAGAGGGGAGGAAAGGGGTTCGATAATTAAGGATTTTAATTTAAAGAATTAATCTCAAATACCCGCCCAATCGTGCTCAAGCCAAAAACTTGAAAAAGAAATATGCGTGAATTTTGAGCCAACTTCAAAGGTAAAATACGTATCAATGTCTTTAACTCTGTATATGTGAATGGTCATAGCGAGGACAATGCTCTTGAACCGACCAATATATACATGATAATATGTTTTGGCGAATATAATGAAGACAAATTCGTATAGGCCTACAGAATCGAGATTTCAATAATCTGAGAAGTCATTGTTATGGGCTTCAGTTCGTTGCGTTTAATGTCAATTTCTTTTGGATATCTCCGGGGTTTTTTTTCAACGCATAACAATGGTAAAAGGTAAATGAGAATACATAAAAATTCTTATATCGTGTAAAGGTTAATTAACTATGCCTCCGGCTTGCTCTAGACATGATAGACGAGTTTACGTCCCCTTTGAATACCGTCCGTTACATTGAGATTGGGCTCCGATATATGTAAGCGTATTTTTAGAAAGGAACAAAAAAATAGATACCTTGTAAATAATGGGCCGTATACGTCAATGGAGTATACAATTTCCCCGGACAATTTCCATTCATCACACTCTTGTATTAACGTACACACCGTGTGATAAATATAGATTGAGTTCATCTGAGTTATTATTGTCCATGGGAGCATCAAACGTTTAGTCTGTACGGTGGTTATTACGTTATTGTTAATTGCTATATTGTATATGCTACGTCAAACTATATAGCTTTTATCATGAAGTTTTGGGGACAGAGTTTATACAAGCACCAAACTCAATAGCTTCAATTTTTCCCACAGAACATAATGTTGAAAATTGCATTTGATGCAAAAATATGTTAATTTATGTAAATTATCACTAATTTATGCATGAAACTATCTATTTATTTCAAAGAGGTGCACACCAAGTTACCAATAATGCATAGAGCATTTCCATTTATCAGAAAGCAAGATAAATAAATTCTTTGCTCACGGGCATAGTTGCCGCGGCCGGGATCGAACCCCAGACTTTTTCATGTATAGCCAGGCGCATTAGACCACTCGGCCACGGCACCTCCACCTCTTCATGCCGTCACTGATCGATTTATTTATCTATTTATTTATTTATATTTTATTATTATGCCTATTTGCAAAGTCACCAGACCATTTCAACTGATTTTATGCTAAGAAAGTAAGTAGACTTTAAACCGGGTAGCCATCGGATTATTCCAGCAGTAGGGTCCTCGATATGTATGGGCAGTATTTATAATGATAATAATGATAATGATAATGATGATAGTAATAAAAATGTTGATAATAATAATAATGATAATAGTAATGATATCGATAATAATATCAATAAAGATATTAATAATACTGATGATGATGATAATGAAGAAGATGATGATGATGAGTTTAAAATTCACCTTTTTTTTAAAAAAAAATCGGACTAACAATAATGAATAGATTGAGGGTAAATTCATATATTTTAGAAAAAGAGGTATTTGTCATGAAAAGCTTTCGCAAAGAAAGAAGAATAGAAGAAAAAACGAGAAAGAGCAAAAAAAAATGATGAAAATTTATCAATCATACTACAATGATATGTTGACTTGCATGGAAAAAGGTGTTTTTATTCAGGCTATTTTCAACCCTTTACTTCTTAAGCATTATTTTCGTCTCACTGCTCCATTGAAAGATATACTTCCAATTTCCTCTCAAGGTGAACAAAATTTATATTTCCATTATTTAATTGGGAAGAAAATTCAAATGTTTTGCGGAAATGAAATGAATACCAAATTTGAAAAATTTGCAAAGTACATTCGTCTCATAGTCATGATTGTAACATGGGGAACATACTCTGCTTCATCCGCAGAAATAATGATCTGCGGCAATTATATTTGGTACAGCTTTCCGTGGTAAATCTCTGCATTGTGTTCCTGTTGACATTTGAAACATGTATTGTAAAATGTTTCATGGAATGTGCGGGGTAATTTTACCTGAATGTAATTTGGAAAAAGCAGTCTATATCACAGAGGGCATGAGATACCAGACTATTTGACTTTGTAAGGACAAAAGAGGAGGGGTATAATATAATCTAGGAAAGATGATGTCACTTTATTGGTACCTTCTTCCTTCTCCCATTTGCAGAAATCAAACTTTTCGTCGGCGGTCATCCAAACCGTCGCATCAGTCAATTTGATCTAAAATCGATTTCGATATTTTTTTCATAAAATGAAAGTACGTTCTAGGCAGGGTGTATTTTATTGTCTGGAATATGAGAGGATTTTCACGGCGATGCCATACATTTTTTAATAAACTGCGCAAATCCCATGATTTGAAACGTGTATTGTAACAAAGCAATACGGCGTTTTCACCGACTGGGATCGTGCGCATTGCAAACGCTGTCAGTCAAAACGTCAAATCGCCTTTTCCCTATGGCGTTTTTGTACGGGGGAAATCTCAGCCGCTCACACCGAAATTACAAGCATCTAGCTCTTTTACAATATTCCTTGGATAATTAGTTTTTTGTAAAAAATACCAATGTCAAGCAATTTTCTTGGTCTTTCCAACCATGTATTTTCTAGCAATTAAAAGGGTGGTCCAGGCTGAAAATATTTATAGGTTAATACACAGAGTAGAACTCACTGAGCACAACGCGGAAAATTTCATCAAAATCGCATAACAAATAATAAAGTTATTGAAGTTTAAAGTTTAGCAATATTTTGTGAAAACAGTCGTCATGAATATTCATTAGGCGAGCTGATGATGTCATATCTCCACTTTCCGTTTTCTTATTTTATTACATAAAATCATATTTTTTTTCATTATTTCATACTTGTGTGACTAAAATGGCTCCCTTATAATGAAATAAGTTGCAGCAATAAATACCTAATGCACTCAATCAGTTGTCAATCCAATTTTGGAGGAAAAAATTTGAATAAACCTAATTTCATATAATAAAATACAAAAGAACAAGTGGAGACGTAACATCATCAGCCCACCTAATAAATATTCATGACGATTGTTTTTACAAAATATTACTAAATTTTACAATTCAATAACTTTGCTATTTGTTGTCCAATTTTGACGAAATTTTCGGCATTTTGCTCAGTGAAATCTACTCTGTTTATTGAATTATGAATACTTTCAGCCTGGACCACCCCCTTAATATGTTGTGAGGCTGGGGAACTAAGTGTGAAAATTATAGTAAACTTTGAAGTCGATTTTCTGTGAAATGGGTATTCAACGTCGTATACGGTTAAGATGATCGCCGACGATTTATTTCACGTTAAAAGCAATTTTGTGCTGCAAGGTACTGTCACCTGTGAATTTTTTAATGAAATAAGCCCCTGAATATATCACCATAAAATCATTATTAGTGCTTCGAAACAGTGACAATAGAATAATCAGAAATACCATCCCAATTCTATTTACTACATACTCCCAGGTGATAAATATTAACTGATGTTCTTTCAGTCACAAGTAATCTTGAAAGTGTCTGCACAATTTAATGTCAATTCTATGGATCCAGCAGGCTAAAAATATACACAGCTCTTTTACAAATAGGCCTATATGACACTTTGATGTATAATACAAAATCATCAGAGTCCATTTAAGTTATTCGTTAATCAGTTAATCAAGTCATTAATGAATACTATTGTAGTACTTATCTTTATTCCAATAATTGCAATAACTATTTGCCAGGGCAATACTGCGTATTCAGAGCGCCTAGGAATTCCTGATCGGAAAAGATAAAACACACATAGTTGAACAAAAAAGGGGGAAATGAATGAAGCTCAGTGATCCTGCCCTATTGTGTTATCAACCTACAAAGCTTTCTTTTTCAGTCTTTCCCCGTTTTCTTCTCTTCCCCCTCTCTCCTCGCCCCGCTTGTGCCTCTCTCTCTCTCTCTCTTCATTTATTTCCTTCCTTTTTCATTTATGTGTCATACTTAAGCTAGTTTCATTAAAGGACCCTACTATCAATTATTTTTCTTCTGCTTAGATTCATTACCTCAGCGTCGGCCTCGTCGTCCATCTCGGGCAGATCTACGAGGAAAAACCTCTTGCCAGACACCGTCACCCTCCCGCCGGTTCTCGACTCCTCCGGTCGACTGCGTGTTCATCGACGACGGGACGATTCCATGCGGTTGGTACGACAGGCAGTCAACAGCGACCACAATGAGTGGATGGATAACAGCAATGAGCATGACAAGCGGAAAGCGAAGAGTACTGCGCTAGGTTTCGCCGAGGTTTGAATCATCCGTAGGATATGGAACGAGAGAAAGAGAGAGGGAGAGAGGCCAAAGATGAAGAGGAGGGGGAGAGAAGACAGCGAAAGGCTGATGATCAAGAAGAAGAGGGAGATGGAGGATGGTGAGAAAGAGGAGGAGCGAGAGAGAGAGAGACTGTGGGGGGGACTGACATGGCTGAGGAGAAGAGGCGGAGAATGTGGATAAGTAGATCGGTGATGAGGGGAAAGAAATGAGGAGGGAAGAAGGAAGAGCAAGACGAGGAAATAAGAGAGGGGCCGAGGAAAGAAAGGTGGAGGAGGGGATAAAATAGTTGAAGAGCAAGATAAGAACAGAAGAGAAAAGAAAGATGAGGTCTGGAGGAGAAAGGAGAGCGTGGAGAGGAAGAAGTAGAAAAGGAAAGAGAGAGGGGGTGGATAGCTCGGAAGAAAGCGTACGTCATAATGTAGGTCCTAAGTCGACTACCTCTTTGAAATAGGCCAACGACATTTCTATCCCAGCTTTGTTTTCTCTCTTATTGGTGGAACTAATTTCCGACGACAGCAGCTGCTTTAACTATACTTACCATGTAGAAACAGGCCATATCCCGGCTTCATAATTACTAGTTACTTGGAAAGGTTTGACGTCCGTCAACGTGTATGTCGTCAGAGTTTTATGTAACGTGAGCTCCAAGTATCGTTTTGATCACGAGATCATACAAAAGTTCGGTAACCACTGTTACTTCACTGCAGCTCCCACGCACTTTGGATTTGCATTTTCAATGGCGCCATCTTAAGTCAAGGGTTAAACAAGTCATGGTCGCAATAATGGGAAGATCGGTATGAGCGTGCTCCGTCATTTTCATTTTTCAAATAGCTAATTTTACTGGAGATTCGATGGAAAAATGACACCAAATGAATTCTGCTTCACTTGCAAAGACAAATCAACATGATTCCCACTCATTCATGTCATTGATCATGTTGATATGACGCGGGACCTACAGATCTAGGTTCTTTCCTTCACTTTTTTTTTGGGGGGGGCAATAGTCAGGCAGCATATGTCATGATTTACCGGCTACTTCGACAAATTGGCTAAGTCTGATTTTTCACTTTTATGTGATTGGTGACATCACAAGGAACAACTTCCAACTTGGTGACAAATTTCTAATGGTCATCTTGACCATGTTAGGGGTCAAAATGTGGTCAATAGGGGTCAATTTTTTTAATTGCTCCAATTCTGTCAAATGACATATCAAATTGTTTGTCTTGTTATACTGAACAAAAAAGTGTACACAATCATATACTCTTGACCTCCCGTTAAAAAGTTATGACCGGAAATGTCAAAGGTCAACGAACTTTTGTTCAATGGCAAATTACACTGAAGGTGTTAAGAAAGCTCATTTTTTCCGTGTTTTATGCATGTGTGTACTTTTTTATTCTCGATTTTGATAAGTCCATCGTCAGAAGTCCTTATCCATAAGATATAAAGGGTCAAGACAAGGTCAGGGAAAGGTCAAAAGGTCAACAAACTTTCATTGGAGGCCAAAATACACGTCTAATATAGCGGTTAAAAATTTAGAAGTCTTATTTTTCGTGGGTTTTCTATTTTGAGTCTATATCTAAGAAGATATTTTATATACAAAGGGGTCAAATATGCTTATTTAGGAACAATACAGATAAACAGAGATAGACGTCGAATACATTCAGTGTGGTATGGTATTGCAGGAATACTTTGAAAAGACTTGACAAACCCTTATGCCCTTAAAATCTTATGATCTTCAAGATGTGATGAGTGCAACCAGTGTGTTTTTTATTTAGGAATTCAATTCAAGTTCAGTTCACTTTCCATTTTCTAATCTTTGATATGTAAAGAAGTATTTCCTTCATTTGCTTTGTACAGAATATCTAAATTAACAGAAATTATTGTAATGTATTGGGGTATAAGTATAATACTATGTTAACAGAAAAAACACATCGATTGATCAGTGCTCCCAGCTCCTAAGAAAGATGCCCAATATTTCATTTGGATTATCTTGCAAATAAGATAATGAGGTTAGGATTGAGGATGATAAGTTTGGCTCCAATTGCTCCTCAATTAATTCTAATGTCTGACGGTTATATTGTTTCTGACAAAGAAGCAACATCGTGTATGCATGCTCATTGTAGTCATGGATGTCCATTATGCTGATGTAATATATTCTGACCATTACTCGATCTCTGGAGTCAAGAAGGACTATATTCACATTTATGGTTTATGTGCTGTTCTAAGCTTATCATTGGGCCCTTTTGCATTTTGTAAAGTGAAAATTTATAAGGATTTCGTGCATACTTTTGGTCAATCGTATTTATTTTTTTAGTAAAAATGCAAGTCTTCACAATTTCTGGGGGCAGCTGCCCCCCCCCCCCCTTCCCGCTGCGGTATGGCTGTGGTTTACTTCAATTATATAATTATTCTTTCTAGTAAAACATGCAGGTAATTCAGCAAGTAGGAAAAAAACAAGAACGACAAAAGAACGAAAACAAAATCTGCATCTTGTATTAAGTTTAGTTTCACGTTGTATGCTCTGCAAACACACACTTGATAAAATAGTAGATGTTAGGCATCTTTCTTAGGAGCTGGGAGCACTGATCAATCGATGTGTCTGTTAACATAGTGCACATAATTATATTCCCCAATACATTACAATACACTCTCTATTGATTAAAATATTATGTACAAAGCAAACTAAGTATTAAATGTATCTTTACATATCAAAGACGAGTAAATTGAAAATGAACTGAACTTGAATTGAATTCCTAAATCCAGAAACTCGGAAAGAGCTGGTTGCACTTATAACATCATGAAGATGATTTTAAGGGCATAAGGGTTTTTCAAGTCGTTTCAAAGTACCACACTGAATGTATTCGACGTCTATTTCTGTTTATCTATTTTAAATAAGCATATTTGACCCCTTTGTATATAAAATATCTTCTTAGATATAGACTCAAAATAAAAAAATCCACGAAAAATAAGACTTCTAAACTTCTAACCGCTATATAAGACGTGTATTTTGGCCTCCAATGAAAGTTTGTTGACCTTTTGACCTTTCCCTGACCTTGTCTTGACCCTTTATATCTTCTGGATAAGGACTTCTGACGATGGACTTATCAAAATCGAGAATAAAAAAGTACACACATGCATAAAAACACGGAAAAAATTAGCTTTCTTAACACCTTCAGTGTAATTTGCCATTGAACAAAAGTTCGTTGACCTTTGATATTTCCGGTCATAACTTTTTAACGGGAGGTCAAGAGTATATGATTGTGTACATTTTTTTGTTCAGTATAACAAGACAAACAATTTGATATGTCATTTGACAGAATTGGGGCAATTTAAAAAATTGACCCCTATTGACATCATTTTGACCCCTAACATGGTCAAGATGACCATTAGAAATTTGTCACCAAGTTGGAAGTTGTTCCTTGTGATGTCACCAATCACATAAAAGTGAAAAATCAGACTTAGCCAATTTGTCGAGGTAAATGACATATGCTGCCTGACTACAACGCAGGACCCCCATCTGTATGCCAATGGAAGATAAAGAAGAAGTAATAACGGCAGAGGTAGATAACCATGGTAACAGAAAGTTAAAATTTGATATACTTTTTCGCTGTGCACCTTGTTTTTTATCTCTAAAAATATTAACGCCCGATTTGGAAAAAAGTTTGAATATGTGAAAGCGATTTTTGGCGAACTTTGGCCAAGTTGGGGGTATTTGAGGAATTGTCATCATAACTTTAAACTTTTATGGATATAGTCCATGAAGCTTGGACATAAGAGAAATCAAGTATCCTTGAACATCTTGTGCGAGTTCAAAACACATCAATAAGGTTAAAGGTCATTTAGAGTCAACAAACTTTGGTAATGTAGGGGTATTTGTGGAATTGTCATCATAACTTTAAAAGTTTATGGATCTAGTTCATGAAACTTGGACATTAAGAGCAGCAATGTATCCCTGAATACCCTGTGAGCGTTTCAGGAACATGGTCAAGGTCAAAGGTCATTTGAAGCTCAATGAACTATGGCCATGTTGGGAGTAGGTGTTGAATTTGCATCATAACTTAGAAAGTTTATGGATTTAGGCTTTTAGCTCATGAAACATCGACATAAGGGTAATCAAGTATGAATGATTGTTTTGCACATGTCAAATTAGGTCACATGATCATTGTCAAGGTATTTTGGGTTAATGGACATAACATTTTATTACATAAGTATTTTCGCCTGTGAATAGTTATTCATTAGCTGTTTTCATAGGCAGCACAGTTGCTGCCAGAGGCGTTCTACTTGTTACCAAAAGTTAACAATCTTTAAGACGTGGTATACATGTATCATTGAGATGTGTGTGCTATCCTTCCATAGGGTTTTTAATTAAGTGTTTTCTTTTGTACACAAATATCTGTATTATTTTCGGATACATCATTTTGGCTGCCATGTTGTGATTGTTAGTCAGAGTTGCAGGGTCGTATGCTAAAAGTTTTTTTCCAAATACTAACAGCAATAAAGGTTTCACGGGCCTTACTGGCGGGTAAAAAAAGATATTCATTCAATTTTTAAATTTGATATTGCTGATTGACAAAAATGAATGAATATGAATGAATTTCCTCTTTATTTTTATTTTTTAAGTATCACCTTAACACACGAGTCTATGGGAAATTAATTAGGCCTGTGATACCTATATCTTAGACTATAGCCTATTACAAGCTGACAAGGGGAATTCCCTAGTGGATGAAATACCTGCCCAAACTCTTCAGTAGCAAGATATTTTTTACTAGTATATATGTTTCAATCTTGAAGAGGTCTAAAAATTGAACTTAATGGCTATATGCAAGGCTGTATAGGGGCAGGGGTATGTCAGGTAACGAACTGTGATTAGTAGCTGTGTGCTTGTATACCTAAGCTAGGCTGTGTAGGCTTACGTTAGTCTCTGGCTTACATGTTTTGGTGTGTTTTCGTGTACCAACGAGCGCTGCTGTATTCGTGTGTAGCGCTCATCACAGGATATTTACACATTAAGCCTTGATTGTGAAAATGGTTCATGATCAGGGGAAAGGGATGGAGAAGAGAGAATTTTAGAATTTGACTGAAGAGTGGTGGATTCAAGAGCGCGGGGAGGGTAGAGAAAAGAATGGAAGTATGTCTGGGGGTGGCTTAGAATCGGAGTGCTAATATTTTGCTATCTTGTTTAAAATTTTTACTCATTATTTTCTAGTCCCCATCCCTTAAGAATAAGCCAGTTCGTAGTTCCTTTCTGCGCATGATCAAAATATTCTACGCATGATCAGAGGAAGGTCATTTGTACTAAAGTTACATGCATGGTTTAAAATCTAATGAGATAAAGCACCAACTTTGATGTCTTGATTATTCATATATCATTTTGAATTGTAGTTTTCATTTACATCCACAAAAAAAATGCGTTCACGAACGACTGGTATTTCACAGATTGCCAAGTACATTGCGCAACATGCTCTGATATGCATTCAAAGTAGGAATGCAACAAATACCTTCATAAGGTGTTCATTGGTGTGCTACTCTAGTCATCTGGTTTTATTCAATCTCTTCATCCTGCTATGTAAGGCAAGCTTACATAATATCTTGCTTTGAAATCTGCCTATCATAATGAAAGAAATGAAAGGTCATTTGACCAAAATTGTCCATAAGTAACTACGAACTGGTCTATACAAGCCATCTAACCCCCTCTCCCCCTCTCTCTTACACCCCTTGTCATAAGAAGATGTTAATGTGTAGTATGCTTGTATGTTAATTCTCATTTCTTTTTATTGTTATCTCATTTAACTCATGTAAATCTGGTTTTTATATTGTGGCAGTTCTTGCATACAGATATCTACACTTTTGCATTATAGAGGACCTTGGGCCCTACGTTGCATCTATTGTTGAACTATATATAGGCAGGTAGGATGTGTGTAAATCCTTAGAGCACTAGACATATAGGAGTAACATTAAAATTGGTCATTACATAACACATCTGTATATTTCATGAATTTATTTGTGATAAAGTGAGTGTACAGATTTTAAAGAAAAGCCAGCTAGGAAGGTGATTTAAAAAGAAACCTTCATGTGTCATATAATAGAGGTTTCACGGGCCTAACTACAACTGGCATGCAGGCAAAACATATGCATTCGACCCAACCCAATTCTCAATTTAAAAAATTTGATATTGCTGATTGACAAAAATGAATATGATTGACAATCTAACACTGATTCTAGGGAGGGTACCTACTGAACTTCCTTTTTTTCAAATTGGAAAGATATATCACTACTTTGGAACTATTTTTTTTACTGGCGGAAGAATTAGGGCCATTTTACTCTCTCAGGTGATGAATTTGATCCTGTCAGGTGTAGTCATGCCGATTTATTCTTAAAATAAGCCGGCCGAGGTACCCTTTTCTGATCAGATATGGAATGTCAGACATATATCCTGTCCACTGGTATTAAACATTCAACCCTCGAATTTCCTCCTTATTTTTCATGATTTTATTAAGTGCCACTTTGACACACGAGTCTATATATGGGAAATGAATTAGGCCTGTACTTATACCTATATTGTGTGCTCTGCTTTCTGTTTCCGGTGAATACTATGACTATACAAGTATACAAGTTTCATGTTGTTACGTCTCTAATCATATATATAAAACAAGGAGCTGCTTTTGAATAAAGTATAAACTATATAGGTTTTTTAAAAAAATCCAGAGGAATAAGATATTTTAAATATACAGTTAACCAATAGAGATTTAGAGCTACGGAGCCTCTGCCAGACTTTAATATGGGAGAGGGCATACTTAAAGATCAAGTCCACCCCACAGAAATGATTTGAATCAATAGAGAAAAATCAGACAAGCACAATGCTGAAAATTTCATCAAAATCGGATGTAAAATAAGAAAGTTATGACATTTCAAAGTTTCGCTTATTTTTAACAAAATATTTATATGAACGAGCCAGTTACATCCAAATGAGAGAGTCGATGATGTCACTCACTCACTATTCCTTTTGTTTTTATTGTTTGAATTATACAATATTTCATTTTTTACGAATTTGATGATTAGGACCTCCTTGCCAGAAGCACGAAATGTTAAAATAATGGAATTCCACGTGTTCAGGGAGGAATGAAACTTCATTTCACATGACAATGACGAGAAAATAAAAATATTTCATATAATAAAATACAAAAGAAATAGTGAGTGAGTGATGTCATCAGTTCCCTCATTTGCATACCTACCAGGCTGTGCTTATAACTGTTTTGTGAAATTAAGCAAAACTTTAAAATGTCATAACTTTCTTATTTCACATCCGATTTTGATAAAAATTTTCAGTGTTATGCTTGTTGGATTTTTCTCTTTTTATTCAAATCAACTTTTGGTTGGGGTGGACTTGTCTTTTAAGCTGTCTGACTCTGTCAAAGACCTTGGGGTCACTTAATAGACAAGCAACTTACCCTCCAGCCATATATCAGGAACATCTGCAAATCAGCATCATGGGGTTTATTTAGGATTGGTAAGGTCAGGCGACTACTCGACCAAGCCTCTACTGAAAGACTCATTCATGCCTTCGTCTCATCCCATGTAGACTACTGCAACTCCCTCTTTGCCAAACAATTTCTTCCATCTCTCCCCTCCAGCGAATCCTCAACACTGCAGCGAGGTAACCTTGAGCAAGAAACACGAACACATCACCCTAGTCCTTCGCAAGGACTGTTCTACTTTTCAGTTATGTTGTTGATCAATAACACAATCTTCGACCTCTACGCCCGAAAAGAAAACAGCCGCACGATTTCCTCCCATCAAGGGCGTGAAAGAGGGGATAGCGCGATCACTGGGGAAGGCGCGCAGGGGATGGAGAATGAAGCAAATGGAGAGAAATAACAAGTACACCGACGTCTAGAATCTAGACTAACATCACCCCTATTCTCCGATCACTTCATTGGCTTCCGGTTCACTCTCGCATAACGTTAAAAATTCTACTAATTGTATACAAAATTACCCATAATATGTCACCCAAATATCTCCAAGACCTTGTTTCCCTTCGTTCTTCCTCTTCAGTCAGATCCTTACGTTCATCATATTCCAATAATTTAATTCATGGCCCTCGCACTAAGACCCGATATGGGTGATCGTGCATTTTCTGTAATTGCTCCCACCCTCTGGAATAAACTCCCAATTCATATCCAAAATGCTCCCTCCGTAGAAATTTTCAAATAGTCACTTAAAACTCACCTTTTCTCATATTTTTTTTATCGATTGACTGTATATTATTATTAGCGCGATCACTGGGGAAGGCGCGCAGTGGATGGAGAATGAAGCAAATGGAGAGAAATAACAAGTACACCGACGTCTAGAATCTAGACTAACATCACCCCTATTCTCCGATCACTTCATTGGCTTCCGGCTCACTCTCGCATAACGTTAAAAATTCTACTAATTGTATACAAAATTACCCATAATATGTCACCCAAATATCTCCAAGACCTTGTTTCCCTTCGTTCTTCCTCTTCAGTCAGATCCTTACGTTCATCATATTCCAATAATTTAATTCATGGCCCTCGCACCAAGACCCGATATGGGTGATCGTGCATTTTCTGTAATTGCTCCCACCCTCTGGAATAAACTCCCAATTCATATCCAAAATGCTCCCTCCGTAGAAATTTTCAAATAGTCACTTAAAACTCACCTTTTCTCATATTTTTTTTCGATTGACTGTATATTATTATTATCTGCCAACCTGCGCCCTTTGAAACACCCGTATAAAGCGCCCTACAAATGTTGTTATTATTATTAGAAAAAAAAATCAAAGAAGCATAACGCTGAAAATTTCATCAAAATCGGATATAAAATAAGAAAGTTATGACACTTATTAAAGTTTCGCTTATTAATCACACGACAGTTATACGCCCAACTAATTCAGTGACATGCAAAAAGACAGAGTTGATGAAGTCCCTTCCTCATTGTTTGTTTCATCTTTATTATTTGAATTATGCAATAATTTTTACGGATTTGACCAACTTGACTGATCCATAACATTTTGAATTCATGGTTGTTCTACATGTTCAGGAAGGAATACGATTGTGTTTCACAGAACAAAATTAGAATATTTCGTATGTCATATAATGAAGTATAAAATAAATAGTGAGTGGGTGACGTCATCAATCTTCTCATTCCATACAGACAAGGATCATGTGTATATGACTGTTTTGTGATATCAAGCGAAACTTTAAAAATGTCGCATTTTTTCTTATTTTATACATTATTTTGATGAAATTTTCAGTGATCTACCGGTTGGAATTTGTCTTTTTATTCTAATCAACTTTTTGTTGGGGTGAACTTGTCTTTTATATCGTGGATTCTTTCAAGCTTATTATAGGGCGCATCTCACCCCTTAAGTCTCTTCCTGGCTTTATGACATGTATATTATAATAGTATTTTCAAGGGTTTTGAACTCTTATAGGCGATTCAGATGCTTAAATCACTTGGTTTTATTATGGGAGAAGGCCTTTAAATATCTAGCGTTTGAACTACTGACAGATTAAAGAACGAGCTACCCTACTAGATGAAGACAATAAAATATTGATATTAACATTGCGTACTTTCCTTTTGGATGCTAAAATTATCATATAAATAAATTCATATTTTACTAAAATGAGGAGTAAGAACCTGCCTTCAAGAGTAGTGATTAGAATATTTCCTATACATGGTAAAAAAAATGAAGGGCTAATTTAGCTCTTCACCATAGTGAAGTCACTATACATGCACTGTAAGTGCTAAATTTGTACTTCATTTTTGACAGTGTACCCCACCCATCCCCTCTCTCTCTCTCTCTCTCTCCCTCTCTCCTGAGCATGTATCGGCGCAGGATGTCCGTAAAATCGCCTTGCGGTCGCAGTAAACGGCTTCAAGTCGCAGCCCATTAATACGTTATTACGTTTTGGAATTGATTTGCTTTTAGCCCCGCCGGGAGGGTTGGAAACAGACTGGAATTTCAAATCACTTTGATCGTTAAGATTTTATAGGTGGAAATACGCGTAAGAAATAATGCCATTAAAATTTCTTTGAAAGTCGGATAGCAAAGGATCGTATAGTGTACGCCTGGCTTATACCTAGTTCTCATTCTAACTACTCTCGCCACAATTGAAATGGTGGTTTTCATCGTAAAGTAATTATACCGAGGTTGTTTACCTGACTGCTAAAAGAACGGCCACGAAAGCCTTTGAGCAAGCAACCAGAGGACCAACGGCTGAATGTCCTCTCCGAGGGACCTGTTAATGAGGATAAATGCCTTTCCAAGGGGCACTAGCGCACCATTTGGGAATTGAACCCGGGTCACCGGAATCCGAAACCCCCGGCTCTACCGACTGAGCTATCGCGCCTCCAAATGTGAGATCAGTCGAGATAACTAATTGTAAAAAAATGAATGGCAAACAAATTTTCACGATCAGCTACGAAAGTCATTATTGGCGTTCGTGACGGATCGTGTGACACAGTCGAAACGCGGTATCAAGAAAAAGCTACCGGGAATTAAAGTCGCGATCTTCACACAAGTTTTTTTTTGATAAAATGGTTTAATTTTAATGAGAGAATCACAAACATTAACAGCCAATTTCGTTAGACATTAAAATCAAGACGTTTAGTATAATCTTTGAACATGTTGAACATATAATAAAGTGATTAATATGAGAATAGTATTGAAATATCGTGCGTTTTTGTTTGCTGTCAAGAAATATTGTTATGACATCAAAGTTTCTCCTATAAAGGAAATGGCATTGTGAACTTACTATTTCAATTGAGACTATGTACACGGTTTGGGCCTATGCCCAGAATGAAAATCATCTAATATAGGTTTTCCCGTCCAATTTCGTCAAAATCTCAACTGATTTAATGATGTAATAATTTAATTTGCAGCTAATTTGAATGACCTATGAGATCAGCATTTAAATAGCCAAATACTTAATTTAATTCTGCTGGCACGCGATTTCATAGTTATTTCATTTAAAACATTTATAAAGAACGATCAAATTAAAATAGCTGAGTCGTGTTTTCAAATTCGCACCGGTACCTTCCTTGCGAACGTTTAGGAATTCAAAATAATTAATATGCAATCACTTACAAGATATGGACAGTGTTTTTCGTTGTTGTTGTTTTTTTTTTACTTCTTTTGAATAATTATGGAAATGGGTTTTACTCCTAAATTGGATGTTCAAAATTTTATTGAATTTTACATCTGACAGACCATCATTGGGACAAAAACTCGTTTTTGTTCCACTTTCATAACTATAGACTGTGGTCAGTACCATGATACCCATCCCTTCCCCAAAACGATTTAAATTAGGTACAATTATGTAAAATAAAAAATAACAAGATGATGAAGAAAAAATACCTACCATTGGCATACTAGGTCATCGACTCACTCAATGGCGGATCCAGGTTAGGACACAGCCGACTCGTGCCCCCCCCCCCCCCTTTAGAGGCACAATTAATTTTTTTTCGTGGACGGAATACCCTTATTCTTTGGTTAAAAATCCTTTTTTTACTCGTCAAATTCCTCCGGAAAATGTGCCCCCTTTTGGGAAATCCTGGATCCGCCCCTGCACCCACTCATCAATCACTAAAAGAATAAGCGTTTACAACCATATCCTATAAGTGTTGCATGAATTACGTCTTTATCAAACATAATGGAATAAAATGATTCTAACTGAAAAGATCCGCAAAAAATAGAAGTATAGGGTAAAGTTTGAAAAAAAAATGAATACAGAAACATATCTGAATTTGGAAGTTTAAAGTGCAAATATGTGTGCCGATAAATGAAATTGAAAATGGTGTTTTAGGCGAAATTAAACGATCAGTTCGTCGTCGCGAAATTAAATGACACCTTAGGGCCATTAATTTAAACAAACTTCTCTCTAAATTGAATTTCTACAAAATTCAAAGGAATGATATAGAACGGAATTGAATGCTAAATGAATGAAAATGAAGTATGTGTGAAGAGGGTGGACGAATTATTTCGAATTTGAACGTCCTTTCATTAATTTAATTGCAACTCTGATGAAATTGGACGGGAAAACCTATAATAAAATGCTAATCAACATAAAAACTACCCTTTTATGAACGATCCACACGATGTTACCACACCTATAGCATGATACACATTAAGAAATCCCGGTGCACTAATGGGGTGTACGATATACGTACAACTCGCAATACCATCGAGATAGCTCTTTTGCGAGAGTACGTGTCTGTTGTACACACCTGGGTGCCCATTGCATAAAACTTTTTACCTGAGAAAACTCAGGTTGTTTTTACCAGTGTTTTTGCCCTGTGCTAAAGTCAATGACAGAAATCATAATTGTGTTCAAGATGTATGTTTTTGTGGAATGTGAAACAATAAATCAAATCAAATCAATCATATATATATATATATATAGGCCTACCGATATGTATATATGTGTGATTTTGTGTGTGGGGGGAGGGGGTGAGTGTGTGAGTGTGTTTGTTTTGTGTGATCGAGCGCGCCTTTCACCGCCTTTGGAACGTTAATTCATTATTTTGCACCCCCCATCTAAAAATCGATTGACGCCCCTGGGATGTAGTATCAAGTATCACTTTTTGCCACCTGCCTTCTGGGCAGACTTGGTAACCTTGCCGGTAGAAGCTTCTTCCCTCTCTACCGACTTCACCACACCAACGGCGACTGTCTGCTTCATGTCGCGTACGGCGAACCGCCCAAGAGGAGGGAACTCCGACATGACCTCGACAACCATCTTCTTGTTGGGAACCAGTTCTGCGATGCAAGCGTCCCCAGACTTCACCTTGCTTGGATTCTCCTCAAGCACCTTGCCTCCTCGGCGATCCAGCTTCTTGATTAGTTTAGTGAACTTGCAGGAAATGTGGGCTGTGTGGCAATCTACGACCGGGCTGTAGCCAGCGTGGATTTCCCCCGGGTGGTTCATGATGATAATCTGGATTGGATTGAGAAGATCAAATCATTTCAGGGGGTATCGTGGGGAAAGGGCTTTATGACTATATTTTTTAAATGATTTTTAACATGTTCTCTTAATCTTTTTTTCCAATATTCTTTGGAAATGTAATGAGAAATGAAAACAAGAGCTATCATTTACAAACTGGTTTTTGCCATATCTGAAATAAACTAATAAGATGACCTCAAAATGGCTAACAGTCGTTATTGAATTTCTTTTGTCGTGGATGTGTGTTAGGGTGTATGTTTCTCTTGATGTCGACTTCGTCTATGTGGGTTCAAGTTTAACCGTTACATTTTATTCTTAACTGTTTTATGAAATTTGGTGAAGCTTCGAAATTTCACAACTTTCTTTATTACATCATTTTTTTGTCCAAAACTAACTTTTTAGTTGGAATGTATAAAATTAAAGGCTTTCGCATCCTAACCGGTTACCCATTTAACACCTTGGTGGAGATCGAATGGCAAAGCGGGATTCGAACACACGATCCTCAAATTACAAGGCAAAGGTCAAAAACGCTACACCACGAGGCTCCTTTTGTAAGAGTAATAATCGAACAATCATTCTAACAAATCATCATCAATAGAGTACCGAAGGGTGACGTCATCAATTTTCTCTTTTGCATGTCAGAGTTCTGATAACATGTTTTAGGAGCATGATGAATCACATTCACAACCCAAATAGGAAGAGGGGGGATGAAAGAGAAAAAATGATAAGGGGGAAAGAAGAGATGAAAACAAAGATAGGAAGAAGGGGGAGGAGGGAGGAAGAGGGGAAAGAGTTAAGAAAAAAGAGAGGAAGAGGGGGAGAAAAGAAAAAAAGAGACAAATTCGGGGAAAGGAAGAGAAAAAAAGGAAAGAAGAACTGAGAAAATAAAGAGAGGAAGAGGGAGAAAGGAAGAGAAGGAAAGGGAGAGGGGTGAAAGAAGAGAAGAACAGAGAGAGATGAGTGGGGAGAAGAAGAGAAAGAGAGAGGAAGAGGGGGAAAAGAAAGGCGAAGAGAAAAGAGAAAGAAAAAACAAGGGAAATGAGAGGGGAAACCTATAAATTGTCGCATACATATTACCTAAAAAAAAACACTTCATGTACTTAAGGAATATCTCCTTTTATTATATGCTTGCATATTTTGATCCAGTCTCTCTTGCTCATCTTTTCTACTTTGGAGCTCATTTTATTCTTCACTTCTCTCATATCTTTCTCTTTTTCCTTTTATTTCCTTCTAAATCTACCCCCTTCTCCTGACTCTTCTCTTTTCTCTTTACTTTACACTTTACCCTTCTTTAAAGGTCAAGTCCACCTCAGAAAAATGTTGATTTGAATTAATAGAGGAAAATCAGACAAGCACTATGCTGAAAATTTCATCGAAATCGGCCGAAAATAACAAAGTTATGACATTTCAAAGTTTCGCTTATTTTCAACAAAATGATTATATGAACGAGCCAGTTACATCCAAATGAGAGAGTCAATGATGTCACTCACTCACTATTTCTTTTTTTTATTGTTTGAATTATACAATATTTAAATTTTTACGAATTTGACAATTAGGACATCCTTGCCTGAAGCACAAAATGTTAAAAATAATGGAATTCCTCGTGTTTAGGGAGGAATGAAAATTCATACTACATGACAATGACGAGAATATCAAAATATTTCATATTTCATATGATAAAATAAAAAAGAAATAGTGAGTGAGTGATGTCATCAACTCTCTCATTTGGATGTAACTGGCTCGTTCATATAACTATTTTGTTGAAAATAAGCGAAACTTTAAAATGCCATAACTTTCTTATTTTACATCCGATGAAATTTTCAGTGTGGTGCTTGTTGAATTTTTCTCTTTTTATTAAAAATTAAGTTTTTGTTGGGGTGGACTTGTCCTTTAAGCTTTCTGCTCCAACCCTGTGTTCTTCTCTTTTATGTATAGCTTTTTTTTCTTATTCAGTCTACCTTTCCTGCAGACCTCAGGCCTTTTTAAGTGTGCCTCACAAGCCTTTCATTGTATTTAGAACACATTTTATTTTTTTTTTCCTTTTTCACTGTAAATATAATGATTAGTTAACATGTATTTTCTTTTACCTCAATGCATCATGTAACATCCACATATTCTGTATGGAGCTGCTCTACATTGATATCTTTGAACTGTTTCTCCTGTATTTATCTTGTTTTTAAAAAGAACCTTTTTAATCGGCTGGTGAAATAAAGATGAATAAAAAAAAACGAAAAGGGGGCCGAATCGATGTTCAAACTAGGAGGGGCGCCAAATTGATGTTTGAACTAGTGGGCGCCAAATGATGTTCGAACTAGGGGGTGCCGAATCGTGGTTCAAACTAGGGGGCGCCAAATTGATACTGAAACGAGTTGTGCCCAATTGATTTTCACAAAGGGGGGCCGTATTGATGTTCAATCTAGGGGGCGCCAAATCGATGTTCAATTCAATTTCAAATTGTTAATAATTCATGAAATGCCAAGCTGATATATGCAATAAAATGTGTTTGTGAATCACAACAAAAGCCTATGGCTTGCTAAACAGTGATCCCCATACATGCAAAATATGCAATATAATATGGTAAATCAAGTTAAAAGAACAATCAAATCTGCAATAGGTCAATTACAATCAGACTACAAACAACAGTCAGAACACATTATGCAGATAAAATAAATTTTCTACATTTAGATTTAAAAGCATATTGTGAATGTATATTTTTTAAAATGTAGGATCATTCCATAACTTAGTACAGTTAAAGATGAGGGAGATACGCTGTGTGAGATACAGTCGCGGATCCAGGGGGGGGCACATGGAGCACGTGCCCCCCCTGAAAAGCAAAATAATAAAAAAATAATGTAAAATTGCCATGAAAAAAAAAGGTGTGCCCCTTTTTTAAGAGTGAAGACTTTGTTTTTGCTTGTCCATTTTTTACGAAATACCCTTAATTTGTGGTTGAAACGTTTTTTTTGCTTGTCATTTTTTTCTTTAGAAATATTTGCCCCCCCCCCCCCCTCTTTGGAAAATCCTGGATCCGCCCCTGGTGAGATATGTACGACGATATGGCAAAATAGCGTTATTCCTATTACGTTTATGAAATGAGTGCTTAAATTAACTATTAGAAAATAAATCATCGAAAATAGGAGGTAGTTAGTCATTAAAATAAAAAAAACAACAGAAAGTTTGCCAATCTTAGGTTAATCGATAATAATAATCGAGCATTAAAAAGAATTTTGCATTTTTAGACCTCACGAGATCACGACAATGAGTTTAAATCCCTATTACTCAGGGGCCGCAGAACGGTTTTCAAAGTGGGGGGGGGGGCTGACCATTCAAAACAAGTGGAATGCCTCTGGCCGTCTCACCTGCATCACGCGATTCAACATAGCAGCAGTGCTCACTTTGAAAACTACTATAACTCACACAAGATGTTCAGTGATACTTGGTTATTCTTATTTCCACGTTTTATGAATTAGACCAATACACTTACAGAGATTGGATGGTAATTCAACAAATACCCCCAATGCGGCCAAAGTTCATTGATCTCACATGACCTTTGACCTTGATCATGTGACCTGAAACTTGCACAGGATATTCAGTGATACTTCATTACTCTTAGGTCCAAGTTTCAAAAGTCAGATCAATAAACTTGCAAAGTAATGATAGTAATTCAACAGATACCCCATTATGGCCAAAGTTCATTGACCTATGACCCTGGTCATGTGACCTAAAACGCGCACAGGATGTTCAGTGATACTTGGTTACTCTTATTTCCACGTTTTATGAATTAGACCAATACACTTACAGAGATTGGATGGTAATTCAACAAATACCCCCAATGCGGCCAAAGTTCATTGATCTCACATGACCTTTGACCTTGATCATGTGACCTGAAACTTGCACAGGATATTCAGTGATACTTCATTACTCTTAGGTCCAAGTTTCAAAAGTCAGATCAATAAACTTGCAAAGTAATGATAGTAATTCAACAGATACCCCATTATGGCCAAAGTTCATTGACCTATGACCCTGGTCATGTGACCTAAAATGCGCACAGGATGTTCAGTGATACTTGATTACTCTTATGTCCAAGTTTTATGAACAAGACTAACATACTTTCAAAGTTATGATGGTAATTCAACAAATACCCCCCAATTCGGCCAAAGTTCATTGACTCTAAATGACCTTTGACCTTGATCATGTAACCTGAAACTTGCAAAGCATGTTCAGTGATACTTGATTACTATTATGTCCAAGTTTCATGAATCAGATCCAAAAACTTTTAAAGTTTTGATTGTAATTCAACAGATACCCCCAAATCGGCCAAAGTTCATTGACCCTAAATGACCTTTGACCTTGGTCATGTGACGTGAAACTCATGCAGAATGTTTGGTGATACTTGATTAATCTTATGTCCAAGTTTAATGAACTAGATCCATATATTTTCTAAGTTATGATGACATTTCAAAAACTTAACCTCAGGTTAAGATTTTGATGTTGATTCCCCCAACATGGCCTAAGTTCATTGACCCTAAATGACCTTTGACCTTGGTCATGTGACATGAAACTCTAATAGAATGTTCAGTAATACTTGATTAACCTAATGGCCAAGTTTCATGAACTAGGTCTATATACTTTCTAAGTTATGATGTCATTTCAAAAACTTAACCTCAGGTTAAGATTTGATGTTGACGCCGCCGCCGTCGCCGTCGGAAAAGCGGCGCCTATAGTCTCACTCTGCTATGCAGGTGAGACAAAAATCACAATCATATGATCATTTTTACGTTTTTGTACATGGTTTTGGAAAAAGTGGGGGCTGAATCCGCCAGCTCCCCCGCTTCCGCGGCCCCTGTTACTTAGTAAAAATCCATGAAAATTTCATCAAATTTTGCAATATGATTAATAATTGTATCCGTAAGATGGATAATCTAATTCTATTGCTGTCAATTGTTTGCTCATTTAAGTCTAACAACACTTTCACTTCTTATAAATTGCGGGAGAGATATTCAACCTTAAAAATTTCAAATTTCATTATCCAATTTGAGAAGTAAAAGAAATCTGCACTTTATTCAAAACCCATGTCATTTACACCAAACTTTGCAAAGTTTTAGAGGAAGGTATACCTAAGAGGTGCAAACATTAAAAATTATGGGTTCATGTGCTTATTTTTTAAAACTATCAGCACTCTTATTACGTACATGAGAGCAAATTTGCTTTTCTTTTAACAGCTGAAAACGCGTCAAAAGCAGTATCTATTTGAGGAAAATTTCCAAACCACTTTTCCATTTTATTCAAACTGCAACAGTGCTCTAATGTATGACGAATATGACCCCGTGTTTGAATGAATGGTAGAATGGTTTAGAATTTTTCCTCACATACATACAAAGCTTTTTGTGCTTTTTAGGGTGTTTTAAAAAGCACATTTGCTCCAATAAAAGTGCTGATAGTTTGAAAACGAGCACATGAACCCATATTTTTTTAATGTTTCCACATCTGAGGTATACCTTCCTCTGCAACTTCGCAAACATTTGTAAAAATGACAGGGATTTTTAATAAAGTGCATCATTTCTTGTACTTCTCAATTTTGATATTGAAATTTCACTTTTTTGAAATGGAGTTTTTGTTATCTTTCGCGCAATTACTAAGTAATATTAATAGATCATCCATCTTAAGTATACAATTATTAACTATACTGCAAAATTTGATAAAATTTTCATGAATTTTGACTCAGTACACTGTGAAAAAAAAGAGTAAATTTACGTTGGTCATTTTTTTGTTGGGTAATATATACGTTGGTTATTGTTTTGTTGGGCATTATGTGCCCAATACTTAGGCAAATTTTTACTCTGCCGCTGCCAAAATACAGATGTCCAATTGTTGGGCTAGTAATTGCCCTGCTGAGTGGTAAATGTTGCGAAACTTTACGATCACGAGTTGCGCTTGCAGCATGCTACACACGGTCGATAAGATATGGAGGAGCTTCTAGATGACTGGGGCTGGGGAGCCTCGCTAAATCTTTCATAGATGAGTTGCTTAAACGTTTCTTTAATTTTTTTTTATTTTGGACTTTACGTTAAGCATAATTTGTAAGGAATTTGTCAGAATAGGCCTACATACATGACATATATCTGACGCTGTTTTGTTTTTGCTTCACTCACTTGAGATATGCACTTGCACTTGTATGCAGCGTTATTGTGCATGCAAAGCACTTTCGGATAAGGTCTCCGGATCGACACGGACCAGGTACACGAAGTGAGTGTAGGCCTTGCCCAGATGTTGGGTTAATAACTTTATTAAAAAGTTGGGCAAATTAATGTCCCCCAAAATGTAGTTCAAAATATTACCCAACAGTTGGGCACATTAATGCCCCAACAACGTTGGGTAAAATATTGCCCAGTAGTTGGTAGGGTTGACTATCGGCCCAACGTTGGGCAAAATATTGGGTAAAATATTGCCCAATTTTTTCACAGTGTAATAGAGCTTTAAACTCATTGTTGTGATCTCGTGAGGTCTAAAAATGCCAAATTCTTTTGAATGCTCGATTCTTATGAACATCCATTTAGGAGAACTTTGAAGCTCTATTGCAAAAAAATCAAACACATGGATCCATGTTAATATTTGCACATTTTGTATATTCAGGTGTTTAAGTATCTATGCACGAAGTATGATGAAAATGACATGGATTTTCAATGTTTGGGAGCAAGACTACGGAACCATTCGCATTTTTGACGGTGTAATCAGACTTTTGCTTGTTCTCGGCGCATTTTGGGCTGTTTCAAGCCGTCTCGCAATATTTTGGACATTAATAATTTGAAAAACACATGGACCCCATATTCTTAATGTTTTAACGTCTTCAAAATATTTTCTTCTACAAATATGGAGTGTATGAGTTAAATGACATGGATGTTGAATGTTTCATCATCATCATCTGCTGTAATCTTTAAATGGCTCTGCAGCCTATCACGAAGATGAAGATGTTTGGCTCGGTGTTAAAGTGGCAGAGGTAAAAATGGCAGAGGTAAAAATGGCAAAGGTAAAAGCGGCAGAGGTAAAAATGGCAGAGGTAAAAATGGCAAAGGTAAAAGTGGCAGAGGTAAAAATGGCAAAGGTAAAAGTGGCAGAGGTAAAAGTGGCAGAGGTAAAAATGGCAGAGGTAAAAATGGCAGAGGTAAAAATGGCAAAGGTAAAAGTGGCAGAGGTAAAAATGGCAAAGGTAAAAGTGGCAGAGGTAAAAGTGGCAGAGGTAAAAATGGCAGAGGTAAAAATGGCAAAGGTAAAAATGGCAAAGGTAAAAGTGGCAGAGGTAAAAATGGCAAAGGTAAAAGTGGCAGAGGTAAAAGTGGCAGAGGTAAAAATGGCAGAGGTAAAAATGGCAAAGGTAAAAGTGGCAAAGGTAAAAGTGGCAGAGGTAAAAATGGCAAAGGTAAAAATGGCAAAGGTAAAAATGGCAGAGGTAAAATTGGCAGAGGTAAAAATGGCAGAGGTAAAAATGGCAAAGGTAAAAGTGGCAGAGGTAAAAATGGCAGAGGTAAAAATGGCAAAGGTAAAAGTGGCAGAGGTAAAAATGGCAGAGGTAAAAATGGCAGAGGTAAAAATGGCAGAGGTAAAAATGGCAGAGGTAAAAATGGCAAAGATAAAAATGGCAGAAGTAAAAATGGCAGAGGTAAAAATGGCAAAGGTAAAAATGGCAGAGGTAAAAATGGCAGAGGTAAAAATGGCAGAGGTAAAAATGGCAGAGGTAAAAGTGACAGCGGTAAAATGACAGAGGTATAAATGACCAGTCTTAAACCCCAAGCAAAAAAAATCCATAAGCCCCTCCATATACAGTAGATTAAATAAGAAATGTTCTGAGAAGAAAGTTAGAATTATAATGTTAAACTAATGAAAAGGGAAACATTTTAAAATCATATTGTAGATCTTCTCTGCACCAAATTGATAACACTTGAGTTGGTATTTATTTATGTTTTCCTTGACTTACATGCACGGCCTTCTCATATCAAATTGCTCCTCATATATTTAAATTTCAAGCACTCTTTGGATCCCAAGTATTGTACTCAATTCATTAAAGGGGAAATTCACCCTGACGTACAGTTTATTGTAAAAATGACAGAAAATAATCAAAATAATATTGCTGAGGATTTCAGGGAATCCATCAAAGATTTAAAAAGCTATTAGATTCTTATATTTTAACGGTGACGTCATATGCGAGCAGTAAATTTCCCTTACATTATGGAGTAATAACAAATATTAATGAAATGTTATTAAAAAAAGAGAATGCTTTTTATTATATAGAAAATAAAAATGTGAACGTTCTTGTAAACAACCTTAACGATGATCTTATTGCAATTAACAAATGGTTAGCGAATAATAGATTGGCGTTGAATATAAAGAAATGCGAGTTTTTGTTGATTGGGAGTAGACATCGAATAAAAGAATAGAAGTAACCAATGTTTTTATCGGACCTAATGTTATTAAAAGAGTCACTCAAATGAAATACTTAGGAATTTTGATTAACCAATACCTTGACTGGAGCAAACAAATATAGAAAAACTGAAACAAGACGTCAATAAAAAATCTGTACCTACTCAAAAGAATCCGACCGGTTATAACTAAACAAACAGCACTGATATTTTACAAGAGTTTAATACAAAGCAAATTTGATTACTGTGATATAATTTGGGGCAACTTAGGAAAAGTTTTGAGTGAAAATTTACAAAGAATTCAAAATAGAAGCCTTCGTTGTGTATTAGACGTGGATTGGATGTACCCATCCGAACATATAATTCAAGAATTAGAAATTAAAAGATTGGTAGAAAGAAGAAATGTACGCGCCTTACAAACAATGTACAAGATAATGGTATGTTACCACAGATCATTCGTAAGCAATTTATTTTAAGTAATTGTAACTACATGCTAAGATCATCGTCTCTAAAAATCAAATTACCCTTAGTTAAAAGCAATTTATGAGAAAAGAAGCTTACAGTACAGGGGGGCCAGAAGCTGGAACGCACTACATAATGACTTAAAAGTAACTAGATTCAACATATTTAGATTAGATGCCAGAGTGATGTAAACTTGTTTGTTCTGTGTATTTGTTTTTCTTTGTAATATTGATATTTTAATTGTATATTTATTTCGTATTACGTATCTAAATTGTATATACATGTAATGTGATTTTAATATGTACGCACGGACGTTCAGAAGAACAGCCATTGGCTGAAGTTCGTTTACCGTGTTGAAATAAATGAAATGAAATTGTACCTTACGTATATCAACATGTATACAAATCATTTGGTGCATAAAATACGGGGCAGCTGCTTGTTTATGGCGTCACAGATAAAAGAACATTCATAATAACTTTCTTTATCTTTGATGGGTTTTTCTCAAACCTTCACCAATACATTTTCTGCCATTTTTGCAGTAAACCATTTGTCAGGGTGAACTTCTCCTTCAAAACAGGTCGATAGAATGGTTCCTACGAAAGACCTATGATTATTTTTACCTCTGCCATTTTTACCTCTGCCATTATTTCCTCCGCCATTTTTACCTCTGCCATTATTTCCTCTGCCATTTTTACCTCTGCTATTTTTACCTCTGCCATTATTACCTCTGCCGTTTTTACCTCTGCCATTTTTAACTCAGCCATTTTTACCTCTGCCATGTTTACCTACGCCATTTTTACCTGGCACATAATTCTCTTGATTGCGCAGCATTTCATATCATTCAAATCGGCGACTTTGAAGTCCGTAGAAAAAATAAGCACATGAAAAAAAATAAGCACATGAGCCCCACTGAACATTGACTTCAGTGGGGCTAATTATGTATTCATGAGGTCAGCTAAGGCCCCCATGGACCGATTCCCATCAAATTTTGGTAGTGGGCATTTTTTTTTCGTTTTCATGCCCTTCCGAGATGTGGTTTTAAAACGCTAAAATCCAAAATAGAAGTTGTTTTTGTTGTGACCATGCATGGGTGTCAATCACGGGGGGGGGGATGGGGGGATATACCCCCCCCCAAATATTTCAAGTGGGGGGATGGCCTGTATTATCATCCCCCCAATAATTTAGGGTAAAAAATTATAATAATGATGATGAAAAAATGAAAAGTTTGATCATGATGATTATAGTGATGCTTATAGTATGCCATCAATCAGTTTGTTTCCCTCGCAATTTGTGTATATTGTTATTATTTTCAGGACTATTAAACAGATGGGTGGAGGTTCAAGATGAAAAAGGATGAAATGCATATGATATTTTTTAACACATAACATAAAAGGACCCCAACGAAAACTAATTTATGTTGATACGGCGTTTCATCCCACCAGTGGTGAATAAATTAATTTTAATAAATCAATTAATTCAAAAGGGTGGAAAAATAAACGGGAGTAAATGGGTGACAAGATAAATCATCTAAGGAATGACGGTAAGCCCGATTGCACACGAGAAGCCACACAATTTGTGTTATTCTTAATTGGTCCGAATCTGCATTTTATCATCATGCATTAAGAAGAAAAAAAGATATTGCCAGTCGGGTTAGATTTAAGAGAGAAGTTGTATACACAGAGGCATCGATCCTAGGGGGGGCAAGGGGGCGATCGTCCCACCGATGAAAATAGGGGAAATATATCGTTTTGCCCCCCCCCCCATAATTCCGCATGTGCAGCTAAAAAATAAAATAAGATTGTAATGCTACGCTGAAATCAGCAAGCGAAATTGAGATAACAACTCGATTTTGATTTGAAATCGTGCTCAAAATGTCTGCTTTTCAGATTGGAATATAAAAATTTTCAGCTCGCGCGTCGTGCTCGCATCATTTCTGTACCAAAAACCCATACTCTTCATGATTAAATAGGTGAATAGAATGTCCCGTTTTCAGTTCTTAACCTCAAAAGAATTCCCGCTTCGATTTGCAATTATCTTTTGTTGGATATATATCTTGTTCTTTATTAAAAGCGTCCATTAAACTGTGTGTTTCCAGATCGAAATATCAAAATTTTCAGCTCGCGCTTTGCGCTCGCATCTATTGTTCTTCTAGATACCCATCTTAATCATTGGTACCAAAAATGCTTAGAATATCAAGCTTCAGGTCAGAATATAAAAAAAAATCAACACGCTCGCTACTAGTGAGATACATGTATCTATCCTCCTCATGAGTTACTACAAACAAACCTAAACAGGTACATTTTTCCTGTTTTCATGTCATAATTAATAAATTTCAGCTCGCGCTTTGCGCTCGCATTGTTGGTGAGGATGAGATATGTGTCTCTTTCTCATGAGTCATATATGTATATATATATATATGCATATATTTATAAATATAAGCCTATGTGTGTGGGAGGTGTGTGTGGGTGAGTTTGTTCGTTTTGTGTGATCGAGCGCCTTTGGAACGTTGATTCATGATTTTGCCCCCCTCAATCTGAAAAATGGATCGACGCCTCTGTGTATACATCATGCTCAATAAACAGATCAATATTTACGTGGTTAAGACAATTTTTGTCATTTTTTTTTATTTCGTATGAGTTTAGAATAGGTTTACTTGTAACACAAATTGAATTTTAAAAAAAAATGATGTAAGTGCAGTACACTACAACAATGAAGGAATTTCCAAGAACACCATGCATTATCAACCACTCCCAAAATGTCCTAACATGTGATTTTAGTGGGGTTAATGTTGAAAGATCCCCATCCACAAGAACATTTGTGTCAATCATCCCCCCCAACCAAGAATACCGATCGACACCCATGGTTGTGACGTAACCACTTTGGTACTCTTTATCGTCACTCTCGTCCACATACCTGAGCCTGAAACGACTTAGCAGCAATAGGAGGGGTATTCTTGCTGTCACCGCAGACCATACCACGCTTGACCTCCTTGATGGAAACGTTTTTGACATTGAAGCCGACATTGTCTCCTGGGTTCGCTTCGGGGAGTGATTCGTGGTGCATTTCTACAGACTTCACTTCAGTGGTGATATTAGCAGGAGCGAATTTAACAACCATACCAGGCTTCAGTATTCCAGTTTCAACGCGACCAACCGGAACCGTTCCGATACCTTGAAATTGAAAAAATTGAATTATTAGAGCAATCAAAGAAAATCATGCAACTTCCAGGATGAATATTGTAAAATCAATCTTACATGAGAATGCACCCTGGGAACGATTTTTTTTTGACTGGGGTGCTGATTTCAATTTGACAAGCATAGAAAAAAAATGTTTTCTCCGCAAAAAAATTATGTGATTCTCGTCCCCATGCACTTTGACAAAAAAGGGTTTCTATTAAAAAATCAGACCTATACAGTGCGTTCCACAAAAAAAAATCGAGAATTATCATAACTTATTCACAAATACGATAGACAAATGACCTACCATTGTAAAGCTTAGGATCTCTTCTTTCATTTGAAATTACTTAGATCATTTCTCATTCATGCATGAGTGAGCAAAAATAATTTGAAGAGGGGATACAAAAAAGTCACTTGGTGGGCTGTATTTAGGTTTCAAAAAGAAAGCCACATTTTTAATAAGTTTAATATCTTCTCTTTAATTTGATACCTCAATTACAGAAAATTGTCAAGGAGTAACAAAGTTCTGGTTATTTGAAATAAGGTTTGAATTTCAACCATTTCATAAAATGAAGAGGTTTTACAGGTTAGCGTCCAGACTCACTCGACACTCCGTTTTGTTGACCATCAGCCATGCAGGGGCGTCGATCCATTTTTCAGATTGGGGGGGGCAAAATCATGGATCAACGTTCCAAAGGCGATCGATCCCACAAAACGAACAAACTCACCCACACACACCCCTACACCTCCCACACACACATAGGCCTATATCATATGTATATATATGTGTGTGTGTGACTCATGAGAAAGAGACATATATCTCACCCTCACTAACAAATTAATGCGAGCGCGAAGCGCGAGCTGAAATTTTTTACTGACATGAAAACAGGGAAAAGGTACCTGTTTAGGAGTGTTTGTAGTAACTCATGAGGGGGATAGATACATGTATTTCACTACACAGATAATGTGAGTGCCGTTAGAGAGCTGAAATTTCTTTATATTCTGACCTGAAAGCTTGATATTCTAAACATTTTTGGTATCAATTATTAATATGGGTTTCTAAAAGAACAATAGCTGCGAGCGCGAAGCGCGAGCTGAAAATTTTGATATTTCGATCTGAAAAAATGAACTATTTAATGGACTATTTTTAATAAAGAACAAGATATATATATCCAACAAAAGATTATTGCAAATCGAAGCGGGAGTTCTTTTGAGGTTTAGAATTGAAAAAGGGACATTCTATTCACCTATTTAATCATGAAAAGTATGCGTTTTCTTCCTACAGAAACGGATGCGAGCACGAAGCGCGAGCTGAAAATTTTGATATTTCGATCTGAAAAAAAGTTTAATGGACACTTTTAATAAAGAACAAGATATATATCCAACAAAAGATTATTGCAAAACGAAGCGGAGATCTTTTGAGGTTTAGAACTGAAAACAGGACATTCTATTCACCTATTTAATCATGAAAAGTATGGGTTTTTGCTACAGAAATGATGCGAGCGCGAAGCGCGAGCTGAAAATTTTTATATTCCAATCTGAAAAGCGGACATTTTGAGCACGATTTTAAATAAAGAACTAGTTGGTATCTCGATCTCGCTTGCTGATTTCCGTGTAACATTACAATCTTAATTCATTTTTAGTTGCACATGCGGAATTATTGGGGGGGGGGCAAAATGATATGTTTGCCCCCCAATATTTTCTTTGGTGGGGCGATCGCCCCCCCTGCCCCCCCAGGATCGACGCCTCTACAGCCATGCATTAAGTCTTTTGTTAAAGGACAAGCCCACCATGACAAAAAAAGAATTGGAATAAAGAGAGAAAAATCCAAGAAGCATAACACTGAAAATTTCATCAAAATCGGATGCAAAATAAGAAAGTTATAACATTTAAAAGTTTCGCTTAATTTCACAAAACATTTATATGCACATCCTGGTCGGTATGCAAATGAGGAGACCAGGCGCGCCGGAACACTTTCAGTTTTAGGGGGGCAAAATCCCGAAGGGGGCACAATATTTTGACAGCGTGAGATACCGAAGCGATCGAGCGAGAGAGGGTGTAGGACCCCCACGGTAAGGACTTTGTGTAAAAATGGAGTATAAAAGTTGCGTTTCTAAGAGCATTCAAAAATAAATTTCTTGATAAATAAACGTAGAATTCACTACGAACGACTATATACTCATAATTTGTGAGAACCTATGAAATCTACGCGCAAAACGATCGCTTCAAAATGTGTTTTTTATGTCTGATCAATTAAATTACGTATTATACGCTTATATTGACTCAAAATACCAGAAATTACATTTTTCATGCAATATCCTTTCAGAAACATTTATTTATGTACATTTACATACACGGACGACGCGAGAGAGCACAATCATCATAAGTTTCAAGTAATTCCTGTCAGGACAAGGAGTGTTTTAAGCAGAAGAAGCGTAATAACAGAAACAAAAGAAATTCTAATGAATGTCTTTTCAAATTCAAAATGTCATACTGTTCTGACGTGGCAGACGTCGATAAGCACTTAAATTCTCCTTGTATGCAAATCATTTCTGAAATCAGCATTTGAGATAGTCCCTGATTATCCATGCATGGGCAATCATATTTTCTAACTGGGGAAAAAGAAATATGACAAGCTTAAAAATTGTCTAACAATTCAAGATTTTTCTGAAAATCATTAAAGTTGAAAACATTACTCGATTTATGTGTTTCCTTTTGCATGTTTTGTATGGCTGGGAAGCACGTTTGGATGACTCCATCAACATCTTCTTTTTTCTTTACATATTTTCTGGAGGAAATGTGACCATAACTAGGAAATGATGAATATCAAATTCCAGGAAATATTCATTTGTAAGTAATCATGAACTGATTAAAACCTACCGCAGTTCATAATGTACATTATGTAACATTATTTAGACGAAAACAATTACATTCCAATAGCGGATGTGGTTGACGGTACACCATGTGAAGTTTTCGAGAACAAAAAGTGGATAGAGGAAGAAGTGAAATTGATAGGGGAGGAAGTGGACAGTTGGTAGTCGCGTAATTTTTTGTTTAAATGAGCGTAGTCCTGAAAAAGACAGTAAACCAGAAAAGAATGAAGAGTTGAAGAGGCTTCAGTAGTTGAAAGATGAGTACTCCTGCTCTGCACTCCATTCGCCGACTCTAGCTAGCATCTTCTCATTTATCCAATTATCCAACTACTCAAGCTTCTTTAACTCTTTAACCTTTTCTGTTTTACAGTCAATTTCAGGACCACGCACATTTTCAAGAAATATTACTCTAGGACCTACTCTCAATCTTCCAATTTCTCGCCTATGAATTTTACTTCTTCGGAAGAAGTAAAATTGATAGGCGAGAAATTGGAAGATTGAGAGTAGGTCCTAGAGTAATATATGACGACCTCGAGATGTTATGGCTTCTGGGCTTGACAGCTATGCCATATAGATTCCATAATAATGTTGCTCGAGTAACTAGCGTTCACGTTATCATGGTTATTGATCGGGTCCGGTCTGAGCGTTTCTGGGCGACCGCGCGTTTGTTTGCCGACACAGCCAGCATGCATTTTTGAACCACTTTAATTTCAATTTACTTTCAATTTACTTTCAATTTACCTTCGGTTTAAGTCTGAAATATATTCATTAAAAGCTTAAATGTTATCACACTGTAATACGATGGAAAAGGGGCTTATCAAAGGTATGTTTCACAGAGGGACATGTTCGTCAAAAGACACGAGGCTTACTATGATATGTAATTGCCCCGTTATGGGGCGAATTTTTTTCATTTATGACAATGGAAATTTTAGGCAGAAAAGTGCCTTCTTCGTTTACTTTTGTCCTTAAATAATTTATCATTTGTTTACTTTAAGGGGGGCACAATCTCGTTTTGCCACCCCCCCCCAAAAAAAAAATGGGGGGCAAGTGTCATCCCCCCCCGCTTCCGGTGCCCTTGGAGGAGACTGATGACATCATTCACTCACCATTTCTTTTGTATATTATTATATGAGATATGAAATGTTCTAATTTTCTGTCATTGTCAAGTGAAACAGTGATTAATTCCTCCCTGAACATGTAAAATTAGCATTGTTTAATACTATATGGTTTAGTCAAGTTGGTCCTTATGGTCAAATATGAAAAAAAATGAAATATTGTATAATTTAAACAATAAAAAACAAGAGAAATAGTGAGTGATGGACATCATCGACTGACTCATTTGCATGTCACCGAGTTGTGCATATCATTTTTTGTGAAAAATAAGCAAAACTTTAAAATGCCATAACTTTCTCAATTTACATCCGATTTTGATGAAATTTTCAGCGTTATGCTAATTTGATTTTTTTTATTTAAAAGAGTGGGCACAGCATTGCGCGCGCGGAAAAAAAAGTTGCTCAATATAAGTCCAGAGAGAGCGAAGCGATCGCTTCGCTCTCTCTGGACTTGTGAACGAGTAAATTCACACTGTGAAATCAAACATCACTAAGTGAACACTCTGTGGTAAACCACACTGTTGAGGTGTCCACAATGTGAAATCATTTCACACGGTTAAATTGGAGCGTTTTAACACTGTGAATCACATCTTCACAGAGTCGACTATGTGAACACACTGTGAACACATTGTGGGACACTGTGTTCTTTCCAGCAGGGGCGAGCAGAACAAAAATCCCCTTTACATGAGAGTCTACCGTTGAAATTGATTTTGAAATGATATTCAGAAAATAACATGACATCTTCCTTTCCTGTCCTTTTCTTTCATCTTATCTTTTTGTTCTCGGTTGTAGAACTTTTGGGGTCCAGTGCTCTGCGGATCGGGTCCGAGGCAATGGCGGCACCAAGATTTTTAACATTGGGGGATGCAAAATAACATGGGGGGCAACAAACAAATATTTTGCCTATTTCACAAAATCGAGCGAGAAGCTATTTTTCAAATGTATATAGACCCTATTGACTTGAAAAGGGATTTGTTATGGACTAGCTGTTTGCATTGGGTTATAACGATGATTTCTCACCAAATAAATTATGCGAGCGTGCAAAGCGCGAGCTGAATTTTTGTTTATATTTGGAGATGACAACCATGACAACGGGACGTTCTAAGCACATTTTGTAATCATGAACTGGGTAGCTATCTAATCAAACAATATTGATGCAAGCGCGTAGCGCGAGCTGAAAATGTTTGATTTATAAAAAATTTCTGAATACGCAGGATGTGTATCTCGCTAAAACGAATAATGAAAACTTTAATCGTGGGATGCATATTGACTTGAACATTGGATTTGTAAACCCCGTGTGAACATTTACTTATCTCAGTAAACAGGTACTGCAAATGCGTAGCGTGGGCGAAATTTTGAATTTTATACAACGACCTGAAAGATTTGTGTTAGTGACAAATTGCTGGGAGCTAACAGTGATTGGATGAGAACATTTTTAAAAGTCTAAGAACGAAAAAGCTGTTTTGGAGCACTTTGCATCTTCAGTCGGATGCTTATCACCTTATGACAACATTTACTATTCATTTTAGCCCATACGGCCCGAAGGGAAAGATGAACTTATTTGTTGACCAACTTTGATTTTTTTTTACTTCCATATAATAGAGCTTCATGAGGTTCACCAAATTTTTAACATTGGGGGATGCGAAATAACATGGGGGCAACAAACAAATATTTTGCCTATTTCACAAAATCGAGCGAGAAGCTATTTTTCAAATGTATATAGACCCTATTGACTTGAAAAGGGATTTGTTATGGACTAGCTGTTTGCATTGGGTTATAACGATGATTTCTCACAAACAAATATTTTGCCTATTTCACAAAATCGAGCGAGAAGCTATTTTTCAAATGTATATAGACCCTATTGACTTGAAAAGGGATTTGTTATGGACTAGCTGTTTGCATTGGGTTATAACGATGATTTCTCACCAAATAAATTACACAGAATTTTGACCTGAAAATTATGCTAATTCGTGCGAAATTTTTTCATAAAATCACCCCTAAAATGTATTTCTCCTTCATTTCGTTATCAATTTAATTTTTTTGCTTTATTTTTTTCTTTTTATCCTCGTAATCGAGGTATTTATTCACAATAACATGTACATTTATATACAAACAATTTTTTTAAAAAATAGTTCATTTCAATAATGCAATAATTCTTTCAATATCACATTTTTTCAAAATTCGGAGCTTCGTTTTTTGTTTACATAAACTTTCTAAATAAATAATCATAGTAAGCTTGAATTCAATCCATAAAGAATTCGTATCATATCTTTTTCCTTTGAATATGCTTTTTATATAATTTCGATGAATAACAAATTGAGCAATAACACAAAATAGATTACACATAATATTGCTGGCATTTTGCAGATCATAACCTATAGTTAATGTTTTTTCATCTATAGAAATAGTAATCTTGAAAATATAAAATACCAACCTTTCTATAACTTTCCAAAATAATCGAACATATTTACAATACAGTATGAAATTAAAAGTGGTATCAACTTCTCCACAAATGTTACATGTGTTGCTTTCTAATACATGCCACTTAAATAAATTGTCTCTTGATGGTAAAATCTTGTTTAAAAATTTAAAACTAAACTGTTTAACTCTGTTATCCACAATTAAATGCAACTTGAAATAAAATACATGGCTCCAATTAAAGGAAATTGGTCATGAGAACAGATTAGACCAAAAAGATAAAATGCCTGGTTCTTCCGATACCTCTAAACATAATAAAGAATATACCTTTCTTGTTGGTAAAGAATCTAGAGTTATTTGTACTCCACTTTTTAATGAAATTAAAATTCGTTCACTTTTCTTTAATTCTAGTACACAATTTTCCTTAAACAACTTATTCAACCAATAAACAGGAAAAGACTTTTTTAATTTAACATATTCTAAATCAAATAAAAGCTGAGAAAGACAGATTTATTCAAAATATTTGGTGCTAACCACTGACGATTTCTAATAACATCTTTAACCCTAATTATACCTGCATGCTTCCATTTCTCAAATATCAACATACGTTTATTAAAAGTTATATTGCTGTTATTCCAAATAATTTCATTTTCAATGTTTTTTACTCCAAATATACCAATATATCTTAACTTAGACCAGCTACAAAAAAAAATCATGATAAAAACTGGGCATATTTGCTTTTGTACAAAGAAAATGCATATTTTTTGTTGAAATATTGTATTCAAAACATAAAGGAATTTCACCAATCTTTGATAACCAGTAATTGAAAAGAAATTTCCAACGACGATCGCTTTGCTCTAACAGCTTGCTTATCCACGAAATATTAAGTGATTCAATTTTCGATTCTAAGTGGACCATACCAAGACCACCTTCGCTTGTTTTATTTATACAAACATTTCTTTTAACCTTTTCCTTTGAAGAATTCCAATAAAAGTATATAACATTTTATGTAGAGATTTGATTATTTTGGGGGGAACTCTAATTACTTTTGCAGGATACACAATTTGCGAGACCAACAAAGTTTTGATGATAATAATTTTTCCGAAAAATGTTAGATTTCTTAGTTTCCATACGTTAATAATATTTTGTATCTTATCTATTTTGCCAATTATAATCTTCAACAACTTTCTCATTTTTGCCAACATATATACCTATTAGGTATATTTAGTAAATATTTTATCGGTTCTTCAGTGCATTCTATTTGTCCGGGGACAATATCAATATTAAACTTCAGCAGTTTGTTTTTTTGCAAATTAATCTTTGGCCCAGCATTTGAACCAAAAAGTATTAGTTCTTCCATCAAAATAGAAAGAGAATTTTTATTTTTCATAAATATAGTTGTATCATCCGCAAATTGGGATATTTTTACATCTACTTGATCAACATTCATCTGAGAAATCGGCAAACTGAGACGTTCAATTTTATGATTCTGTTTAATGTTCGTCGCCAAAACTTCTGCAACAATTATAAAAAGTATTGATGAGAGGGGGCACCCCTGTCTTACACCTCTTTGAATTTGAAAAGTTTCAGAGATCCAGCCATGATTTAACACACGGCCTTTTGCGTTGTTATACATTGATTGAATCCACTGAATGAATGAATTTCCAAAATTTAATTTTTTTAAAAGGTAAAATAGAAAATTATGACTTATATAGTCATATGCTTTTTCAAAATCCAAAAACATTATAATGCCCGGGGCTTTCATGCCCTGATAATAATCAATTTTATCTTGTACCAGACGTATATTTTCGGCTGAAGACCTTCCATTAATAAAACCATTTTGATCGGGTGATACAATGCTTGTTATTACATTTTGTAGTCGTCTGGTAAGAACTTGTGAAAGAATTTTGTAATCCACATTTAGGATTGATATCGGTCTCCAGTTATGAATAAGGTTTTTATTTCCTTTTTTAAACAATAACGCCAACATGGCCATGTTTTGACTTGGAGACAATTGCTGCTTTCTATGTCCTTCATTTAAACTGTTCATTAACATATCTTTTATCTTGCTCCAAAAGCATTTATAAAACTCGACTGTGAGGCCGTCGCTACCTGGTGATTTATTATTCTGCATTCTAGACAGAGCCTCAGCACATTCCTTTTCGGTTATATCACCATCACAACTCGATGCTTCATTTTCATTTAGGATTTGTATATTTGTATGTAATAAATATTTTTCGTACTCCAAATCACTTTTACAATTAAGGTTTATATAAATCTTCATAACATTCACGTAATCTCTGTAATATTTTCACCTTATCATTGATCATGTTGATGGTTTTACCCTTGTATTCTAGGCAATCAACTTCTTTCTTGTTTCCGTTTCTTTTTTCAAGGCCAAGAAAGTACTTTGTTGATTTTTCACCTTCCTCCATCCACTTCTCTCTCGATCTTGTGTAAGCTCCTTTAAATTTATAATTATACAAATCATCGATATCCTTCCTTATTTTATTGATTTCTTCGATATTTCTATCATTAGGACTACTGTCAATTTCTTTGTTTAATAAAAAAATATTGTTTTTCCAATTGAACAAGTTTTTCTCTCTTTTTCGTTGTAAATCTATAGCATATTTAATTGTATATTCTTTTATTCCAACTTTATACATTTCCCACTTTCCTTGAGCATCAAGTTTTTCATATTTTCATTTACATTTAAATATTACATTTTCAATATTCAACCTATATATATATCATCTTTAAGTAGATCACTATTAAATTTCCAGTAAGCCCTTCCTCGTACGTCGTTAAAAAGTTTTAATTTCAATGAAATAGCATTGTGGTCGCAACTGAGACATGGTCTGATATCCATAGAGAGAACATATTGGCTAAGGTCTCTTGAAATTAGCCAATAATCCAAACGAGAAAATAAATTGAGTGAAATTTGTCTCCATGTAAACTGCTTACATGCTGGATATAACTTTCTCCAGATATCTAACAATAAGTATTGTTTTTTAACTTTAAGATATAATCATCTGCATGCACCATATCAAATTCCCTGTGTGTCTAATTTTTTGTTTTGAGCATAATTCCAATCTCCACCAAAAATCATTTTCTCATTTGGATTTTCAAAGTTTTTAATCAAACTCATAAAATTTGTATAAAAGGAACCCTTTTCAGATCGTTTGGTGGGTGCATAAATGTTAATACAATTAAAAGATTCACCTTGACATGTGAAAGACAAATTTAGTATTCTACCATCTCCTTTAGCTTTGCTACATATGTTTTCAATATGAAGATTATTTTTAATCAGAACTGCAACCCCTTTTGAATGGTTCGTTCCATGATTAAAATAACATTGACCTTTCCATTCATTTCTAAATTTAGGTTCTAGATCACTTGTCCAGTACGTTTCTTGTAAAAACACGATATCACTTTTTTGTTGATTTAACCAAAGAAAAATCTTACTTCGCTTCAGATGATCCCGAAGCCCTCTCACATTCAAGGATATAAAGTGCACTAAAGCACCGATCATTAAAAGTAGAGAATAAGATCAACTTTGTCCAAGAACGTATTCAAAATCTATTTGATTTTATTTGATCCCTTTCGCCTTCTTTTTGAGGGTTTTTTACCTTTCGAAACAGCCTTAGGAACTTCAGATGAAGATGATGTTGAAGGTGAGTCAACTTCGCTTTCGCTGCTGCTTACTTGTGCTTCTAAGTCCTTAATCAACTGCCTTCTTTGTAGTCGCTGCTCTCGGTTGTTGGAGATCGCTCCGTCTGATGCGTACATGAGACCTTTCGTTTTCTGTGACGTGCCATGTGGACGTACGAGATTAAGGAAATTTGGGAGCACTGCGCATGCGCGAAGTAATCTGTGACGAGCCTTCTCGTCCACTGACCAAATCTGTGACTCGTATTTGAGGGTTTTGACGTTCGGTGTCATAGTGCTCGAACGAGCGCTAGTTCGTACATGATGACGTCATCCCAGCTTGGCAAAAATGAATGAAGCCGCATCAACACTCGAGTTTCGTTGATTCAGCAGGGCTGGTAAACTGCAAATTACTGCTTGTTACCAGCTTTTCCATTACATTTAGTGTGTCATGTTTTCAGACACTACATGTCGTCACCGTTTTTACGAACCGGCCTGGGAGCCAAAATCGATGAAAAAATATAAAATGACTTTTTTCAGTATTTCGACTCAATAGTCAAATATCTTTTATTTCACAAATTTGTAGGTCTTAAAACCATTTCGTTACGTCATTTTTGACGTCATGAGACGCTCTGGGTTCATGAGAATGGACGAATGCCGTTTTTACGAACCGGCTTGATACGCGCGCCGCAGCTAGCTCGCCGACTCGCATCGTCTGTTTGCTGAAACTTCGTTTTTACGATCTGGCCTGAGGCGTCAGCTTGTTCAAACTTGCATCAGGTAAGTTGTTTATTTTTCTTATTTAAAAAGGAAACATTTGGAGAAAAATAGCTGGTAGTTATCTTTTAATACTTGTGATCAAAATCAAACAATTTTCTGTTTAAAAATCATCAAAATAAGACGAAAATTAAACCACTTAAATAACTGACATTAAGTTTTTTTATAGTCCAGCCCCATGCGTACTAATCTGTGTTACTATTAAGCAGTAACGGTAGAATATGTGTCTACAGAGCTAGGCCTAGATCTACTTAGTCAGGAGACTTCTAAAGAGTAAGCCCATGTTAGTGAATGATTTTTACTCTTTAGAAGTCTCCTGACTAAGTAAGATCTACTTGCTGTTAGAATTATGCTGATCTAGACTCGATAGACATCGACCTCTAGTCAGGGCTGCCAACATCGGATAAATACTAAAATAGTTTAGAGTGAGACTCCCATAGGCCAATGATATATTTTGGGGTCAAAATGAGTGAGATCAATAGAAACACATGCAAATGAACTAAATTTGAGAGTGAGAAAAGACCAAAATGAGTGAGTCTCACTCTAAATGAGTGAGAGTTTGCAGCCCTGGAACAGGAGATCCTGCGTCCAGAACTGAACCTTATGTAACCTTATGTAGGCCTATGTATTATTAACTGGCAATGATTCACACTAGATCTAGGCTACTCCACTCTGTAGGATAATAAATTCTAGGGAACATTGCCAGAAAAAAAGCTGGCAGTGGTAGTAGATCTACATGTAGATTCTCGAACTTTAAGTTAAATCTAACAGTTAACATGGTTAAGTTAGACCTATTCACACTCAAGCACCGAGATATTTCATCAAAATTTTCACTTTAGATATAATTTGTGATAGATCTATCTAGACAGTCTAGACATTAACTAGATCTAATTTCACTCAAAAAAGTGCAGAACTAAAAAGAGAGAAAAAATTAAAGTCACTAGTCGTAGATTTAGAGATCTAAGTTAGACAGCTTACCCCGCCACAAGCTGTGTCGCCACTCGCCAACACAGTGTGTTACCGCGGGTGAATTCATCGACCCGTTCATGTGCTATTGTCACCTATGAGGTCCGTACATGTATATTCGGACCCCATTGGTACTTGGAGTGGGATAGTAGGCCTAAAGTTGTGCCTAACTGTCATTATTAGTCTAATGTGAGATCTACAGACTAAAGTTAGATAGCAAAGGAATAAATATATCTTCTAAATGCTAAGAGTTTAGGCCTAAATGCTTATAAATACTCTTTGTATTTCAGCTGAAAACTGTTGCTTTCAGGTAGACCAATGGGTGTCTCATCAAACCATACCTTCGACAGTTAATTCGCCGTTCATTGTTTGGTGATTTCCAGAGCTGTTGCCTGATTTTAAGAGTGAACAGATTCTTACCTCTTCAAACGCATCTGGTGAGTATTTCATCAACAAAGATTTGGCTATTGTCTTTACTTCCACATCAATATGGGAGAATTGACATTGTACAATGTCCAAATTACACTTGGGGGAGGGGGGGTAGGGGTTTGAAAGGAAAATAATGTAAATTTCCTTTTGGAATAGAATTCAAACTCTCACTCGAAGAAATAACAGACTTGTTTTTGAACATTTTTTGTATGTTTATCTGTGATAATGCTTAGCACCTTTTTCCTTAGCCCTGTTCAGTTTCACACTGCATTGCTTAGCACTACAATAATCAGGCTAAACCTGCTTTTTAGCAGGGCTAGATAGTACAATATTCTTTACCATGCTAGCCTTCTTTCATAAAATGCAGTGGGAAACCAAAGTGGGCTAAGCTTAACCCCGGGGAATTGGTGGTGCTAAGGCCCCTCTTAGCCCCACCAATCTCCTCGTTTTTTTGTAGTATGCTATATAAAAAACATGTTTCTCTATCCGCTTTATAGTAGAGAGAAATATGTATAAAAATATAAACAAAAATAAGCCTGTTTAAGGCATGACTTATAAATTGATCATGCAAAGAAAAACATTTGCCAGTTACTTATCAATACTATATGGGAATAACAGTTCCTCTGATTACAAAATAAGTCCTCGTTCTTTGTAAAAGTAATCAATTGTATCCATTGTCGCACTGAAATCAAACAGCACCAATACCACTTCTGAGCTTTAGCATGAGCTGCCTTCCAGCACTCAGTGTATTCCTGCCGGGTACCCATTCGCCTCACCTGGATTGAGTGCAGCACAATGTGGGTTAATTTCTTGCTGAAGAAAAACATGCAATGGCTGGGATTCAAACCCATGACCTTCTGGTTGAGAGACGAGAGTCCGAATCACTACACCCCCAATGTTCCATGACTAAGTAATATTAGAAAGTTGCTGAAAAGTTGTCAAATTTTGTTTTTTTTTCATATTTCTTTTCAGTGGTGGACTGTTACTTTCTATTCCAATTGTTCATTCTACTGGGGACGAGATGCTCAGTGTCTGACTGTCTGGTGAAGGGCTACTACTGAAATTCCATAAATTGAAGCAATCCAGGAGTGAAAGATGTAAGTGATTTTATTTTGTACTCATTTGTGTTGATCAAGATTTTCTAAATTTGAGAACCATTAAACTAATCTTCACCAGAAGGATGTTGGCCGATTGGATGAAATCTGAACTGCTGTACTTTGGCAAAAGGAAGCAAGTTACAAAAGTATTATTTGTTGGAAATGAGCAACGTGTGTTGGTCATTTACATGGGCATCCATGCAATTTAACAGCATATTTTCTTCAATATCTTTCCATAGAACAATCATTTCTTCCCCAAATTTTGCCTGAATGTGCAGCATACAAAGGGTGTTTCAGAAACAACAATAACTCAAATTTGACTGATGTGTCACTTACTTCCTTTTGCCAAAGTTGGGCAGTGTAGTTTTCATAAGAAGTGGTAAGTACATGTATGTAGGTCATCCTGGAACACATGAAGATGGAAGAAGTGAAAGATTTAAAAGAGGGTCTTTTAGAACATCACACTGTATAGGGGAATAATGGCGGATTCTGAACAAATGTCTGTGGTGCATAATCAAGCTCTATTAAGTGTGAATAGCCCAGGCCAGCCCGAGGAATCATTCATGCAAGTATTGATATTAAGTTTGAAGTTGTAGTCAACATATTGCAAAAATGAATCTTTGAAATATTTTGTATTGACCTCAATTATCAAATGATGACAAAGGAATGAAGAATGATGGACGGAAGGTTTGGAATGGTTTGGAATGGTTATATTTACCTTATTTTTTGATATAGAAATGTTAGTCTCCACACTTTATATACCGAATGTATATTAAGTTCCCCCTTCCCCCCAAAAAAGTGGCTTTCATTAATGTTTATATATAGGTCTAAGTACCTTTTGATAATAGAACATATCTATCTCTATTTGATTATCAGTAAAAATTTACAAACTTGATTTGTCAAGCTGTTCAGCTTATAAGGCAAAAAGAACAGTAAGTAGTAAAATAGAATTTAAAAAATTATTCATAATTATATTCAATTGTCAATTTATCAATATTGGCAACTTTGCTTGCATCCAAATTGAGCAAAACAAGTATTCTCCATTTTCATTACTATGCAAAATGGCGTAAATTAAATGCTGCAGAAATGGAAACCCCAAGCTCTCCCAAGGAAAGTACACAGACTTAATGACCCTCTGCATTGGTGAAACAGCAGTCATTGCTCATCCTGAATATCAGGCCTTCTATCGTATGCTGCCACACTAAGCACCTCAACTTGCTTAATGAGTTATGATTTTTAATGTAACTTTGAAATAATATATGTGTAGATAATGTTTTAATGACACATTGCACTGTATTGCTCTAAACAAGTAAATTCAATAATCTTTTGTTTCTTTCTTTTTTTTTGCTTACTCAATTGCAGGTTTCAGAGATTTTTGGAGACTCCACTTTTGAAGATGAAGGAAAATCACGATCTCTTCTGATAAAGGTATACATTTCTTGTGGTTTGACTGAACTTGTTTTCCTTTGGGATATTGATAGAGAGATCTCAAGACAGTAAACATCAGTCTTCACAATAACTCTGATATTGTATTTACTGTCAAGAACATGTGATAACTACTCTTGTTGCTTCAGAGACCAAAGCTCAAAACACAATATATCAGTTCTTATTTGGACTGGTATATTGTATTGTCTGTAAAGAGCACGTGATATGGTCTAAAATGTTTTCATGGCAGAGAAGGACAGTTAGGTAGACCAAAGCTCAAAACAGAATACATGTATAACAGATTAACTGTGAATTTCTGTCAAGGGCAATTGGTAAATTCTTGTTGCATTTAGAGACCAAGAAGGACACTTTAGGTAGACCAAAGCTCAAAACAGAATACATGTATAACAGATTGCCTGTGAGATGGTATTTTCTGTCAAGGGCAATTGGTAAATTCTTTTTGCATTTAGACACCAAGAAGGACACTTTAGGTAGACCAAAGCTCAAAACAATACATGTACAACAGATTAACTGTGAGATTGTATTTTCTGTCAAGACTGTAAGAAGTATTTTTTTGTCCAGAGCAAGTGTACAAATTTGTTAAATTTAGCAAATATGAAAGACTCCGATATTTAAACAATAGCTTAGATCAGAATACATATGTTGTTAGAAAGACTGTCAAAATGCAGTTTGCTTGAAGTGTGGGTTTTTGTTTTAACCTAATATGATGAAATAGCTACTTGATTTCCTAAACTGGTTTATGTTCTCATTTAGGAATAAATGTCACAATTGCATATGTGTGTTGGGAAAAAATTCATGCAAATATTTTTATCGCATGTTTCTTTTCACAACAAATTTTGAAACTCAGGTTATGAAATAAGTGTCATTTTTACAATTAAAGTTTTGCAGACACAACTTGCTACAGATCTGATTTTTCTTGTCATATTTTATTTGCAATCAAATCCACTGCAGTACAATTAACAGTCTTGATGTTGCTTGATTTTATTTATGGTGCTTTGAACAGATCGTAATATATTCATGCTTGAAATTCTATATATTATCCTCTGCCATGTACTTGCCAAATAGTATAATGACTACTCACGATCCGTCTTTCAAGACTAGTTTGCAATTCATGAAATATTTTCATTTGTTTTTATTTGTTAAACTCTGAGATTATCTATTATTGTTTTGTATTTATTTAAAAAAAAGTGTTGTTTGTTAGAAATGAGATTATGACCCTTTGGGTTTCATGTATTAATGGTCAGTTTAAATTTAAATTGGTGTACACGTCTGAAAGATTCTAAACTGGTTATTAAAAAGACATTTTTTCAATATGGAACCACTTTGGAACTTGATTTGAAAACAAAATAGAATAATGGGCATGCAAATCTTTCTGCTAAACTTATAATTTTGAACAGACACTGTAACATTACAACACACACAAAAGAAAATGGCAGTAAGAGGCAAGAGATTTTTTAGATTACACAGAACATGGTGAGAACATTCTAGGACACCATCATGCATTTGTGTATTATGTACAATTTACTGTACATAGTGTGATCAATTTACTGTACATAGTGATGCATGGAGTTTGATTTATTTTTAAAAATGGTTAATGTTTTAAAATTAGTGTTTAATGTTTAAAAATGTTCAACTGGAAGCTTAGTAATAATATGTGTTCATAAAATGGTTTATCTTTCACCTTCTTAAGTGAGTTTACAAAATAAATGGAAATGATTGTTGCCATTTTTGTATTTGAATAATCAAACCTGCAGTCGATTATTAAGATATTCATTAAACAGAAGAAAATAAACTTTTATCCAGGTAAGAGAAATAAAATCATAAATGTTTATACTGTATGCAAATAATAAAAGTGCATTTTGATAATATAGACTTATAAAACAAATTTATTGAAAAACAGGTTTTCAAATGCAGTACGCTGTCATACGTTGTACATTCAAATATGTACACAGATATATCCTTGTGTCAATGGCAATGAGGGTGATAATGTGGGGTGTTTTTCTTTGTTAGGCAGGGGCATTTTTAATCTAATTGATAAGATGTGTGTTTTATGTTTATATGAAGTGCTTCTTTTAATTTTCTTATAAGAATCTCAGTTATAAAACTTAACCAAATTGGTGTAATTTCCTGAAGTACATTTAATGTAAAGTTGGTATATAGGAGACTGATGAATTAGTTAATGTTAAAGAAAATGAAGATGTACTTTTATATGTCTCATTGTGGATGTTGACATGGTTTTTGTAAATGCAGGTATATTATCTACATGTATATGAATTTTTAATGAGTATTTTCATTGTGTATCCTTTCTAACATTTGATATAATTGAAACAAATTTCTATGATCTTGTGTTGTCTATGTTTGGAATTTCAATTAAAGGTGTATTTTCATCTTTTATTCAAATGTTTTAGAATTTACTTGAATTTTCCTAATAGTAAATTTAGAAAGAAAAAAGGATAGTTTAGTTGTTATGCATCACCAAAAGAGAGGGTGAATGAAATGGAGAGGGACACAGCAGTCAGGAAAAAGAGAGGGGATGATTATGAATAAGGTGATAAAGAGAGGGCAAATGAACAGGTAGAGGGGTTGAGGAGGTAAAGAGGGGGCTATGAAGAGGAAGAGAGTTGTCCTGAAACAAAGGTTGACAGATGGATCAAGGGATATCAGGAAAAGAGGAAAGAGGGTGAGGGATAGGAAAAGACTGGGGTTATACAGGAGAAGAGGAGGGGAGCAGAAAACACAGGAATTGGGATGGGGAGTGATTGACCGTCGGGACAGAAAAGGAAAGACTGGAATGAGAAAAAAAGAGGGGTGATAGAAATGATTCATGAGAGAATGGAAGAGAAGGATGTGAATAGGTGAGGAGAAAAGGGAGAAAACATCTACAGAGTCGAGAAAGGGGCATCTAAGTAAAGAGAGAAGAGCTACTGTCATGACTGTAGGGAATAAACAAAAATTGGGAGAAATTAGCGGGGGGGGTAGAGTTCTGAATTGAAATTAAGTTGAGATATAGGATATGCAGATGGAAGGCAGAGCACAAAGGAACTCGTGTATATAATGCAGAATATGGAAAGGGTGATGGACATTTTGTCCAGGAATGGAACCATTGGCGGTGAAACGACATTTGCTCCTGCGACAATTGCTCCGGGTTTTATTTATTTAGATATAGGGTTAGGGTAGCAATAGGGTTTTATGTTAGATTTAGGGTTAGGTTTATGATAGGGTAGTGTTAAATCCAGGGTTGAAGTTAGTTATTCGATTAGTGTGTGGAATTTATAGCGGAACAATGTCGCCGGAGCAAATGTCATGGAACCATTTGGTGTACTATTTCAATCCAATTCATATTGGGAATTAAATACAAACAAAACCAGCCCCGGTTATTGGACAATATAGTTCATTTTGTGACAATCACCTGGAATGTATCATCTTCTAGTTAATACCCATCATAGTTGATAATGTACCATAATTATCTCAATTTTATTCTTGCCAATAAGGTTATATTGTACAATAACCGGGGCTGGTTTTGTTTGTATTTAATTCCCAATATGAATTGGATTGAAATAGTACACCGAATAGCCGCAAAAATGAGAAGTAGGTCTAATATTAATTTTAGAAAGGGTATTCAAAACAACGCTTGGCGCGCGCTGCAATCTTTATTACACAAGCATATGACGAGCGCGTACGGTGCGTCGAGCGCGCATCATCCAGGCCGGTTCGTAAAAACGACATTTGTCACATTGCGCTGTGAAGACGCGGCTCCGCACTGTGCGAAGCCAGTTCGTGGTAACGGGCTTCAGTGGGGATTTCAACTTTATCGTTTTTACGAACGGGCTTGGACGAATGAGGCATTATTATTCATTAACAAATGGGTTATATCGATAAAAAATCATATCACATGAATTCTTTGATAGTGTTCTTTCCTGAAATCCAAAATTAACAGATATTATTTACTTTTACCCGATGAAAATAGCGAAGAAACAAAGTATAAACTTTAAACGCATTTATCTCGAAACTCATTCTATCCGCAAAATGGGCCTCCAGGCCGGTTCGTAAAAACGGTGTCGATATATCCGATAGGTAATTGATGTTTTATTTCCAAACAACCGTGTTTTTCGGCTTTTTGCGCAAGAGTGGTTGCACCCATAGTCGCCTCACCGGTTCGTAGCGTGATGCTACGCCTGATTCTCCGGCCAAGCATCGGCCCACGGCCCGCTCGCTATCACACTGGTATATGCTGTGGCGTGGTACGGGTACGTCTGTCAACTTAAATCGAAACTGTTTTCATCAATGTACGAACGTGATACTGAACGAGCGGTGTCACCACTTCCGGTTAACTAGGAATACGTTGCAGTCGCAGACAATCGAAATCTCTCTGAGATGTCTGACGATTTGCAGCTTTACGAGGAGGAAGTGAAGATGTACTCGCGCCACTACGATCGCTTTGCTGTGGTTTTGTCAGGAAATCCGCGAGGCTGGTTTGACGTTTCGCTTCTTTGCCGCTTCGGGGTCGGGAGCACACGCTGTATCCATGGTATCACTAGATACCGCGATATTACGTAACTCATCTATACTTTCGTTGCCAGGGCAAGCACTTTTCATGTGCCCAAACTTATGCCATGGTCACATTTGTTCTACGGCGGCCGTACGGCGAGCCGAAAACAGCCGTTTTAACATTTTTTGTCCAACTACATATCGGTGGTTTGAATCAAAATTGATAAAACGGCTGTTTTCGACTCGCCGTACGGCCGCCGTAGAACAAATGTGACCATGGTATTACTGCACCTTATGCACTTTACTTCACTAATACAGGTGGATGCATGGTGACCAACTTCTAAGCATCTTGAGCATTTCACTTGACCCCTGCTGAATTGCTGTGGTTGGCCATCATGGTAAACTCTACCTGTAAACAGGTTACTGAAGCTCATCTTTCTTGGGAGTGGGTGGGTTGGTGGGGTGATGAAGATGATCCTATCCCCATTCAAACAATTGGTCAGCTGACCGTTGACCCGCAACCTTTGCCGATGAATATCTCCTTTTGTTTCTTGCTTTGTTGCCAAGATCTCTCTTCTGATGACATCATCACTTAAAGAAAGGGGGATATCTTTCACTACAACCCTGGTAAGATGCTCATCCCTCGCCTTTGTAAAAGGATTGACGTCATGGATAGCAACAAAAGATCCACGTAGATCAAGGCCGTTTGAAATCAATGAAACCCTGTCCTCGGATGAGATTAGGTAGATTCTCCTTAGGTGACGAATTTCTTGAATACCTGAGATATTTTCAGGTTCAACGACCTTTACGATACTCTTGTAAAGTTCCTCTCCCGAAAGTGGTTTCTTGTCTACGTTACGGATGTCGGTTGAACGTAGAAATACGGGTTTGGGACCTTGTGGAAGAAATGAAGGGAGTGGCGTAGCTTTCTCCACAAACATCTCGGAAACGGAACAATAATCCAAATTATACTTACAATGTAAATGTCCTATGATATTCCTTTGTAAAAGTCTTTCAATACGACAAAAAAAATGATAATAGCAAAAGTCGATTTCCAACGATTTAAGTTCGAATTGAACGGAGGAGAGAAAAGAGGCGTCGTAACACCTCAAATCGCCCTCTTGATTTTTTTTTTGCTTTATATTTTAGCATTATATAGTAGATTCCGGATGAGGTCCACATCATTGATGTGCTTTTTTTTCTTCCAAATTTCGGGGTGGGGGGCAACTCACTGGGGTCAAATCCCCCCCCCCCCCCCGCCTCCTCCTTGGTGCCGCCACTGGTTTTGGGCGGAGGCCCTAGAACCTCATGACATCTTTTAACGTTGCAGATGGTCATTTTTTATCAAATCGCGGGTACATACACAACACAAATTAACTTCAACGCAGTTGCGGATACTAAACAAAATATTTTGACATGTTTGAAGCATCACAACATAGCAAATGTGATAAAATTTGTAAAAGTAGTCAGCGAGCAAAGCGAGCCAGAAACATTTGGAATTTTAAAATGATTTGAAATAAATTCTAATTATATGATAGTAGCTTCGGACATTTAGCAAAATAAACATTAAAGTGGCTTTTTATGGTAATCTATATAGCCAGCGTAAAGCTTTACTTAGGTTAGGGCATGATATATTATAACTAGCCTTAGGCTAGCCCTTGGCTAGTGATTTTTTGTCCTGATTGCCTGCCATTAGCAGCTGATTATTGCATCAAATTTAGCAAGCTTATAATAGACGCCATCCACCTTTCTTAACGTTCTGTATATTTTTCAATCCTCGGTAGCCCGGCCATGTTATTAAGTTTTTCTCGTTTTTTCTTGTCCCTTTTCTGCATATTCTGATTTTCCAATTTACCTTTAGGCTTACTTCACAATTTTCGTACACAGTGCTAGAAATGGTGCTTAAATTGACCCTTTTCAGATGGGAATATCTAATATTTTCAGGATTTCAGCTCGCGTTTCGCGCTCGCATGATTTATTTTCATGATTTTATTGTTATGCCATTCAGTTTATGATTGCTTTGCAAACTGCACATTGATAAGTATTACTATTGAACTTATTTTTGTGTGTGTGCGTGTGTTAATTAGGTCAAATGAAAAATAGTTTAGGGCTAATTGCCTCACATGCAAGCTTTGCTTTTTTTTTGGCAAGCCCCTCCATTTTACTCTGAAATACAAAAATTATCTGAGGCAGCTTTATTTTTTGATGTTTTTTATCATATATATAGGACTTACTATGTTATATATGATGTTAGGTCTTGTAATATTCTTTACTTTATGTTATGTTTATTACATTATGTACAGTGTGAAACGGAAATCAATGAATTAATTGAAATGAATTGATTTAAGAAATGAAAATGCATTCAGAATGCCGAGATTCTAGGTCTAAACTGGGTCTTAATCTAAAAACGCACGCGCATGTTTATTGAGATATTTTATAGCTTGTTCTTTATTTAAAACGAGCTTAAATTATCCAGTTTCAGATCATAATATCACAAATTTCTGCTCCCGCTTTGCGCTCGCACTATTAATGTAGGAAAATATTCAACTACCATCTTTTTTATGAGTTACTAACATGAATAGATTGTCCCATTTTTAGGACTGAAATCTCTTTTTTCTACCGCTCACGCATGCGTTCGTGTTAATTGTTTAGTCATTTACCAATCCCGTTCATGATTACAAAATTCCGTAAGAATGACAATTTTTTAGGTTGAAATGCCCATTTAATATTTGCTCGCGCTTCGCGCTTTCATTATCTAATTTTGAAATATTTATCGTCTTCATGGTTACCTGCCAACAGTCCCTTTCCGATCAGACCACAACGTATATGAAAAATGTATAGTTACATACGCATCTTGTTCAGGATCACAAACATTGCCCAGAAAGTATGTTCAGTTTCAGGACAAAATACATGACATTTCAAGATTCATGCTTTCTTAGCAATCAGGAAAAAAATCACCACCATTATCTTGTCGGACAAAAATGTTGATGAAACGGCCGAGCCCTGCGGTATAGCGGTTAGCACCCTAGTCCAGACTGGACCTTGTGGTCTCACAGGCCTAATTCATTCCCCATAGACTCATGTGTCAGAAAAAATTGGAACCATTGGGCTTCGAACCTGCAGTAGATGGCAGGTTCGAAGCCCACTGGTTCCAATTTTTTCTGACTTATAATCTTATGATTTTCATTACAGATCGAGCATACCGATCTTATGATTTTCATTACAGATCAAGCATACTGATCTTAAAACTAATAGGAGTAATGCCGAAAATTTGTTAAACAAATTATAATTTCCTCCTATATAGCCTCTTAATTTACAATTATGAATGTTTATCTGCTAGTATTTATCTTTCTCCGACAGACCACCTAATTCGTCCGCATGACGAATTACAATCTAGTTTATTAAAGGATTTTTCTTTGGTTTGTTTTATTTTACATTGGAGATCAGGCTAATTAGCGGAAAAACGTTTGTATGTGTGTTCGTGTGTGTGGAGCGTACCCTTCCAATTATTGTTAATAGAAACCCAATTATTGTTTACGCGGTGATCAACCAGAGACTATCCTATCACATCCAATGCAAGGGATTATATCTACAAGAAACAATGCTCTTACCACTAATTTTGTAGACATCCTGGAGTGGGACTCGAAGAGGCTTAGTTGTTGGTCTTTCTGGCATTAAAATAGAATCTAGCGCCTCGAGGAGGGTATTACCCCGTGCATCAGAGATATTTTTACCACGTTCGGTAAGTTTCCAACCCTGGTACCATGGCATCTGCACAAAATGGTAGAAAGAAAAAGAAAATTCCCATAATATTTTGTAGGATTAATACCTTGGTCACATTTGCTAAACGGCGGCCGTACGGCGAGTCGAAAACAGCCGTTTTAACATTTTTGTATATACTAACTACATTAGTGGTTTGAATTAAAACACGATACCTATGTGCCGCGCAAACTCGAAAATAACATGAATAAGGGGCTTTGCTACTAAATCTTGTCTTAAAACGGGGGTCTCTGGAATGGCTCTTGGATCAACGATTGCTCAAAATGCAATGCTCTGGAACGAACCACAAAACTTAGGGTCTCCGGAACTCACTAGATCGTAGGCGTAATCGTTAGTGGCTATGTAAAAAAAAAAAACGCGCGCGCGTCTTGTTAGATTCATTCATATCGGACAAGCGAAATAGTCCAGTCATTTTATCTTTCACTTGGAACAAATTGCAACATAATTTGTTCCAATGCATAACATTTTTTTTGAGGTCCATAGCAGACTACACTAAAAGTTCCCAAAAATCCAAATAGGGAAAAGTGTTATAATTGTTATTTTTGGTCATATTCGCTCATTTAGTTTTCGTAGCAAACGACGCTAGTGTATACTACGGACTCAGACCCGATTGCAAATCAAATCAATTCCGGACTCGATAGTACTATAAACATTGGCCTCCTCAAACTATCTAGCTATATCATAAATATCACTTAGCAAAGATTTATACTACAAGAACATTGTTACTATTAATATTAAATACATACATTCAGGGTTGCATAAATTCGATTCTGTTTGGACTGTATTATTGTTTAACATGATAAGGTCTAGGCACGGAAACTATCATATGCTAGTCACGTGACGTTGTACAACAATATGATGACATTTTCTGCCTGCTCGATCTCAGAGTTCAAGACAAACATGAAATGTAGCTATTAGACCTGCCCCATCCTATTAACGAAGTCACTCACCCCTTTTCCGTATTTTGCCAATTAATGGGAAATCTGTCAATTTGGAGCCCCTGAAGAGGCAAAGCGTCGATGTGCTAACAATTTGTTATATGTAGCTGATAGAAAAGGCCTTCTCTTTCATCTCCATGTGGTTTTACAAAATAAAAGTGACTTTACGCTATAGTAGAAACGCCTTTTGCCTCAATGGTGTGCTAAAATTGACTTAGTACTAGGCAAAAACGTGGGGTGACATACAACAGCCACTGAATTAGTAGCGTCGATTTGTCAGCAGTTTGTTACATGTAGCCGATAGACGAAGCCTATTCATCTTTAAGTGGTTTCAAAATTTGATAAAGGTGACTTTACCATATAGCAGAAATGCCTTTTTGCCTGAATAGGGGGGGGGGTAAAAAAACTGCCTGGGATAGGCAAAAAAGGTGGGGAGGCTTCGGGAACCCCTGAGGGGGTAGGCTTTGCTGAGCCAGCACTTCTTTATTATGCAGCTGATAGAGGATAATCTACCTTTTTTTATCTCCAAGTGGTTACGAAACAATGAAAGTGGTTTGCTACAGAGCAAAAACACCGTTTTGCTTCAATGGGGGCTCCAAATTGGCACATTTTCCCATAAATTATAAATTAATATATAGGGAAAATATGGAAAAGGGGTGGGTAAATTCGGCAAACCCCTGAGAGGTAGGCTTTGCTGTGCCAGCACTTCTTTGTATGTAGCTGATAGAGGAAAATCTCATTTTGTTATCTCCAAGTGGTTACAAAACAATAATAGTGGTCTGATGCAATGGGGGAAACGTCTTTTCTTTTACCTCAATGGGGCTCCAAAATGGCGAATTTTCCAAGAAATGCGCAAAATACGCAAAATGGGTGGGGTGATTTCGGCAGCCTCCTGAGGGATGTAGGCTTCAATATGCCAGCACTTCTTTAAACGGAGCAGATAGAGGAAAGGTTACTCTTTCGTTTTCAAGCGTTTTTTAAGCACTGAAAGTGGCTTACACTCTAGCAAAAACACCTTTTTTGCCTCAATGAGGGCTCTGGATTTATAGATTTTTCCATAAATTGGCAAAATATGGAAAAGGGGTGAGTGAGTTTGGCAAACCCCTGAGAGGTAGGCTTTGCTGTGCCAGCACTTCTTTGTATGTAGCTGATAGAGGAAAATCTCATTTTGTTATCTCCAAGTGGTTACAAAACAATAATAGTGGTCTGATGCAATGGGGGAAACGTCTTTTCTTTTACCTCAATGGGGCTCCAAAATGGCGAATTTTCCAAGAAATGCGCAAAATGGGTGGGGTGATTTCGGCAGCCTCCTGAGGGATGTAGGCTTCAATATGCCAGCACTTCTTTAAACGGAGCAGATAGAGGAAAGGTTACTCTTTCGTTTTCAAGCGTTTTTTAAGCACTGAAAGTGGCTTACACTCTAGCAAAAACACCTTTTTTGCCTCAATGAGGGCTCTGGATTTATAGATTTTTCCATAAATTGGCAAAATATGGAAAAGGGGTGAGTGAGTTTGGCAAACCCCGTAGGTGATAGGCTTTGCTGTGTCAGCACTTCTCTATATTCAGCTGATCGAGGAAAATCAAAAGTGGTCTATTGCAAAGGGGAAACACCTTTTGCCTCAATGGGGCTAAAAAAATTGCGAATTTTCAAAGAAATGGGCATAATACAAAAAGGGGTTGGTGACTTCGGCATAACCTCGAGGGGGTAGGATTTGCTGTGCCATAAGTAAAGCCTACTATTTTGCCTCCAAGTGATTTTAAGGCAATAAAAGTAGTTTTTCTCTGTAGCAAAGACACCACTTTGTCACATTGCGGGCTCCAAAAAAAAACGACACTTTTAATAGTTAAGCTATACGGATAAGGGGTACCTTCGACGGGCTATTGCGGGACAATGCTTTAATGTTCTTGAACACTTCCTCTAACTTTGACAAGAGATAACATAAACGTTACTTTAATAATAATGTATACCAATCTAAGTAATATACACCTTTCGATCGCTATACGCACATCACAATGTATTTATGCGTGTTAGTCACACCAACAATGGCTAGGCAAGACCGATTTAATCTATTGTACTCTTTAACGCTAAAAGGGCTGAGGACGGGGGGGGGGCATGATGCCCCCCTATTATGCCCCCCCCCCCCCCCATTTGATCTCGGCCGCCGTTCGTGCGATCTTTTTTGCAGATCTCATCTTTGAAATCAGATTTAATAGTTGCCACAAAGAAAAATTGCAAAAGCCAATTTTTTCCTTATGTATTTCTTTGTTTCTTCATCTTTTGTTTTTCATTGTTTTTAATGGAAATATTACAGACCATTTAACAACTAAACTCAACCCTAAACTACTTAGGCAGACCGATAAGAACGAAATGTAATCACCCTTTTATGAATTTCATCTCCCATAGACTTTGTACACAAAGTATAAAAATGAGCCATTTTCGGCACGACATTGTCTTGTAAAAAGTCACGTGACGTCGCGATCCCGTATGTCGCGAACTTGGTCTCAAAAGTTGCGCAAGACTTAAAAAAAAAGTCATAAAATTTTGCGGCGCTAACTTCTGCGTTTCGGAAATATCGCGCGAAGCGTCGAGGGGGGGCATGAGTCCTTTTAGGGTTAAAGGCATGCCAGCGATCGCGTTGTACTCGACATCAGAGGTGTGACTAAGACACGGAGGATGGTTTTTGGTGTCACTTTATTGCAATATCGAGTAATACATACGGAAGTATTTGCCCTTAATCTAATTAAGCTAAGACTTTAAAACTGTTATTAAGCATATCAATATATTTTTCGTTGATATATTCCCTTTCTTGTCTAATGCTGATATTTTGCATTAGTTGTGGATGCTAATCGTAAAACAGAAAGATATCAACGCAAATGCAAATTTTTGACCGAAAACATTAAAATTTTGGCATAAATTCTCACATTTTTCAACAAATATTAACCGGACAGTTTCGAAAACGACTGTTATCGATTTATTATACAGTGCGTTCCAAAAAAACTATACACTTTTGAAATGGCTGCCAAATAAAAACAAAAAATATATCACGGGGGGGGGTCTTATTTATATGAATAGCCAATAAAGTCAACTTTCAAATGACATCAAAAAGTTGGAAATCGATTCGCGCTTGAGCGAGCAGTGCCCACGGAAACAAAGGGTATGAAAATTAGGCTGGGCCGGAATTAGCTTTCCAATCTATGTCAGTTTTTGAGAGGCAAATCCTTTGGAACTTGCAAAGTTAAGGGCGTTGTGATAAATTAATGATCAACCGTGGCCATTTTGGTTCTATAAGCAAATTTCATTAATTATTAAATTGAATCTAAATGCATGAGTGAACACAAATAACACTTTTTGGGCAGCATTTCAAATTGGAATTCCTTGCCCAACGATTTTAAGGAATCCCCAAGCATCACTATTTTTAAACATAACCTTAAAAAGATGCTTATTTGCCAATACTTTACACAAACAAGTCAATCTACCATATAACTAAACCTACAACAAAAACTACTAAGAATTTTTTTTTACCTCCCTGGATACAACTGGCCTGCCGACCTGTTACCGCACCTGCCATGCTCCTCTTTGCACCTCTAACATGCACCTCTCCTCTCTCCCTGAATTTGCCTATCTGTTTCTCCCTCATTATCACAATTATTGTGACTACATGTATATTATTTTTTATAATTACTATTATCATTTATTCTAATTTGTGACACTCTTTCGTTGTTACCTTTGATATTTTGTATAGCCTCCTTTCAAACTGTCTTCCGTCTCTCTTTTATACTATACAGTGCGTATAAACAGAACGGGACAGTTTTGAAAAGTCTATAAAAAAATTGTTTCAAGTTATGACATCAAAATTTAGATGTTAATAGATGCTCTGAAATCTTATCTTTGAAATGCCATTCAAAATAGATTGATTTTGTTCATGCTTGAGCGATCAGGAGACGTTTTGTCGGGTGTTCAAAAAGAGCCTTGCGCCAAAATGGCAGAAATTAGAAATTCGATGATCAGACTTCTTGCTAATCAGCAGACTTCCTCTTATCCTTTTCATTATCTTTGCCACGAGTTTCGAATTATGCTGTCAAATTTCATTTACAAATTTATTTATTTACTTGTTTTTCATTTAAACTTCTTTACCTCTGAATTGTCCTTCATAAGTAAGAAAAGAAGACTTTTTGTCAACACTAGCAAGAAGATTTGCATTATTTATTGGGAAAGCTTGTAATTATTCAAATCATTTTATTATGTGAAACGTATTATTTTATGGTACATTTAAAACATGAATCCTATTTTCGGGTGGGTATTGATTCCTTGACCAAGTTTAATTATGTGCTTGACAGGACAAACAGGAAAGGATTCATGTCTTTCAATAGCAATGATGTATTAAGGCAATATTTAAGGAGCTAGATATGGCAGATCGGATAAAATGTATCAAAAAGTTGTGAGCGAGCGAGGCGAGCAAGCAATAATTTCCACTCTTTTTATTAAAATATCAAATTTTAAGATCGATTTTGACTTAATATTCAGAAAATAAATCAAAGTTCACTTTTTATCTTTACTTTTATTTCTTTTCCACGGTTTTTTTTTTTTAAAGGGGGAAGCACCCCTCAGCCCTCGCCCATCTGCGTGCCACGTACTGTTCAAAGGCACCATAACCTTTGTAGCACACAATGAAAGGTTTTGAAAAAAAAATACACGCTCTCCCATACTTCGGTTGAATTTTTTATGTTTTTGCTTGAAGGAATATTCAAAGCTAAAAGAGAACATAATAAAAAATAACAGGAATAGAACAATTCAAGCAAATTTACAAATGTGACAATGAATTTTGACCGCATAAATCGAAAATTATGGCAAAGATAATGAAGGGTTAAGAGGAAGTCTGCTGATTAGCAAAAAGTCCGATCATCATATTCATCATTTTATGCCACTTTGGCGCAAGCCTCCTTTGTAACCCCACACAAAAACATTCCGTGTTCACTCAAGCATGAACGAAACTATTTTTTTTATGGCATTTGAAAGATAAGACTTCAGAGCATATTAACACTAAAATATAGACATCATAATTTGAAACAAAATTTTATAGACTTTTCAAATCTGTCCCGTTTTTTTTTTTTTGATACGCACTGTAGTTTTGTAATGTTGCCTCTACGTATTGAAATTAATAAAGTTACAGGGGCTTGCCTCCCGTACAAGCTTTGCTTTTCTTGGCAAGCCCCTCTGTTCTGTTTTATTTTGGTCAAAGTTACTGTAGTTCGCATTAGATCTCATTGTTTATACCTTATTCTTATGCATTATTCCGATTGATATTGTACTTTAATTTTGACTATATATTGTTACTTTGATTTTGTTGTGCTTTGTGAACGGAAAATGAATAAATCTGAATCTAAACTTTATCATGTGGATCTCAGCAATGTGTTCATGGGAGTCGGGAGAATAGGGGATGAGATAAGACTTAAGTGGGAGAAGTAGGTTGATGGAATAAGGGTCAATAGAACATTTACCCCCCCCCCCCTCTCTCTCTCTTTCTCCTGCCCTTCCCTCCTGTTGAAAATGGTTGAGAGACTGATTGTTATTGTCATGTACGCGTGAAGTCCAGAGCAGAATGTTGATTCAGTGATAAATTTCATTAAATTGGGGCATCAACTTTTTTCTTGACCCGCGGGAGACAAAGCATGGGGGGCACTGCATTGTTTGTGAAGAATGACGTGCCCCCCAATGCTTTGTCTCCTCGGGGTCACGGTCGATCCGCCACTGCATTCAATAAATCAACTCATTCAACACATGTTAAATGTGCAATGTGATCAATCAAACATTCAGTTTTTTTTCTTCAATAAATTACTTCATAAATCATCATAACCCGTCAATTTCTTGGAAATTATTCAATGAAGAAAAAATTGCCATCAGCCACCGGTCACTTGGCAGTTACGTTTTGAATAGGCTACAATCCAGGAAGTGAGTCAGAGAAAGAAAGAGAGGGGGCCGGGGAAATGGAGGTGGCGAGGGTAAACATAATTATGACTTTTAATTTGTAAAAGGATAAAAAGAAGAGGAATGCCCTTTTGACCAAGTCCTACCATATCTCGCCCTCTTGCTTGTAACAGGTACCATAACATTAATACTCTGATTATCACCAGGGACGTGAGAAGGAGAATATGCTACACTAAAATTACAATTCCTGTTCACTCATGCATCAAATTTCAGTTGAGTAACTCATGAAACTTGCATGAGAAACCAAAACTTATCTCACTCATTTATGTAGCATAACACCCTTAGCTTTTTAATCAATAGTTTTAATTATTCCTTTATACAAGGTAAATTGTCATTGGATCAGAGGAGAGGAATTATTCACCTCATTCCTAAAAAGGACCAAAATTCTTCGCTTTTAAAAGGTCGAGGCCCATCTCTATTTTATACACCGACTATAAACTTCTTGCAAAATGTTTAGCTTTGAGATTGCGAAAGGTGTTAGGTAGTATATTATCAATAATGACCAGACAGGATTTTAACATGGTCGGTATATTGGTGAAAACATTCGCTTAGCCTTATGAATTTCCAGATGTTAATGGCCGACATAGAAAATGCATTTGATTAATTAGAATGATCCTTTTTACTTCAAGCTTTGAAATATTTTAATTTTGTTGAAGATTTTATAATATGGATTAGAGTTATGTACAATGATATATATTCTTTTATTTTGAATAATGGACATGCTTCAGAATTTTTTCAAATTTCATGTGGAGTAAGGCAGGGCTGCCCTTTAAGTCCTCTTCTTTATATCATTTGTAATGAAATTATGTGTTTATGGATAAGGGGAAACAGTGATATTAAAGGTATAACAGTGAATGGAATAGAAATTAAGGTTATCTCTTATGCAGATGACAAAGCATTTAATATAAATGACGTCATGTCTCTTAAAATTTTGGATGAATTTAAGGTTTTTCATGGCTTTGCATTAATAGAAATAAATCTGAAATTGTGGCACTTGGTTATTATAAAGCACATCCTCCAGACATATCCTTTTCCGGATTAAGATTTTCTTATGGCCCATTTAGATTATTGGCAGTATATTTTTCGCCTGACTTATTTGAATTGAATTTTATTCCAAAGCGTAAGAAAATAAAGAATGTTTTAAGAGTATATGGAAAATGAGAAATTTATCCCCAATAGGGAAGATAACTATTTTGAAGTCACTCGGCCTTTCTCAAATCATATTTCTATTGTCTGTATTACCAAAACCTCCAGAAGATTTTTTTAATGTACTCTTTATTTGGAATGAAAAACCGGATAAAATCAGTCGTCTTACAATTATTGGAGACTATAGCCAAGGTGGATTAAAAATTTTACATTTACCTTCTGTAATTTCTGGCTTGAGAATTGCGTGGGTTAAACGTTATATGTGCACAGAAAATAAAGGAGAATGGAAATGTTTTTCGAACACAACTTGGTCACCTTTGGAGGAGAAGTGTTATGGACATATAATGTGAAATACGATGATCCCAAAATATTACAAATAAAAAATCAATTCATTCGAGAAATTTTAATTACTTGGAGTAATTCTCTCCTAATTTATCTGATTTGAATATAAAGAATCAAGTATTATGGAATAACTCATTGATCAAAGTAAATGGGAAAGTTATATATAAACAACTTTGGCTTAAAAATGGGATCATCAGTACTAAACATTTAATGGATGAAGAAAACAATTTTCTCTCACATACAACTTTTTTACAAAAATACAAAATTAATTGTAATTTTCTTGAATATTATTCATTGACTTTTGCAATACCGAATGAATGGAAACATTTTAGTCAACATCTTGTTGAGAGTAGAGCAACTCAAGAAGATTTGTTGTATAATTTAAATAATGTTTTTAAGGTATGCAAGTTTATCCATAAAATTTCTGTTGATAAAATCTTTAAGTCCCGTACTTCGCAATCAAAATGGGCATCCATTTTAAATGAACCGCTTAATAATTGGAACAGATTGTTTATGATTCCCTTTAAATGCTGTCTTTCAACAAAACTCCGCTACTTTCAATATAATTTTTTCAATCGGATAATAGGGGTGAACAAACATCTTTACAATATTGGCTTGTCTGATTCTAATTTATGTACATCTTGTTCTTCCTCTATTGAAAGTATTTCACATCTGTTTTGGGACTGCCCTGTAAATCAACAATTTATTCAAAACTTTCAAACCTCTTATTTGAACAATGACGTGTATTTGAATAATAATTTATTTTTGTTTGGTTGCCCTGACGCCCAATACTCTTTTGTAAACCGTTATATTCTTTACGCTAAATATTTTATTTTTTCAGCACGTTGTAAGGGTGATCGGTTGTATTTAGCTCTTTTAAGATTGAAACGCTATCATGGCTATTGTGAAATTGAAAGGGTTCTCAGTCAAAACATCATAATTTTGTTTTATCATTAGATAATAGTACGCATGTGTAGTTGTTGCAAACATGTTCGCTTCATGATTTTTTTTTGTAAATTGAATTACTTTCGTGTTTGATTTTGAATAAAATCTTTCTATGAAAGAAAAAAAAGTTCAAAAGGACTAACCTCTCAAAAACTGCAAGGAAAATCCCTGCCCAACCTAGCCGCCAAGCTTCATAAACTCATCCTCCAATTAGCCGCCTAAGAATAATGCGGATAATTCAATAAAAATTTCGTTCACAAACTCCGAAAATAATCCGCACTATTATTACGGTTACACTTCGTAATTCTGAAGCTTCGTAATTCCGAAGGTTCTTTATTCCGAAGGTTCGTAATTCCGAAACACGTAAATTGCCTATACCTCGATGTTCGTTAATCCGAAAACGAAAAAGGGTTCGTTAATCCGAACATTTGTGGCGTTATTCCGACGGTTCGTTATTCCGAAGGTTCGATAATCCGAAAACGAAATAAGGTTCGTTGTTCCGAAGGTTCGTTAATCCGAAAACGAAATAAGGTTCGTTGTTCCGAAGGTTCGTTAATCCGAAAACGAAATAAGGTTCGTTAATCCGAAAACGAAATAAGGTTCGTTTTTCCAAAGGTTCGTTGATCCGAAAACGAAATAAGGTTCGTTAATCCGAAAACGAAATAAGGTTCGTTTTTCCGAAGGTTCGTTGATCCGAAAACGAAATAAGGTTCGTTAATCCGAAAACAAAATAAGGTTCGTTAATCCGAAAACAAAATAAGGTTCGTTAATCCGAAAAATGAAAACCGGGAAAGCAGAGGCAAGGGGATGGGGCGGGGGACACTGTTGCCGTTCAATTGTTATGAGGATGGGAAGGCAGGGGCGGCCGAACGAATTTTCGTTTGGGGGGTAAAGCCAAAAAATGAAACTCATACGTCAAAATGGACACTTTGGTGATATTTTCCCCTTAAGATTATCATCTGCTTGAAGTCACTGTGTGTTTGGTAGTGATTAAGTAGAGAAAAACCTTTTTTGAAGTGATTTCTTATAATGGCAAAACATATATTTAGGCTTTATTTTTCGGGAGAGAGTGTAATGAGCGAGCGGCTTGGTAAAACAAATTCAAAGGTGAAGTTTTAAAACGTTTTTGGCGTCAATTATTCTTAAAATGGCATAATTGCGAGGTGTTGCGAGCGTGAATCATAAGCTAAAACTTTAGGGTATTTCAATAAAAAATGAAAATAAGTTTTTAAAAATCCGAGCAGATTTCTGCTGTCATTAAAAAGATGTGCATCTAACTAAAAAATTTACACGAGCGCAAAACGCAGCTTAAACATACTGACCAGAAAAGGAACCTGTTAAAGAAAGCATTTAGTGACCTCTTTAGGATGCATATTTCACCAACCGAATGAGAATGCGAAGCGCAAGCTGAAAATTTGCAATATTCCAGCCTGAAAACTTAACTTGTCTACTTTAAAAAGAGTATTTTATTTCGAAAAACACGAAAAACGGCATATTTATTTTTGGAAAAGGAACTTTCCCATTTTGGAAAATATTCATTTCCCTGTTTTTTATTTCATTTTGGGGGTGCAAGTGCCCCCTGCCTCCCTCCCGGCGGATCCAACTTTCGTCAAATGTGGGGGGGACAATATTTTTTTCAGCCACATTTTCCTCGATCGGCAGCTTAAAGTTGATTTTTGTTTGTTTCTTTGAAAGGGTAGTCCTAAAAGTCAATAATTAGCTTTATACTTATAAAATAAAGTAAATATGTAATAGCATGATAAACCCTTTTTAAATAATGCGAGCGTGAGCTATAAATTTTTTTAATATGATGGGCAATATGTTTGTGATCTTCAAAACGATATGCCTATGTAACGAACTTTAGATAATAACTGCGAGCAAGATCGCAAACAGAATAAGCTCCGACCTGATCTAAAGGGGAAATTTAAAGAACTTTTTGCAGTTAGCCATGAAGAAGATGCGTGTTTCAACCAGTGGCGGCGGAATATATTTTCCTTGGGGGGGGCGGGGCAAAGCCAAAAAAAGGGGCCATTAGCGGCAATTTGGTGCAAACGTTTATTTTCACCATGAGATTATCATCTGTGTAAAGAGGTTGTGTGTTTTGTAGTAATTGAATTGAGCAAAAAAAATTAAGTGATCACTGATTGATAAATTATATATTTACGTTTCATTTCTGCGAGCGTAGCGAGCAAGCGGTTTGGGGGGGGGAAGAAATCAAATCTGAAGACGTAAAATTCGCTTTTTTGGTCAATTACTGTTAAAAGGGCATCCTTGTGAGATGTTGCTAGTGAATCACGTGCTCAAACTTTTGAAAATTTCATGTAGGCCTAGAATGATATAGATATTATTTACCCAGGGAAGCCACTTCAGTTCTGCAAACTGTTCTCCCAGCTATTATTTTTTTTACAAGAATGCTTAGAATGTCCAGTTTTCAGGTTGGAAATCGGAAAATTTTGGCTCACGTTTCTCGCTCGCATCAAGTATTGTTTATTGAGGAACTCATTCTATTCCTGGTTACAAAAAATATAAAATGTCCAGTTTTCAGGTGAAATATCACAAATTTTAAGCTTGCGGTTCGCGCTCTTGAGTCACTAAATGCAGTCCTTAAAACAGGTCAGTATATAAACAAATTACAACTCGCCCTCGAGTTAATAATTTCTTTAGAAAGATACACATCTTTCTCACGATTAAAAAAACTGCTCAGAATGTTTAAGTTCACGTCTTGTTACATGGAATGTCTACTAGTTTGAGCTTGTGATTCGCGCTTTCAACATCTCACAAGGATCATTATTATAGTATTATTTTTATTACCAGCAGAAGCTGTTTTTAAAAATGACACCCCCTCCAATACAAATCCTATTATCTAGAGGTTACTCGCACGCGACCAACACACTTGATCCCCTGCATCTTTAAACCATTTGCTTAGACAGCAATTGCTCAGATAAATCGAAATCAGCCTATGCTTGATCAGGGCGCCTATTCTTAATGAAATACATGCTTTTGGCCACAACACATGCATGTATCATCGATCGTCATTGCATAATATCGTGTAATCTTGTAATGACAACACCGTTTTTGTTACCAAAATGAATAATTTTTCATTTTCGGAAATAAGAACCTTATTTGATTTTCGGATTAACGAACCTTATTTCGTTTTCGGATTAACGAACCTTATTTCGTTTTCGGATTGACGAACCTTCGGAATTACGAACCTCATTTTGTTTTCGGATTAACGAACCTTCGGAATTACGAACCTTATTTCGTTTTCGGATTAACGAACCTTCGGAATTACGAACCTTATTTCGTTTTCGGATTGACGAACCTTCGGAATTACGGACCTTATTTCGTTTTCGGATTGACGAACCTTCGGAATTACGAACCTTCGGAACTACGAACCTTCGGAAATACGAACCTTCGGAATAACCGAACCTTCGGAATTACGAAGCTTCGGAATTACGAATGTATGCGATTATGGTGAGCGCCCGTCCTGAAAAAGGCGGATAATCGTCATGACAACTGGACACGCCCCCTCCGATGCGGTGGTGTTGGAAAAGGGTGACCTTGTGACGGCAATTATCCGCATTATTTGGAAATGCGTTCATAAAGGTCCCGATGCTGCTATTATGCGGATAATAGCAGCATCAAAATAATGCGGATAACTCTGGGGTGTCTGGAAAACGAAGACCGAAGACCGGGGACACATAAAACACTCGTGTGAAAGCGTTAGTAGTTCACGCACGTACAAAGCAGTGCAAGTGTGTACAAAACACGTGTGCGGGTTAGAATGGACTTTGGACCTTGCCCCCTACACATGTTCTCCCATTGACAATGCGTGGGTCCCCGGTCTTCGATCTTTGTTTTCCAAACCCGATAACTCTGGTCCTCCTCCGATTTTACGACCAAATTATGCTGCTATTAGCCGCATAATTGGGTTTATGAAAAGGGCTATTAGTCTCTCAGGAGGGGAGAAGGGGGGGGGTAGAGATAGAGGGAGGGGTTGCTAAATGTTCTGTTGACCTTTATCCCATCAACATACTTCACCAACTTAAGTCATATTTTATCCCCTACTCTCCTTACTCATGAACACATTGCTGAGATCCCATGATAAAGTCAAAATGCTGCACTAAAAATTGCAATTCATGATCACTCATGCATTAAATTTCAATTGAATAACTCGTGAAATTTTCTCAAACAACAAACTGATCACAATTGATCATTGATTTATCACTAAACCCTCACCTTTGCAAGTTCCAAGCAAACAAACCTGAAAGAAATTGAAAGGCTAATTCCGGCCCAGTCTAATTTTACCCCTTGATTCAGTGGGCATGCAACTTAAAATGCCAAATCAAAATACCGAATCAAAATTACAAATACAGATTTCAAATTAAAAATCCAAATTATTCTCTGGGGGGGCTTGGTCGTTCTCTTTTGCTCACCCCCCCCCCCCTTTAGGATCACATGCAAAATTTCCAAATTAAAAATTTAAATTATTGTCTGGGTTAATCGTTCCGATATTTTTCTCACCCCCCCCCCCCCCCCCCCCCCCCCCTTGAGGATCACAGGTGAGATGGGAGATGTTACTGGCTGACTTACATTTGGCGACTTCTCAATCATGTTATCACCATGCCATCCAGATATCGGCACGAAGGCGACCCCCTTTGGGTTGTAGCCAACTTTCTTGATGAAATTAGAGACTTCTTTCACGATTTCATTGAAACGGCTTTCGCTGTACTTCACTTCACTAGTGGTGTCCATCTTGTTAACAGCGACGATGAGCTGTTTCACACCTAAGGTATAACAGAGCAGGGCATGCTCACGTGTCTGCCCGTCTTTGGATATACCGGCTTCAAACTCGCCTGTACCAGCAGCCACCACCAAAACGGCACAATCAGCCTGTAATAGATGATTATAATAATTCAATTTAATTAATAATAGTAATAATAATAACAACTAATAATTAGGCCCGTATCAGACATCTGAGCTGGTATTCTTCAAAACCATATGGCCCTATAAATTTTCTGAATATCGGGAAGGGATAGGTATTTTTTTAAACAAGTGCACACCTAGTTACAGATAATGCGTATAGCATGTCCATTTATTTGAATTCTGGATAAAAGAGCATAGATGTCGAGGCCGGGGATCGAACCCAAGACTTACCATGTGTAGCCAGGCGCCTTAAACCACTCGACCACGGCACCTCCACCCACTCGACCACGGCATCTCCTCTTATTTTTTGCTCGGTCTCTATGGGCGTATTGACTTTGCAGGCAGAGACAATGCAAAATATTATACAGATATTGACTAATGTGGTGTGTAATATAAACATTCTTTGGACCGCCGGACTTATATTTTCCCGAGGGGTTATATTTTCCTGAAGCGCGCAGCGCTGAGGGAAAATATGATCACGAGGGAAAATATTAATCTTTAAGGCGTTCCAAAGAATTTTTTTACACATCCCATCAGTCAATATCTGTTATATCAGATAGCCTTTAATGATGTAGATAAAAATGGCCTAACGATGCGTGCAGCCTGTTGTTTACGATAGTCACAGTGATCATGGTGATTGATGGAACTGGTATAGATCTAGATGTAACTTTAGTCTACTACTACTCTAATGCAGTGAATGGCCCTTTTCTAATCAAATCAAGTTTGTTTTAGGCCTAGCCCGAGATCTAAGTGAGATTCCAGTTCAGATACTTTAGTCTCACATATTTTATTTCCGTTTAGTTGGTAACATCTAATCCACAAGAGGGCGCCATACACGTAGAAAAATATATTCACGGACCGGTTGGTCAATATATTCATCGAAGGTCTCACAGGCCTAATTCATTCCCCATAGACTCATGTGTTAAATTGGCACTTTAAAAAATTCATAAAAAATAAGGATGAAATTCGGGGGTCGAATGTTTACTACCAGTGGATAGGATTTATATCTGGCAATCCATATCTGACCAGAAAAGGGTCCCTCGACCGGCTCATTTCAAAAATAAATTGGCGTGTTTGAAGACACCGTCGGGGGGAGCAGATTCATCAACTCAAACAGCAAAATGGCCCTAATCCTTCCGCCAGTCAAAATATAGTCCAAAATTGGTGATATTTCTTCCCAATTAGGGAAAAGGAAGTTCAGTAATTACCAAAAATAGAATCAGTGTTAGATGTACAATCATATGCATACACTTTGTCAATCAGCCATATCAAAATAAAAAAAATAGCAATGGGTTGGCTCGAATGAATATCTATGGCCTACCACTAGTAATTAGGCCCGTGAGACCTGTATTGTATGGCACATGAAGGTTTCTTTTTAATTTACCTTCCTGGCTTTTCTTCAACATCTGTACACTCACTTTATCACAAAGAAATGCATGAAATATACAGATGTGTTATGTAATGACCATTTCTAATGTTATTCCTAATGTGTAGTGCCCTATGGATTTACACACATCCTACATGCCTATATGTAGCTCAACAATGGATGCAATGTAGGGCCCAAATCCTATAATGCAAATTGTAGATATGAATAGTGTGCATATCTGGATTCAAGATCTGCCCACAATATAAATACCAGATTCACACGAGTTTAAGTAGATAACAATAAAAAGAAATGAGAATCAACATACAAGCATACTATAAATTCACATCTTCCTATGACAAGGGCCCAAGCCAGGGTGTAAGAGAAAGAGACAGGGGGTTAGATGGCTTGTATTCTAAATGGATGGGGGCTAGTCTGGCTAGAAGTCAGTAAAAGTTGAACAAGATAGCAGTATGTAGAACTCATTCAGCCCAGCCCCCCCCCCCCCCCACATACTAACTATGCTTTTTCTCTACCCCCCCCCCCCCCCCTCCCTCTTGAATCCACCACTCTTCAGCCAAATTCTAAAGTTTTCTCTTCTCATTCCCTTCCCCATGAACCAATTTCACAAGCGCAATTGATGCAAGGCCTATCTAATGTGTACTTTATCTCGTGATGGGTGCAATACACGATTTACAGCAGCGCTTGTCGGTATACAAAAACACACGACAACATGCTAGCAAGTCCCACGCACAGCCTACACAGCCTAGCCTAGGTACACAAACACAGAGTTAGTTACTAATAACAACTTGTTACCTGTAGTACCCCCTATGTAGCCTTGTATAGCCATGAAATTCAGTTTTTGGACCTCTTGATGATTGAAACATGTCTACTAGTAAAAACAATCTGCTACTGAAGAGTTGGGCAGGTATTTCATCCACTAAGGAATTCCCCATGTAATACTAGGCTATGCCAGGTTATATATAGGTCTCACAGGCCTAATTCATTCCCCATAGACTCATGTGTTAAATTGGCACTTTAAAAAATTCATAAAAAATAAGGATGAAATTCGGGGGTCGAATGTTTACTACCAGTGGATAGGATTTATATCTGGCAATCCATATCTGACCAGAAAAGGGTCCCTCGACCGGCTCATTTCAAAAATAAATTGGCGTGTTTGAAGACACCGTCGGGGGGAGCAGATTCATCAACTCAAACAGCAAAATGGCCCTAATCCTTCCGCCAGTCAAAATATAGTCCAAAATTGGTGATATTTCTTCCCAATTAGGGAAAAGGAAGTTCAGTAATTACCAAAAATAGAATCAGTGTTAGATGTACAATCATATGCATACACTTTGTCAATCAGCCATATCAAAATAAAAAAAATAGCAATGGGTTGGCTCGAATGAATATCTATGGCCTACCACTAGTAATTAGGCCCGTGAGACCCGAAGGTGGACCGGCTGGGAAAATACACGGATTTCGATCATATCACGTGACGCGCAATTGACCAATCGCGCTTGGCTATCTGTCTCGGCTATCTAATATACCTTATTATCACCCGTATCAGACATCTGAGCTGGTCATTTACAAAACCGTATTGCCCTACATTTTCTGAATATCGGGAAGGGTAGGTATATTGTTTGTATTTTCCTCGGTCTCAATGCGCGTATTTACTTTGCATGCAGAGACGAAGCAAAATATACCTTTGTATTTTCCCCTGGGGCCCGTTGCAGAAAGAGTTGCAATCAAACGCAACTCTAAAAATCACGCGCAACTTCATTTTCAACCAATCAACAGCGCGCATTTTTGACTTACGATTGATTTTTTGACTTGCGTTTAAACGCAACTCTTTCTGCAACGGGCCCCTGGTCTCACATCCGGGAATTTGTGGATGCGTATAAAGAGATATGCTTCATAAGGATCCGCCCACCAACAATATACGTCATAATAAAGACAACGCTGAATCCGAGCGCTTGCAAGTACGTCATAATGGTAAAGTGCAGAGCCTAGACCGATATTAACATGACACAATAGAACTCTATTCTTAAAAGAAATATCCCCATTATCGTGATTTTTGCTCTAGATATCTGATTTGGATGACAATAAAAATATTGACTGGCTCTTCTGTCGGGGAACATCAAATATATTGCCCTTAAATGACCCATATTGCCCTCGTCTAAAGACTCGGGCCAATATGATTCATTTGCTGGCAATATATTTGATGTTCCCTTCAAGGCCAGTCAAATATCATATAAGTATTTTCCCTGGTCTCACATCCGGGCATTTAAGGATGCGTAGAAGGAGATTCATGATGATCCGCGCAACAACAATGTACGTCATACATACTGTGTTTACACTTAATCGGCATTTGAATCGGCCATTTCATTGCGTGTAAACGTGAGTAACTTGCATATCGACTCGCGGTTCAGAACCGGCAATTTGCACCACCAATGTAGTAGGTTCTGAACCGCGAGCCGATGCAGAATCGGCTTTTTTACTACGTGTAAACAGAAAGCCGATTCTGCATCGGCAATTTGTGGGCATTTCATTTACTTTACCATTGTCATGATTGTGACGTAATTGTAAGCGTACTGATCCAGCATTGTCTTTATTATGACGTATATTGTTGGTGTGTGTATCTGAACCGCGAGCTGTAACAACGCGTAAACGCAAACCAAAAGCCGATTCTGCATCGGCTTTTGGTTCTGAACCAAATGCCGATTAATACCGTGTTTGCACGGCTCACGGTTCAGAAAAAAGTATGTTAACCTAAACAGAAGCATCAATGAAAATTACAAAGGAATCATGGAAAGGTGAAGAAAAGGGGAAGAGAAGAAAAAAAGGAGAAGAGAAAAGGGAGAAGGAGAGAAAAGAACAACGGAGAAGAAAACAGAAGAAGAAAAGAAGAAAAAAAAAATAATAACATAAATAATGATAATATGTAGAAGACGAAGAAATGATATAACGTTCTCAAAAACATCAATAATATACAAAATGAAATATCTATCGGTAATTCGAACAAAGCGGTGCATACAAGGTAACAGCAAATGTGAACATAAAAAGTAAAATGTCAAAGTAAATTCTTGTTTCTATAATGGACAATCTAGCACAAGAAAATTGATACATGATTTATCAATGTTAAGAGTTATAAAAATGACTGGAAAATTTATGAAAACTAAACATGCACTGAACATAATTATAAAGCATTAAAAACTTGGTTAGTATCTTATCTTATCTTATTTGATGTTCCCCTAAAGGCCAGTCATATAATATATCATCTAATTATGCATAATCAACATTAAATATATTTATGATATTATTACTATCATTACTATTATTGTTATTTTTCACGATGATACAACTTTTGAAGTATAACATAATCAGACATTTTAGATTAGAAAACCACAATTTTTGGCTCTCGCTTCGCGCTCGCATTAGTTATTGTTAGTAAGGTACTTCCCCTGTCTTTTTGGGTTTTAAAAATGCTTATAATGTCCAGTTTTCAGGTTTGAATATCAAAGCCTATAAGCTTGCACTTCGCACTCGCATTATTTGATTGGTATAATATAGTCTATTCATGAGTCACAAAATGTAGTCCTCAACTGGCTTACAGGTTCCTTTTCTGATCAATATATTGAAATTTTCATCTCGTGCTTCGCGCTTGCGTTGATTTTTTTATTAATACAAATCTGTTTCCATGATTGCAAAAACTACTCGGAATGCTTAATTCTAATTTCTTATTAAAATGTCCAAAAGTTTGAGCTTGCGATTTGCACTCGCAACATCTCGCATTGGTGTCAATTTAACAATAGGGACCTAATAAGGCACCATAATTAACCAAAAATCGAATTATACAACTTCAGATTTTATTTTTTTCCAAACAGCTCGCTCGCTACTCTCTCTCTGGCGAAAAATATGAAGCCTTACTATATATCGTGTCATAATCAGTAATCACTTCAAAGAGACTTTGCTCAACTTAATTACTTCAAAGCACACAAGGACTTCACGATAAGCTCAAGGTGAACATATCCGTTTGCACCAATACGCCGATTTTATTGTAAGTGCCTGTCTTTGTATTTTGTCCCAGTGTATTATCTGGCTCTTTAAACCATGCTTTAGACACCAAAATCATTTCTCCCTGACATAATTTGAAATACATGTAAACTATGTCCATTTGTAACAGCAGAATCGGCGGAAACCTCCCCCAAAGATAGGGGGACCAGGGGCTGGACAATTTGACAACAAAAAAGAAGGTTTTTCACCAAAAATGTAAGGTCACTTAGTCCAAGTCCAAAATACATATATTTTTTCGATTGTGAATGATATGTTTTTCTCCATCATAAACGGGCGGATCCAGCGTTCGCCAATAGGGGGGCCGAAAAATGTTAACTATACTATACAAGCACTTTAAATGCTAAATTAGCACTTAATTTTTTATTTTTACAGTGAGCATTTCATGCGAGCGCGAAGCGCGAGCAAAAAATGAGATTTAGACCTAAAAACGGGACACACTATTCATGTTTCGTAAATCACGAAAAAGATGACCTACATTAATAATGCGAGCGTGAAGCGCAAGAAGACAATTTCTTATATTCTGATGTACATGAAACTGGAAAATTCAAGCTCATTTCGAATAAAGAAGAAACTGCATATCTATTGTGTGCGCGTGTTTTTGAGATTTAGACGTAGAACCTGGGCAGTCTAAATACATTTCTTTTATCATGAAAATCAATGAGCGAGTTGATAAAGAATTATGGGGATCTGAAGAGGGTCAATTTAAGCACTATTCCAAGCATCGTAGGAAAATTGTGAAGTGGATATGGATCGTACTTCAGAAATAATGCGAGCGCGAAGCGCGAGCCGATTTTTTTTAATTAGTAAATATTTAGACCAAGCACCCAAGGAAATTGTAAGGACATTTTTATCATCATTATGAAAATGACTATTTTCCTTTATTCCTCTTCTTAAGCGCGGATTTTATTTTAATTAGTAAAATATTTAGACCAAGCACCCAAGGAAATTGTAAGGACATTTTATCATCATTATGAAAATGACTATTTTCCTATATTCCTCTTCTTAAGCGCGAGATGAAAGTTGTCGATATCGATATTCCATTCTGGAAAAAGGGACGATAAGAAATTCATTAAACTGTTAACTTATTCATCAATCTAATATCAATGAGAGCTCGAAATCTGTTGATATTGAGGCTTGATGCCATTGCGAGTATGCCTGTGGGGATCGGGCCGGCCGTAACGAGGCCGTGAATTAAACATGGCCATGATGGGTATATATCTCCTTTGTACTTTTCTTTCTGTTTTTCAGTGTTTTTCTCGAGTTAAAAGGATCTTTTTTTGCTAAAAAAAATCCGCGCCTGATAAAAGATTAAAAAAGTAGGGGGCACTTGATATTGTGTCCCCCCTACTTTTTTGGTTGGGGGACGCGTCCCCCCCCCCCTGTCCTCCTGAGATTTCCGCCCATGAACAGCAATCAATTTAGACTCAATTTTTAGAAGCCCTCTTCGATTTTTGGACATACTGGACCACTGACTGCCCTTTTAGCTTGTCCGTATGTATTATTTGACCCTTTAAACCTTTTTTAGATCCCAAAATCGTAATTCTTAGATGTATGTTTAACGATTAAACTTTTGGGTTTTAAGTGTCAGCAGCCGTTATTTTATTAAGACTTCGTTTGTGGAAGCCATCTTGGATTTTTGGACTTACAGGACCACTGACTGCCTTTTTAACTTGTTCTAATGTGTTTCGACCCCAGTCAGACGGCAGGTCCCAAGAAAGTGACTCCTTTCATCCAAGTGATATTCATGACTTGAGATGTTTTGCATATTTAATGAGCTTGATGCGGACCAAAACACTTCTTTTTATTCGGTCATTGCTGCTCTAATTGTGCATCGTATTTCATGAATTTGACATTGTAAAGAAGAAAAATTTTTCTTTAAGGTCATGTGTTTGAATTTATTCAAAGATTTTGTAATAAAGGTTAAAATTTTGATCTAAAATATGCTGCAAAATAATTATTTTCACCTGACAATAGCTGCTATTTTCACACTTTATTTTTGTTTGAGCCCAAATAATTTTTAAATCATGATAAAGCTGAATATGTATGCTATAAAATGATATAGGTTTCAAAATAAGAATGGGTTTAATCGGGTCAAGATCACACTTTTCATTTGCCAAGTACATAAAGCAGCTTGAAAACAAGAATACTGCACTCTGATTGGTCAAATAGACCACCCACCGACAAATTCCAACGGTTCCAGTGCCTGGGTTCATGGGAAGGTCATACTTCCCATGTGGTAATCTTCTCAAATACACCACGCCTGTTGTTCTGTGAACCTTATCCAGCCAATCAGAACTCTGGATTTCATGCAAATACAAAATTTCAGAAATCTCGTCTTGTACCTTGGTGGGAAAAGTGTGATATTGACCCGATTAAAAGGTGCCGCATATCAAGAGTGGCATTGTGAGAAAGTACAGAAGCTCAGTTTTATGATGATATAAATATCATTGAGGCTCAAATTAAAAAGTTTTGCACAATTTGCAAAAGAAAACAGAGGAATAAAATTCAGTTTTGAAGCACATTTTTAGGCCAGAAATTTAATTATTTAACAAAATATTGAATACAAAATAAATGACCATTATGAAAGACTATGATACTCTATCTGGTGGTGCAATAATATTTCATTTAACTTGAGGTTAAACAGGTAAATTATTAGAGAAATAAAATCTCACGAATCACGAGATTTTGCAAGGAGGAGGATTTAGCCACGAGATGATTTGGATGGATCTGGCCTTTTTGCTCATTAGTATAGGGACCTGCGGTCTGACTCACCCATTGAAACATTACATGGTTAGACAGCATTATATCCCAATGTAATAATTAACCGAAATTATTTGGATAAACCTACAACTGAAAAACTAATCAACTAATCCATGCATTTGTTCTCTGTCACATTGATTTCTGTAAAAGCCTAATTTTCGGTTTACCACAGCGACAAATACAGAAACTACAGACTATCCAAAACTCTGCTGCTAGATTAGTTACTCAAACTCGAAAATATAAATCAATCACCCCTGTACTACGAAACTTACATTGGCTTCTTGTTCATTCTCGTATTTCTTTCTAATTATTAGTTTTGCATATGAATGCTTCCATGAGATAGCTCTATCATGTTTAACTGAATTATTAAAAGTCATGTCCACCCTAAGGAAATGTTGACTTGAATAAATAGAGAAAAATTAAACCAGCATAGTGCTGAAAATTTCATCAAAATCGGATGTAAAATAAGAAAGTTTCCCTTATTTTTCATAAAACGGTGATATGCACAACTAGGTGAGTCAGTCGATGATGTCCATCACTCACTATATAATTTCTTTTGTTTTTTTCTTTTATTTCTTTTATTTTCTTTTTATTGTTTGAATTATACAATATTTCATTTTTTCATAGATTTGACAATAACGACCAACTTGACTGAACCATATTAGACAATGCTAATTCCACATGTTCGGGGTGGAATTAATCGTTGTATCACTGACTTGACAATGAGGATACATTTAGAATATTTCATATTTCCATATAATAAGATACGAAAGAAATAGTGAGTGTACGTCATCAGTCTTCTCATTTGCATACCAGCCAGGATGCATGTGCATATAACCGTTTTGTGAAATTAAGCGAAATTTTTAATGTCACAAGTTTCTTCTTTTTACACCCGATTTTGATGAAATTTTCAGTGTTATGCTCGTTGAATTTTTTTATTCAAATCAACTTTTTGTTGGTATTGTATTTGGAAAAAAAGGTCGGATTTTTCCTTAAGATTTACTTACAAGAGTTGGACGAAAAGGGTGTAATATGTTTGTCTTATCACAACATTGAAATGTACATCCCAGAACAAATAGTTCCATTTTGGTAAAGTTATTATATTGAATATGGACTGTTATTATAATAATAATAATAGCCAATTTTTATAAAGCGCTTTTCCCAGAGTGGCCCAAAGCGCGTTACAGCATATTATTACCCCGGTCATTGGATTCATTTCAATCAAGCATATATTAGAAATTAAAATTTATATTTAATTATGTTAATTGCTTGGGATAAAGTATACTTCTTTTTTTAAGTTATTTTACGAAATGGTGTTATAATTTAGTAAAGAGAAAGGATTTTGTGAAAGTGGTTATGTTACGCGGGAAGAAAATCCGCTTGGTCAGTAGAGATCGATTGGTCAAGCTACTCAGCGAGGAGAGCGATCAGTCGGAGAGTCCTGTATACATGCGCATGGTATAGATCCAGATAATTCATATCACAATCCTGTCGAGGTATGTTGATTGATATGTGCTATTTTATGTGCTAGTTGAATGATATCTGCTATAAGAGAAGAATATCTATGTTTTGGAATATATTATCTCTAAATCATGAACTATTATTAGAGCACTGAATCGTATTTTCTGTTAGGTCAAGGATACCTTCTACGTGGCATGTTACGTAACAGTCAATGTGTGTATATATGTATGTATCGGGTACCTATCGACTCAAGATGGTAGCACTCTTTCCTTTTTGTCTTGGAATTGCCAAATTGGAGGAATATGTTTATGTAAATTATTTACCTGGTGTATATAAATAGACGATAAGGAGAATTTATCAATGTGAATAATTCGTAAACCGGGAGATTTGGTAAATGGTAGCCTCAAGGTCAGGCAAGGTCAAATCGTTTCGTACTGATGTGATGGTTTAGATTAATTATCGGTTTAACTTTAATCGATTGATACTTTCGCCAGTTCGGTTATACATTTTAGATTTTAGAATGATACGTGATCAATATGCAGTGCGTCCCAAAAAAAATGTCCCTCTGACATAGGACTGAATTAATTCTAAAATGTGGTAGGATTCTCAAATAAATGTTCATGAGTAGAAAGCTCATTTCTTGTTCTAACTTCTATAAAAATTTCATTGGTCACGCTTCAGCGGTTTTGAATACACACTCTGTAATGTAACAGTGGTGCATTTGAGCTCATTCCATGTTTGCAGCATTGATCATTTCTTCATTGTCTATGGCATGTTAACCCCAATTCTTACATCCAGGATCTGAGCAGGGATGATTCCCTAATCATATCTAGGCTCATCAAATCATAAACTTGAGCATGTTCAGAAGGACAAGAAACATAAAAAATTAAGTTTGTTTGATGATTGACAAGGGGAATCAGTGCACCAACTTGAAAGAAAATGTGAATGATGGATGAGTAAAATAAGCTGAAAAAGGGGGAATCCACAAGTTAATCCCCCTTTGAAAAAAGAAACTATACCAAAGAAAATTGACTTTTTTCTTTTAAAAAGATACACTGAATTATTGAATTTGGCCTCAGTAGCTAATTAACTAAAAAAAGTAATGAAAACAAAAATGCAGTATTGTTGGAATTATGCATGAAACAGACATGACCCGTTGTCTAATGATTGTGCATCTCCCGTTCATCAAACATGAAATGAACTGTCAAATATTGTTTTTGCCCTTCTGAACATGCTCAAGGTTGTGATTTGATGAGCCTGGTTAGATCATGGAGATTTCCCTGGTCAGAACGAGGAGATAGAGGTGATATCTCCTTGGTCAGAATGGTCAAAGGGGTTGATATGCAAGAAAGTGCAGAACACAAAGCAGTGTTGCATGCATACAAACTTGGAATGGGCTGAAAAGCACCACTGTTACATAATAGGCTGTGTATTCAAAACCACCGAAGCGAGACCAATGAAATTTTTATAGAAGTTAGAACATGAGATGGGCTTTATATATCTATACATTTCATCGAGAATAATTTTTATTTTTGGAAATTATTAAGTCGCATATCAGAGGGACATTTTTTTTGGGACGCGCTGTATATTATACAGTCACATATATTAAGGATTGGTGTATCGTTTATTTATTTTAGTCCAGGATTTTTTTATATATACAATATTTTTTTATGGTTTCTTGTCAGTTCGAGGGTGCTGATTACGAATCTGAATGATGCCACTCGTGTAACCTTGAGCATTTTCCGCAAATTGGCAAAATCCAATATGGCCGCCAAAATATGCAAATTACCCATAACAATCCAAAAATTGTCCGCACATTAGCTACGAAGTGCATGAAATTGTGTTGCAGGGGTGAGATACTCTCTGAAAAAAATAATTTTTTACAAAATATTTATTTTCCTCATATGTAAAATGGCCGCCATAGTCCATTGTATACTCTATTATGTACAATATAAATAGGGAAAACTAGCTTTCACAAAGGTGAGCACTACAGTGCTAAAAAATAGCGATGTGTGAACGAAGTGATATATGGAAATCATTATTACTAACGAGATCATGGAGATATGTCATTTATTATATCATAAATGGGAAGATTTCTGTATTTTGATATCTAAAATATTTTGTTATAAATCACGTTTTCAGACGATATTTCACTCATACATCACCATTTGGCCAAGCAAAGCCAAATTCTGCTAAAATAATTTGTTCCCATTCACATTGTGCATAATATCATAAGGCCCTGTAGCGGCCATTTTGACTTTCCAATAACAGTATTTATCACCTAACATGCCTAACTGGCAGATTAAATGATTTCTCTTAATAGAAATTATGCTTTCAGACAATCTTTTCCTCATAGATCACTAATACCTGCATTTATGGTGCTCACTCCTGTGAATATTGGTTTCCCACTTTCCATTGAGCATAATATTGTTAATGTCTCTGGCGGCCAATTTGAATGTAAAAATACAGTTAACACAAACTTTAAACCTGAATGATATATTTCGTTAAAGTTTTTAAACAGTATCCCATTAATTTATCACATATAAATGCATTTTAGTGATCATTCTTGTGATTTCTTTGCCCCACTTTCTCATTGTGGATAATACTTTTAGGGCCTTTGGCAGCCATTTTGAATATCAAAATACAACATTCATGGCATATTGATATTTCGTTAACAATTATGATTTTAGTCAGTATTCCACTCGTTTAATCTTAATAATATGCATTTCAGTGACCACTCTTGTGAATTTTTTGGCCCCCATTGCCATTGGACGCAATACTGTTTGGGCCAGTGGCGACCATTTTAGATAACAAAATACAGAAATGTTCCCATTAATGACATAATAAATGATATATCTCGTTAGTAATGATGATTTGCATATATTACTTCGTTCATACATCGCGATTTTTTGCGGTTCAGTGCTCATTTTTGTGAAAATTAGTATTCCCTATTCATATTGTACATAATAGAGTATACAATGGACTATGGCGGCGATTTTGAATATCAGGAAAATAAATATTTTGTCAAAAATAATTTTTTCAGAGTGTATTTTACTCCTGCCACACGCTTTCATGCATTCCAAAGCCAGTGTGCGGACAATTTTAGGATTTTCATGGGTAATTTGCAAATTTTGGCGGCCATATTGGATTTTGCCAATTTGCGAAAAATGCTCAAGGTTACACGAGTGGCATCATCCAGATTCGTAATCAGTACCCTCGAATTGACAAGAAACCATCAAAAAATATCGTATATATAAAAAAAACAAGGTTTGGTCAAGTTTCTATGGGGCCTATCCTGGACTATTTAGGAGTTCGAATGGAACTATATTCATTTGTTGATGGAATTAACTGGATTGTGATGAAAGATTTCTGGGTTTTCTACGAAGGTACGAAAAGCTATAAATTTTCCTTCAAATTTAATGACTGTGTTGTTCGAAGTGATATCTTATAAAAGTTGGATAAAATTGATTGGTTGAATTTGCATTTGTCCTTCGAGCATTGAAGGCTTTAATAATAATTTCTTCCTTACATCAAAGTGTTTGAATGAATAATTCTATTTTTGACAACGTGATATGTAGGAAATCGATTGTAAGGATGACTATCATTATACAGAAGTTCCCTGTAATATTTATAGAAATCTAAAGAGTATTATAATATAGTCGAGTAGCTACTCATGCAAATGTATGTTATTATTTATTTCAGATTGCAGTGTTGGGTACCGGAATCTGACCTTAGAAAGCAATTGTTTTGTTCCTTGGTATGGTTTTTAACCTGTATCTGCCCTAGTCGGGTGAGTCAAGATGGCCGTACTTAAAAGATTGAGACCTGCAGTATTTTTACAAAAATTAACGGGTTTTGTGATCGATTATAGAAGTTTGAATTCGTGTGAGATACATAAAAGATTGATATATTTGGAAAAATGTTTCCAATGGTTGCTATATAAATTGTGAATTCATATATTTTACATTGGAAGAAAATGATTGCCAAAGAGGTCAATTTAAGCTTTAGAAACATATAATACTAAGATACTTGACTATTTAATTGTCGATAGCTGAGTTAATAACTTGTTATAAACATTATTACTTTTTGTTTATTTTCCAGCGCAGATTTTAATTGGGCGTTGTGGCGTGCGCCTGTAATCCTAGCTATGGGGAAGTTACAAATTGATGCAGAGATTCGAGGTTCGAGCCCTGGTCTCGTCTTTCGGATGGTGACGTTAAAAGTCGGTCCCAGACGTAAATAATCATATCTGATTGATACACGTCTGACAAAACTCAAATACACACACAACTGGGCGTCGTAGCGTGCACCTGTAATCCAAGCTGTGGGGAAGTTACAAAAAAAATGATGCAGAGGTTCGAGCCCTGGTCACGTCTTTCGGATGGTGACGTTAAAGGTCGGTCCCAGACGTAAATAATCATATCTGATTGATACACGTCTGACAAAACTCAAATACACACAATTATCTACATGTATATGATTTAAGATTAATTTAAAAAAAAATACACACAATGCAGTGACCTGCTCACTAACCGAAACGTGTACTCGTAATACCATGGAGCTAATACTAAGAGGATATACAAAGTCTTGATAGGTAATTGCATTATTACATGCTGTAATGATATTTTGAACATTATACTCATGTTCTTTATTGTTTCTCTCTTTTCTGCTTGCAGAGGTTTTTTTCCTTGATATTTTCTTTAAGCCCTTGAACAACTGTTGTGCTCAAGTGGGAAATTAAATTCCACTCACAACCTACAACTCTCGTCGTATCGTGTCCTTTGTGTTCTGGAGTGTCCTGACAACTTCCCCCCCCCAAAAAAAAAAAAAAAGATCCAGAATACTACATTTGGGTATACTTGTCCTTTAACTTTACATCAGACCACTCGTACTCATCAAGATCAAGCACAAAGCAGCTGTTTGCTATTCCTCCCATTGTAACCAAAACTTATATTATTGCGAGCGCTCATTTGCACATGTCTCTTCCGTCTTATGGAATGCACTTCCTAATGATTATATGAGAAATATTCATGATTTAGATAAGGTTAAGACTTCCCTAAAAAGTATCTGTTTAACTTGTAATGAATTCAGTGCCCAACACTCTTTACTTTCTAATTTCTGTCCTTAATTTCATTAAAGTGCATAGGGACATGCGTTGAGTTATGCGCTATAAAACTGAATATTATTATTATTATTACCCTTAAAACCATAAAATAGAAACAAAATTAAGGACACGAAAGTAATATATGAAATACAGCCATTTTTGACGCCATCTTGGATTTCCAGGTACCCTGGAGTGCTTATGTTCACTCCAACATGACTTGTATCAATAGACCATTTTATCCTTTTGAACCGTACAATATGCACCGAAACTGGACATGATGAATGTCTAGGGTGGATAATGGGTAAGTTATATCCAATTTCTGCAGAAATTTGACATAACTCACTCATTATCATTTTGTGTCAGAATGACGGTCATTTTGGACGCCATCTTGGATTACGGGAAAACCCCCCAAAAGGATACATGAGGACCTTTAGTATGTTAATCTAGACATATTCCTGGAACTATCCTGAAAGAAAAAAAAAACAGCTTGTTACCTGAAATTTCCATTCTTAAGCCTTTTTTGGGCTTAATTCTCTTAGCCTATGAGTAGTATAGCCACTTCCGCTCTGTTCTTTAAAAGGCCCTGCATTCACCTATTATTACCATTCTCCACAGGGGCTGCGGATTCGAGGGGGCAAGGGCAGCCCCCACCCCTCCACGTTTTTCCAAAATGGTGTACAAAAATGTAAAAAAGTGCCATCTTATTGTGATTTTTTTTGCTTGGTCAGAACCCCTACCCCCTCCATTTTCAAAACAGTTCCGTGGGCGGCGAAAAATATTTTCATCAACATTTTTCTCTATTGGCCACTATAATCTGCATTTTGGGGGGTTGATTTTTTTATAGGGTAGTCCTAACTAAAGACTGTTTTAAGTATTATGAACAAGATGTAAGGTATCTCATGTGGTCTTGATATATTTTCTATATATGATATCTATTTTCCAATTCTTCCCCTCACCTTTTTCTCGTTTCCTTTCGGGGTCGGGCCGGCCGTTACGAGGCTGTAAAATTACACATCAGACCTATTTCTTACTTTTGTTTCTGTTTTCATTGTTTCTATCAAGTTAAAGAGTACACTTTTTCTGCAGGTTGCCAAAAATAGAGGGCGGGGCCGGCTTGGCCCACTCCTGGATCTGCGCCTGTAAAGAGTAAACTTTTCTGCAGGTTGCCAAAAAATAGGGGGGCGGGGCCGGCTCGGCCCACTAATGGATCCGCGCCTGCTAGCTGCTCCATCAAGCGCCTGACAAGAAGACAGAAGGTCCTTGTTTTCAGATTTTTGTTGTTTAACTCGTTCGAGCTCACGTCCTGCAGTTCATGAGGCAGGTTTTTACCATTGACTCTCCATGCCCGGTATAAGATACAACAAATAGTAATAAACAATAATAATCTTGGTCTTGTGTGTGAGAGAGGGTGAGTGTGTGATAATAATAATAGTATGAAATAATAGTAGAAGTAGTAATAATAATCAGTGGCGTAATTACGGGGGCACGTGCCCCCCCCCCCCCATCGGCTGGCAAAAAACGGGGGGAGGGAGAAAGGAAGAGAATCGTAGTGGGGGGAGAATAAATCATTGGATATCATAATTATATTATATACTAATTATTATATTACATAAAGAAATATTTTTTTCAGAACTTTATGAAACATAAATGTCATTTGCGTAGGGCCTATGTGTTAATCAATCCTTGTGCTCGCACTGTCTGTTTAATTCCTGTTGTACTAAAACATTCAGTTTCCAAGTTAATATACACCAAATAGGCGTATATTTCATCGCACTTTGAGTAATTGTTTTATTTAGTGTCATAATATTATGCTTCTTTTTCATGACTACTTAAAGTGATTGCCCCCTTTTAAGGTCTGGAGGAATATAAAACATTTCCAGTGTATACTTACGTTCGCATAAGTGGATCGGTGAGATATGTTTGTTCTTCCTGAATTCCTAAGAACAGTTCTTAAAATGTTCCTCTTTCTAGTCTGAATATCCAAATATTCTCCTCGCGCTTCGCGCTCGAAACATTTGGTTATTGAAAATCGTATGGTCTTAGTGAAACTCTACAAACATTTATTAGAATAAGTTGGGTCTGAATTTCAAACATTTTCAGCTCGCGTTTCGCGCTTGCAATATTTGATTAGTGTGATACGTATCATGTTTATGATTAAGTTTACTACAAAAAGTGCTTCATGTGTTTAGGTGTAATTCTAACAAAATAAGCAAGCCCTTGGCGCTTGCTTAAAGTCAGATACGTATGCTCTTCATGAATTCCTAAAACATAGCCCTTAAAAAATATACAAACTTTTCACCTCACGCTTCGCGCTCGATTTGTTTCTTTTAGTGAAACAGGACAACAGGTACGAATCATGATTACAAAAATTTGCTTATGATATCCATATTTATGTCTGAATATCAACAGATTTCATCCCGCGCTTCGCGCTTGCATTTAATGCGAACGCGAAGAGCGAGATGAAATTCAGTTGATCAATGAAATACATATTCGTTTAACATGTTTAAGGGAACAGTCCTAAAAATGCCTCTATTAGGTCTGTATATTTGGCAAGTGAGCGCAGTTCGCGCGCCCATTATTAGGTGACTCAAAATGTTTGCTGGTTCCCCGCCCCCCCCCCCCCATGCCGTACCCCGCTACGCCACTGATGATAATGATAATGCTAAAAAGCAACATTTATATAGCGCTTATTACATAATCACTGCATATACTATTACCCCGGGGTGGTTTCGCACTTTTAAAGGACAAGTCCACCCCAACAAAAAGTTGATTTGAATAAAAGGAGAAAAATCCAACGAGCATAACACTGAAAATTTCATCAAAATCGGATGTAAAATAAGAAAGTTATGACATTTTAAATTTTCGCTTCATTTCACAAAACAGTTATATGCACATCTCGGTCGGTATGCAAATGAGGGAACTGATGACATCACTCACTATTTCCTTTGTATTTCATTATGTGAAATATGAAATATTTTGATTTTCTCGTCATTGTCATGTGAAATGAAGTTTCATTCCTCACTGAACACGTGGAATTCCATTATTTTAACATCTTGTGCTTCAGGCAAGGAGGTCCTATATCATCAAATTCGTAAAAATTGAAATATTGTATAATTCGAACAATAAAAAACAAAAGAAATAGCGAGTGAGTGACATCATCGACTCTCTCAATTGGATGTAACTGGCTCGTTCATATAACTACTTTGTTAAAAATAAGCGAAACTTTGAAATATCCTAACTTTCTTATTTTACATCCGATTTTTATGAAATTTTCAGAATTGAGCTTGTCTGATTTTTCTCTATTGATATCAAATCAACATTTTTCTGAGGTGGACTTGATCTTTAATTATTATATAGAGATATACAGGAGCATGGCAATTAATTAATTTGTAATTCATGAAAAAAAAAATTTAAAAAGTTTTACCTGTGAGGTCCCAGTAATCATGTTCTTAATGAAATCACGATGGCCTGGTGCATCAATGACAGTGACAGAGTATTTTTCCGTTTTAAATTTCCAGAGAGCTATATCGATGGTGATACCTCGTTCACGCTCTGCCTTTAGCTTGTCGAGAACCCAGGCATACTTGAAAGATCCCTTTCCCATCTGTTACGATAAGTAATAATATCAAACAAATACGTGTAGAAACGTAAAAATGAAATTCACTTTAAAGATAAAATGAAGCGATAAGATGATATGTTTTTAAAGGTCTGTTCCAAGAATAAGAGAGATCTGTAATTTTTCTCTTTTTTTTTATTTCTGATGTCATATATTACAAGCAGCCCACCAATATATCGTGTAATATAGATTAAATAAATGTCCTTTTTTGCAGTGTTTCCACTTTGAAGAAAATTACCCGAATTCCGGGAAATCCAAACGTTTTCCTGGTAATTTCCGGGAAATGAAAAAATTCCAGGAAATTCCGGGAAATCCGAAAATTACAATGAAACAACAATTGAATATAGCAACTATTAATATTAATATTATATTTACATGATTTTAACCTCCATATGTAGCTCAAAATTTTTCGTTCGCGCTCCGCGCTTGCATTTCGTAATGTTGTTCCTATTTTTAAAGAGGGCGGGGACAAAAAAATGCAAAATTCCCTGATTTTTGCCACCTGGAACAAATTTATACTCGTTGTATTATTGCCCGATTTTCGTTAAAAATCAAACTTGAAAATTTCAGGAAATATTTATGGATTTCAGGAAATTTGGAATCCAATTTCGGGAAATTTATTTTGGAGCTGTGGAAACACTGCTTTTTGTATAGAACATTATGATCAAATTTTTCTTCTAGACATGCTAGAAGAGGGTATATAATAGAATGTTGTGTCCGTTGATATATTTCCAACAGAGAATATTGTACAAAATCATTAGCAATACATATAAATATATTCAATAATATAAATACACATTAACTTATAAAGAATTTTACACACATGAAATGTTTTTGCAGACAATATTTATGACACATGATTTAAAAATAATCATATAAGTATCTGTGGAAATAGGGGGAGTTACTAATGTGAAAGCTAATATAAAGTGAACCCTCATCCCCCCCCCAAAAAAAAAAATGAGTGAATTGTTGAATTAACAAATAAAGACACAAATAAATGAATAAGAAAATAACATAATGTTGGCTTTGTGCTATGTCTCTGCAGTCAGTTGTTTAAAATATTTGCCTGATTAGGGCTTTTTTTCAAATAGTTTGATTCTACCCGGGTATTTTTAACACTTCACTGGTGTGGCCCTGGGAAGCGGGGGTGCTCGAGCAACCCCCGAGATTTATACTTAAGAGCGCTGCGTGTATAATTTACCATAGGCATCACCTCCTGTAATTCTGGTAGGGTTGCTGAGTAGCAGAAATTTAACAAAAATCACTTTATTTTTGTTTCAGTGAAATTTTTTTCCTGAACCACGATATCCTTCATTTTTCTTACGAATCCTTTTTTTTCTTTTTTTCTTTTTTTTTTGGGGGGGGGGGCTTGTAAATTATTTCATGACCAAAATGGCCTTCATTTTGTTGTCCCTTTTTTAATTTCCTCTGATTTAAACCAAACAACGTCTTAAAGTATCGTCCCAGGGCCATGTTTGCTGGTGCTCCCCGATATACGGCACCGGTTCGCATGTGTTTGATAAATACTTGAATAATCTTGACCGATAATTAACAAACCTCTTGGGCTTCCTTCTCAAATTTTTCGATGGTGCGTTTATCGATCCCGCCACACTTGTAGATGAGGTGACCAGTTGTCGTTGATTTGCCGGAATCTACGTGGCCGACTACAACAATGTTGATATGGCCCTTTTCTTCTTTCTTAGGCGGCATTGTGAATATCTAAAGAAGAGTTACGTCACAGGAAGTTTGCGTCTGAATAAAGGCTAGAAATTTGAAATCAAACACACGTCCGAGAGAGGTTATTATTAACAATGATAATAATGACAAAAATAATAATGATTCTAACAACAATGATAATAGGCATTTCTTTAGCGCCAAATATCTAGAATTATTTCAAACATAAATTGAATCTTCTGACCATACATATTCTAGCTAGGCCTATATATGCTGTTGAAACAAATGCCCACTGAAGCAAATTGAGCCTACTATTACTTGACGTCTATAGCCACCTACCTTTCGCAACCTCAGGTCCGTATGTAACACACACTGGATTGATTTTCACAATTGATTTTACATTATAGTCAACATGGTCAATGGAATCAATTTTAGAAAACGTAGAAAACTACAATCATTGCTAAGCTTTGTGTTACCCCGGAAGCGAAATTACAGTTGTAGACATCAAAATGAATTTTCATGACTTTCGTCTTCGGAATAATACTACGCATGCGCGTGGACTCAACAAAAATTTGTGGCCGTTCGCGTTGCATGTCATGCCATGAATGAATCAGCACCCTAAAATCACCGGTACCCTGCAGGGCTTCTACAGCTAGACCCAATTCGTAAACACTTATCAATTGCCATTAATGACAAGACAAAATGTTAGGCTAGGCTATGGCTATAGTGTACATAGCCATTAACCAACGAACGTAGAGGGCAGCAACACTTTGCAGTATTGCTTTTAGGAAGGTCCCATGGAGTTGGATAAAGCGGAGCTAGAGCGCTGACTCCAGGCAAATCGTGTGCCGACCATTACCAAACCGCGCAACTGTGCCCTGCCAGGCCGCATTATAGTACACCGCTCCTAGATGGTTTTCTAAAAAAAATCTTTCAAATTTTTTTACAATTTGATTTTATTGTTCTATTCCCCCTACTTTCAGGGTGCTGAACACGATTATGCTTGTTAAAAAATACATAAATTACGTCTTTGGTGGTTGTCATTGCAACAGATTATTATATCAAAAATAATATATAATCCCTTGAATGGGAAATAAACATGGTATAAATTACCCAATCTTACAGTTTTAAGCTTCCAGTTCAATCAATGATAATACTTCTAGAAATTCAAAGTCATCCCAATAGTTGAAATTGCACCGTTGCCACGGTAACGGTTTTTCCCCTAGAAAAATAAACAATTTAATTTTTGGTAACGGCTTTTCCCCTAGAAAAATAAATAATTTAATTTGAAATGTAGAATCTAAATTTTCCCCGTTTTTACCTTATTTATCGCTTTGATCAAGAAAGTTTCTACCCATGTAAGGATAGTCAAATGCCAATTTAGGCCGTTACCATGGCAACCGAATAATTCATAACTTGTTTTAAAAAAGATAATGGTGGAAAAATACAATAAAATACAAAAAATCTACATGACTACGATTTGATCCAAATCTTATTTCGTTATTAAACAAACCAATAAGAATCAGTGGTACCTTGGTAACGATTAAAATAGAATATCAAATTTATAAATGATTGCTATGGTAACAGCTCATGTTTCGCTCCAAAAGTCAATAAAAAAATAGATCTGAAAATGATTTTTTTTGGGGGGTGGGTGGTAATTTCATCTTAATTTCAGGATATTGAAAATGAATAAGTAAAAATAACGTCCTATAATCATTGCCATGGCAACCAAATAACATCTAATAATAACATGGTGGAAAATTACATTATGCACATGCAATAAGTTTTACCCACTCATTCAATTTTTTTAACACTGCGGTCAAACTAGTGATCTGCATGAAATGATTTTTTGTTGTCATGCTAAGGACTGAAATCAACGATAAATATCAATGTTGCAAATTAACTATTTCCATGGCAACGACCCACTTTTCCCCAAAAAACTACATTTTTTAAATTTAAAAGTGTAGATTTTTTATCATTTTTCATGCAGCGTCCTGAGGGAACCCCCTCCCCCGTATTAGATTCTAAATGTTTTTTGGGGGAAATGAGCCATTACCCTGACTACAGGTCATTTGCTACATCAATATTTATGGTCAAATTAAAGTGTTGCCAAGGTAACAGTGATTCTTATCATTTAATTGGATCATACAGACCGCAAACTAGTTGTGGGTCAAACATTACGCATGTATTAAGTGATTTTTTTATCTTCCACCAATATGTTTTTACAACATGCATAATATTTTTACAAAGTTATGGGTTCTTTGGCTGCCATGATAACGGCCAAAAACTTTATTAACTATTTTTACATGGGTAGCATCAATCATTTCCTTGATAGGAACCGATATATATGGGGGAAAGGTGAAAAATTTCAGATTCTACATTTTTAATCAAAATATTTATTTTTCTAGGGGAAAAGCCGTTACCATGGCAACGATAAAAATTTCAACTATTGGGATGACTTTAAATATCTATAAGTATTATTATTATTCATTAAATTGGAAGTTTATAACTGTAAGATTTGGGCATTAATATCATGTTAATCTTCAATACAAGGCATTATGAAAAATACGAGACATTTGACTTCCTCCTGCTCGTACGCACGGGCGTCCGTCGATATAACACATGATATTTTTATGAAAATATGCACACTTTTTCTTAAAAGTTGATGGAGAGGGGGAAAATTAATCGTATCAAGTCGGGGTATTCAGTAATGAGTACAGGAGAAACTATATTTCACTGATTTTCATGATTCATCCCATTTGATAAACTCATCTATTCGTGTTTTGGGGCTAATCTTTCCCTTACGCATTGCTTTTTGGCAGTTCTATGGAAAATGCACCTTTTTTCACACAAATTTTGAGACACTCTGTATTCATTCCCCCATTGCTCGAGAATGAATGGGCAGTTAACAACGGGGTGAAGATTTATTGAAGAATGGAATGTATATTTCATGAAAATGAGAGCCATTTCCCCATTGGATGTTATCTTCAATACGTGTTTTTTAGATGAAGTTAGTTGTCGAATAGGCTCTCCTGACATTTGAGGTCTCTATCGGTGACGTCACTCAGGATCGTCATGCCTGAACCATCGTCCAGGCAGGGGTCGCAACGGTAGTATATGATTAATGCATAATGCACTCGATATATAAAATAATCTTGTCCTCCCGTTTAAATGAATGTGAAACTCATATAATTCAACAGGAGTACTGTAGTACACATTTATTTGTTATAAGTGAATTAAAGTGCCTCCAGTGAGTTTGATCACCCCTATTGTGAAAATGTATCACCCCTAAGTTGTAACACAGTCAGCTGTGTCAGCAAGAGTCACACTCTTGTACATAAATGATTGGTCTGAAGTTTCGATTTCTCTCCCCCTTAGCTCTCTCATGAAATTTATTTCCCCCCTCTCTCTCACTGAATGTCCTCACCATCCCTTCTAACCAAGTTCTTTTTTTTTCTTTGCTCTCCCCCTTGCATGACATCCCTGTCTCCCCCTTTTATGAAACATGACTGAATGGACTTGCATAATGTCCTCGCCACCTCCTCCCTCCTCTCCATCTAGTTTCACTCTCCCTCTATTGCACTTATCTGTTTCTCTCGACCTCCCTCTTGCAATCTATCGCCACAAACGTTCGGATTAACAAACCCTTTTTCGTTGTCGGATTAACGAACATCGAGGTATAGGCAATTTACGTGTTTCGGAATTACGAACCTTTGGAGAACCTTCGGAATTACGAAGTGTAACCGTGGGGTAGATATTTTATTTTTGGTATTTTTATTAGCTTTAGATAGTGCCATTTAAAAAGAAAATCCGAAGTTGCCCTTTCCCCTATGCCCCAACTTTCAAACCCGCTGCACCTTCCCTACACCTCCGCCCCCCCCCCCCCGCCCCCCACTCTTTGATAAGTTGTTGTGCATGAGTGGTCCGTCGAAACAAGTTGACGTGAATAAAACAGAGAAAATCAAGCAATTTGGACACTGAAAAAAGTCACCGAATTCTGATGAAAAATAAAAGTGCTGGTATTTTTAACGAGTTTGATCTTGTCACATAATTATAATTGTAATTATAATAATGTAAGTTTCGAATTTGAAATACTTTTATCGTCAACACAATTTTCTCAAAAGACTCAAAACGAGTTCAAAATCAACATTTTACACTTTTTGACATGTTTGAGCACAAATGGAAATATGTAATTAAAAATTCATTTCGAAAAATGCAAACGAATAATCAATATAATTTGAAGCTCTGCTTCTCTCTCTCGCTTATCAAAATCAAGTTGATAATCATGGGGTATACTTTGCTTTTTATCTAATTATTAGATATTTAACTTTCTTCATTTTTTGTTTCATAGCGATTTACTTATGATGACACCGGATTTAGACAGATATTAATTGAATCGACATGAAAAAAAAGAGTACTGAATTGGAAACAAAAATAATTAGGCCTAATAAAGCAAAATAATAGAAATTGATTGAAGTGAATGAAAAAATTATGATATTGCAAATTCTCTTACCTGTAGCTTAAACTGTATTATAGATGTGGCTCAGTCGAAGTGATGATGACATAAAATGGCGATTCTAATGGACTTTTATAGGAGTGGCTTTTCTGGAGCAGATGTGTGCGCATGCGCGTGTGTGATGCATAGTAATTCGAGGTTATTAAAAAAGAGATGCACAGCCGAGTAGAACAGAGAACTATCAAAAGTTCATACCCTAATGCCCATCATGAATGTTGTTTTCTTATCAGTTTTTGCTTCAAGGATCACCATACTATAAATATCATTGATGCATACAAAATCCTTTCGGAATGGCTCACCCATTCCAGAGAAATAAGTAGATAGGCCTGTTTGTTTCGATACACTAGACTAGTTAAGAATGGGACGGGACACTTTTCTTTTTAATCTGGAATAAAATACAGGGAGGGGCCGGGAAAGGTTCTTTGACCGTTTTATTTCTAATAACTTTCTTAATCTTTGATGGATTTTCTTCAGACCTTCACCAATAACTACCCATGAGACGCTCTGCACTCTTAAAACAAATCAGTCAAATTGACTAGACCAGTAGTCATCTGGGTGCAACTGATATGGAAATCACTGATAATCACATTTCTGACATATATTCTAGTCAGAAATAACTATGTTCTAGTAAAATACGACTAGAAAACAGTCGAATTTGACTAGAATTACAGTTTCTCCCAGCTGACCCTATTAACCAGCCATTTTTGACTGATTTGTTTTTAGAGTGTGACGAACTTCATATACCACTTTACAGAACTTTACTGGCCAAAAATACATCCATATTCAACGGTCCTGAATTCTGGAACTCCCTATCTAATATGTCTCTTTAAATTTCATTCAAAGGTAAACTCCCGCGTAAACTCAAACTTCACTCTTATAATTCTTCTCAACGGAACTAACACGTCATTATCCTGATTATCATTCATACATTTTTACATTTTTCATTTTTATTGTTTTATCTTTTTCATCTTATATTGTACATTTAAATCATCTTTTGTTATTTCACCAGATCAAGCTGGTTTGTGGTTAGCCCTTTCCCATTCTGACTTTTCCTTCTTTTTTTTCAAAAAATAACTTATTATGTTCTTATCTTGTCTTGTACTGTCCTGTCTCTTGTTTTGTCTTGTCATCCCCTCTCTCTTTCTGCTTTTTCTTCTGTCTATTGCGCAACATATCCTTCACAACGGAGACCTCTTTGTGTGAACAGCTTTGCATTTGTTCAGTAATTATGTTTACATCAATATGATTTCGACCTTTGTGTTCCTTCTCTTTTTCCTTTCCTGTATATATACGCATATATGAATAAGTCGACTATATTTTCTCCATTTCCAAGGGGATCCACACTTTACAAGGGTTTTTTTTAGTGGACCCCCCCCCCCCTCATTTCCATTTATGCTAAATATTATACTGTTTATTTTTCTTTTTGTTTTTTTTACGAAGTAAAAATGGTCGTCTGTAAAATTGTACTTCATTTGTATAACTGTATATTATTTTGTATTGTGTTTTTGACCAGCTGACAGTGGCGTAAGAGGCGGAGGGCAGCTGCCCCCCCCCCCCCCCCCCTTGGCGGATTTCACCGGGAAAAACGGGAAAAGAGAAAAAGGGAGAAAGAAAGAAAGAAAGAAACAAAGAAAGAAAGAAAGAAAGAAAAAAAGGGAAAGGGGAAAAGTAACAAGAAAGGGACAGAACGTAAGAATATGAATAGAGAAAATGGAAGGAAATCGGGAAAAGGAACGAAAGAACATACATGTATGAGAAAGTACAAAATATCATGAAATACTAATACATTAGCATGATTAGCAAGATATGGGTATAAAATCAAAATATATGACTCAATGGTACAGGCAAGAATGGCGGGAAAATGAGAGAAAGAGGCAAAAAGAAACGGGAAATGAAGGTATAAGCCAAAAGCTAAATTGATAAATCAGAAGAAAAGGGACAAAAAAAAGAACTTGATATCACTACCGAGCTGCCGAGGATTAAAAAATGGAACAAGGGGAAGAAAGGTGGATGGCGTGTAAGCTTGCTAAATTTTATGCAATAATGGTCGTAATCAGAACAAAAATCCCTAGCCAATGGCTAGTTATATACCCCCCAACATGCCCAATGTCGATCTTATCCTATAAGTAAAGCTTTACTCCTGCTAGATTTATAACAGTCAGTGGCGTAACTACGGGCACGCATGGGGGCACGTGCCTCCCAATCGGCTGGCAAAAAAGGGGGAAAAGACGAAAAAGGAGAAAACAGAAACGTAGTGGGGAAGAAAAAATTATTGTATTTTACATATTATGTTATATTATACATATTACATCATATTACATAAGAAATATTTTTTTCATAAATTTATGAAACATAATTGGCTTAGGGCGTATATCAGTATATAGAGGGCTAATGTGTTCATCATTTCTGGTGCTTGTATTGTCATGTCATGAGATATGTGAATATATATACATATATATATACATGTATATATATATATATATATATATATATATATATATATATATATATATAAATATATATATATACATATGGATATATAGTAGTGTATAATCATGTACTAAAACATCCCGTTTTCAAGTCAATACACACCAAATATATTTCCTCGTACTTCGAGTATTTATTGTTTTATGTAGTGACGTATGCTTTTTTAATGACTATTTCATGACTGCCCCGTTTTAAGGTTTGAATATCAAACATTTCCTGTCCGTGTCTGCGTTTGCATTAGTGGACTGGCGACATGTCTGCTCTTTATATATATAAAAAAAAGAGTGAATTCCTACAAACAAGATATAGAATGCCCCTCTTCAGGTCTGAATTTCAAAAATTTTAAGATCGCGCTTTGTGCTCGTAATATTTGATTCGTCAGATATGTATCATGTTCATGATTACAATGACTACAAAAGGTGTTTCATGGGTTAGGTCTAATTCTATACAAAATCAGCAAGCGCGTGCATGGCGCTTGCATTAGATGACTATGGCTAGATATGTATGCTCTTTACGAATTCCCTAAAACAGTCCTTAAAGTGTCCCTTTTTCGGGTCAATATATACAACAAATTTCAGCTCGGGCTTCGCGCTCGTATTGTTTGTTTTGTGAGATAGGTACGCATCATGATTACAGAAATTTGCTTATGATATCCTTTCTTAGGTCTGAATATAAAAAATGTTCAGCTTGCGGTTCGCGCTCGCATTATTTGATAAGTGAGATACATATCCGTTTAATGGCACCGTCCTTAAAATATCTCTGTTACTTAAGTCAGTATACCTGGCAAATGAGCGCACTTCGCGCGCCTACTAAGTGACTCAACATTTTTGCTGGTGCCCCCCCCCCCAAGCCATGACCCACGGTACGCCACTGATAACAGTACAAAGCCTCTCAATGTTTACTTTGGTTAAATTCTCAAAACTATCATCACATAATTAGAATTCAATTTCAAAATCTTTTTATGAAAGACCAAATTTTCTGGCTCGTTTCGCCCGCTAGCGATTTTTTTTTTAAATTACCACATTTGCTATGTTGTGCTGCCTCAAAATAGTTCGTGTATTACGTACCCGCAACTGCTTTGAAGTTATGTGTGTGTGTATGCCCGAGGTTTGATGATAAAGTGGCCATCTGCAATGTGTAAAAATATCGCGAGGTTCCGGGGGCTCCGCTCCGGACCAGTGACGACACCAAAAGGGAGGCACGGGGGCATTTGCCCCCAATGAGTTGGCCACCACTTGCCTCCCCCCCCCCCCCCCCCGAAATTTTGAAAAATAAAAAAAAGATGTGTAAGGGAAGGCGGGGTAAGTTGTGACAGTTTTTGCTTTTTGCATGTTAGAATTGATATGATTAATAATCTTGTCGAAATAAGTACCTTGCCTTGAAATTTAATTCTTCTGAAATATTATATATATAACTTTCTATTCCCACACTGAAAGTCATCGTGACCTTTGAAAAAAACGATGTCAAATGGCTCAACTTTCCCCATATATGGGGTAAGTTTGAGCCACCTTCTGGGGTAAGTTGAGCCACAAAAACTATGTACAAAATGTATGAGGGGAGAACCAGCATGTCAATTTTTTGTTTAAAGTCTTTTCACTTGCTAATTCTCTATAAATACTAACATCCTTTAAAAGGAAAAGAGCAGTCATGTAAATTTGCTCCTTTCAGTCAGCATTTCAATAGATTTTTATGGTTTGTTTGTTTTTTAAGATACATTACCATAGAAATTACCATGGCTCAACTTGCCCCATGCTGTTTGGTTCAACTTACCCCAGTCCGAACTTAGTGCGATAATTTTGTATCCACACATTTATTATGCATCCATCATATAGAAGACTATGACAAGAATGAAGATCCATACCTGGACTAATAATGTTGTTATCATGTCTTTATTATATTAAAGACGTGTGTGTTTCTAAAGCACTTATCTATTTCACACTCTTTTTTACTTTTTTGGCTGAAATTCATATTTTTCCAGCTAAAAAACTACTTTTTGTTTCAAAGTTGCAAACATTGTGGTGGGGTTAGGGGTTATGCTATGGGTCATCAATACATGACACCACCACAATGTCTGACTCATTCATTATTGGCCTGGTGCTGGTGGCTCAACTTGCCCCTATGCTCAACTTACCCCGCATTCCCCTACTTAATGTTGTCATAAGCATCCTAATAAATCTGTAAAGTGCTCCAAAACAGCTTTTCGTTCTTTGAATTTTGACAATTTTCTCATTCACTGTTAGCTCTCAACAATAATTATATGTCAACGTAAATCTATTAGGTCATTTTATAAAATTCAACTTTGTGCTCGCGCTATACACGCTCAAAGTAAGCGTTGACTGAGATAAGTAAATTACCTGTTCACATGGGGCATAAAAACCAAGTATTCAAGTCAATATACTTCTCGCGATTAAAGTTTTCATTATTCGTTTTAAGCGAGATACACATCCTACATATTCATAATTCTCATAGATAAAAAAAATTCAACCCGCGCTGCGCGCTCGCACCAATTGTTTAGTTAGATAGCTTAGAACGTTATATCATCTCAGGATATCAAAAATTTTCAGCTCGCGCTTCGCGATCGCAGTATTTATTTGGTGAGATATAATGTGCATTGTCCAATGCAAACAGCTAGTCCTAACAGGTCCCTTTCAAGTAAGTAGTGCCTACTTTGAAAAAATAACTCACGATTCTCCCTCAAATTTTTTGAAGTGGGCAGAAAATTTAGTTTTTCCCCTCCCCCAATGTTCTTTTGCCATCCCTAGGGTAAAAATCCTGGTGCCGCCACTGCCCCGCGCCCAATCCGCATAGCACTGGCCAAGAACTAAAAAAAGATGAAAGGAAAGGGAAGGATGATGTAAAATATGTTTTTTATGAAAATCTTTTCAAAATCAACATGATCAATGTCAAATCTAGATTCTCATGTAAAGGGATTTTTTTTTCTCGCTCGCTTCGCTCGCTCGGGACTTATGATATTGAGCAACTTTTTGCCGCGCGCGTCATGCTGTACCCCTGTGCCCCCTCTTTGTTGTACTTATCACGCATTGTGCTGCTTCGCCCTAATGCTTGGGCATCTTGCCCCCCCCCCCGCCACCGACCCCTGATACGCCGCTGTTTTTTAATGGATCGAAATGGAATAAGGAATTGAATTGAATGTACTTTGTACTATTTTTTCTGATATATTTGTAACAAACTTTTCGTCAGAGGGAACCTTATCTTTGATAATCCTGAAATTAAGAGGATTAGATGTCCTAAAGGTCACCGTAAAAACGCTCTTTAAAATTCTCGACAACATAGTTCTTCACAACATATGAGCTTTACTGTGACTTGTATAAAAGTTTAAACAACCATGCTCAATTTATTGAGAATGAAATATTTAACTTTAAACTTTGTTGTTTAAGATTTCAAACATTTCCATTGATTTCCATATGGGTCAGTATGAGCCAAGTAGCTCTGTTTTGTAGTTTAAATAGAGTGTAGTTTAAAAGAGCCAGTTTGCCCAAACGACAATGTAATATGATATATACACAACAAAAAAAGTAAGTCCCCCTAAATCAAATTGCTGTAACTTTTGAACGGAATTATTTTCAGATAAGATATTTCGTAGGTTATTTTCTACACTCATAAGGCAACTCCTGGGGAAATATGAGATTTATCGGTTGAGTCATGCATGGATAATCAAAGATTGAATTAAAAATGACCATTTTTGAAAGTCACAAGAGTCGTGTTTCAGATTGTGCAAATACAATGTTGGACAAAAGTTGTTTTTTAGGTGAATTTTATGGTGTTATACTGGTTTACTATCCATCATTTAGCCACAATTTTGATATCGTATGTTCATGGTTGAGTGAGCACATTGTATTGCATGCAGGGGCCGCGAAAGCGGGGGGAGGGGGTTCAGCCCCCCCCCCCACTTTTTTCAAAAAGCATGTACAAAAATGTAAAAATGACCATACGATTGTGATTTTTTGCATGGTCAGCCCCAACCCTCCCACTTTTGGCTCAGCTCCCCCCGCCCACTTTGAAAACTGTTCCGCGGCCCCTGTATTGTGACGTATCATCATAGGGGGTTATGGTAGTATCCTTTACAACTTGCTACATCATGTAATAAATTGAAAATGTTGGTAGCTCCCCCGATTATAGGCCCCTCCCCCATTTTAAAATTCTGGGTCCACCACTAATTTGCCCATGAATTAAACTGATCATGAGAAATTGTTATGAAAAGAATACATTTATGCCGTATAAAGAGTATTCATTCCTAAGTATTAGAATGTGCTCGCTCAACCATGAAAATGATTAAAGTTCGGAAAGTGTGTGGTGATAGAAATGATGAATGATAAAACAAAAAAAATGAAACCGAATTTGCCGTCAATAATCACTTCATTACCCTTTAAAATGAGTCTGTGACATTGAAAATACCAATTATCCCACTTTGATGCGTGATCACTCATTCATGAGTTAACATATCGATTTCATTTTTGCACAGAATTCTGCCCATAGGTTGATAAAAATTACTGCCAAATGACATTGCTAAAGACAGCCTTAAAAAAAGTTCCAGCAAATTGAATGAGGGGTTACCAATTCTTAAACATATGCACCCATAATGTACACAAGTCTATGAGAGAAGAAGTCAAAACTTTCACAAATATGAAATGAGGGTTTGTTTCAAGGACGGTTTTTGCTACTTCTGCCAACAGTTATTTCATGAAACTTCGCACATGGCTTCAGAGTAACACTATCCAACAGGCGCGCACACCAAAATAACCATTCAACACGACACACAGTGGGGCCAAGGCTTTGTACTTTCTTCTCATTTGCATAATTTTCGAATATTGTGTGCTCACTGATGCATTAAACATCGTGATTTTCATAAAAATCAAATCAAATGAACTATGCAAGGAGGTTTTTAACAGATATCCATAGTTACGAATTGCATTTTTTCCAATAACGTAAAAAAGAGAGCATCACATTCCACATGTTCATTCAAGCGTGAATGTTTAATTAAACGCCTCTGAATCATTGAAGCATGTTAAATGGCCGTGAACATAACGAAAAAGTTGAGAAAAGATCATTTTCAGTTACCAAAATGAAACAATACTTGCCTATGATATTTGAAAATCGTATTTTCTGTTTTTAATAAATGTTCATTGAACCGTAAAACGAAGAATATTGTTGAAGATACTCTTCCCCAAAATAACTGTCATCATATACTTTCATTCTTACTGATATAAATGTGTAAAAAATCCAATTATTGGAAATTCGGACTTGTGTTCATTCAACCGTGAAATTTAGCCCAAAAGTTGTATCGTACTTTCGAAAGTACCTTTTACAAGCCTTCTGACTATTTTTCATGATAACAATGTGGAATTAGTTCCAGTAAAATGGAATCAAAATCATGATATTTGGCTTGTGACTTTTGAAAAGTGATATTTTTGCCTTCTGACGGTGCTCACTGAAGCATGACACAAAACAAGTCGACAACATTTACTCAGAGGGTAGCTTATGAAATTACCTACACGCTCATGTAAATTGTAAAAATATACTAAAAACTCGCATTGGTTCGGAAATTATTGATGTTTGTTTAAGGGGGGACTTACTTTTTTTGTTGTGTATATATATGGAAGGACTAAAGAATTGTATATCAAGAATAGTGTTTTTTGAGGAAGAAGGAATTTGAACTTTGAAATGATTCCAATACTTTTTGAAACGCACATTGTAACCTGGTGTTGTGTTGGTTCCAAGACACAAATTTATCCATGATTACTGACCCCAAAATTTAGAATTGTTTTTCTGTTAAAGGCGTACCGTCAATGTCAATGTAAATCGGTGTGTTGATATTATGGGATTGATGTCTGAAATACATAAAATGTGTCTTTTTTGTATTTAAGGAAAGTTTGCTGTCCTTAACCATTTAGATACCTCGTAGATTTCACAATTTAGTGTGTTGTTTAATGAATTAAGGTCTTTATGACATTGAAAATCATAGAAAGTATCCAAGGTGAATTGTTCGAGCTGAAATGTGATGCAGAAAGGAAGGACAAAGAAATAGAAAGATGTAAAGAAAAGATAACTCAACAAGAGCAGAACATCATTAGATTGGAGCATTCAGTGAACAAATGGAACAATACTCGAGGACATCATGCCTTCGCATATTTGGTCTACAAGAGAAAAGAGGAGAGAACACTGATACTTCAGTGAAAGACGTTGTCACCGCGAAGCTTGGTGTGTCCTTGGATACCATGAAAGATATCGACCGCTCCCACCGAACTGGACGAACTCCGGTTTCAGTACAACTCGGGTCATCGTCACGATCCGGAACTGATGAACCGAAGCCGCGACCAATCATCGTTAAATTGACCAGCTACAGGAAGAAAAGAGAAATCGTTCAAAATCGTAAAAAGCTGAAAGGAGCAAAGATTGTGATTGCCAAAGACCTTACGATGAAGAATCAAAAACTTCTTTCGCAGACAAGATCTTCGAAAAGCGTATAAACAGCTTTGTCGTCTGATGGACGAATTATCACTTCGTCAGGTAAAAACATTACAAAACTCATAACGTGTGAAGAGGATTTGAGGAGGATTCCTACTACATGAACTGACTTTTTGTCTGAAGACTATAATTGTAAATGAGCTTTTGAAGATAACTTACGTAGTAAACAATGTGAATAATAACTATTGATCCATACTCTATTTATCAATGTTTCAATAATTGAACTTTTAACCTTGTTATTTGTATTTACTTGTATTTGTTTTGAATTGATTTCTTACCTATTATTTCGATACACTTTCAACTTTTTCTCTGTGTTCTGGAAACTTGTCGATTTCTCTCTTTATTCTAAATCTAATGAATATTTGCTAAACAATGTGTCGCATACTGTATTTTCCAGGTCTTACTCTTTAACACCTGCTTGAATTTTCTTTCCCGACGAATTTTTTAAGTGATATACAGTTACAACGTTCTTAATTTGATGTGCCTTCTTTTAACTTCAAATATGAAGGTGATTAATTGTCTTCATCATTCTCATTTTTACATTTCAAATGTAGAAGTCTTGTGCAGAATTTTGATAACCTTAGTTTATTTCTCAGGAGTATAACTCATACATTTGAAATAGTAGGTTTGTCTGGAGCATGGTTGAAAAAATCATCTCCATTAAATCTTTATGACATGATATAACTTAATATGTAATAATAAAGAAAATAAACGAGGTGGCAGAACGGGAATGTATGTACATAATTCATTGCATTATATTATCAGAAATGACTTGTCAGTTGTCTCAGAATCATATGAATGTATTTTTATAGAATTGTGCAATAGTAGTCAATGTAAAAAAAATATTATTGGTGTTGTATATCGTCCGCCTGGATATGATGTAAATTTGTTTCTTTGTTCCTTTTCTAATCTGTTACATAAATCAATATTAATTCATGCAACTGCTTTATCATGGGTGATATGAATATAGACTTGACTCAAAATGGTGTCAACTCAAAAGTTGATTCCTTTTTAGATCTTTTACATAATTTCTACTTGCATCCAACCATTGAATGTCCTACTCGAATTATTTCAAATTCTGCTACCTTATTAGACAATATTTTTATAAATACAAATATCTCTGTCAATTCTGGTATTATACTAAGTGATGTTAGTGATCATCTCCCAGTGTTTTGTATATTCTAATCTTTCAAACATGTTTCAAATAAAAAGCCAATTTCTTTTAAAACTCAAAATATTAATGATATAAATTTGCAATCTTTTTATAGCAAACTATACAATGTCACATGGAATTTTGAATCCTCTAATGCCACTGTTGATACTATTTATAGGACTTTCTTACAACTATTTACGGAAATTTATGAAGACTGTTTTCCTCTCAAATCCCAACGTCCAAAACAAAAACCTAGCAACCCATGGTTAACCAAGGACTTGTTAAAACTATGCCATAAAAAAATCAGTCTTATATAAAAAAATATTTGAAATATCGAACTTTATATAGAAAGCAAGCTTTCAAAAAATTATGTAACTTTGAAGATAAGACAGGCTAAGAGAGATTATTATAATTGAAAGTTCCATGAAGTAGAATGCAATATTAAATCAACTTGGAAAATTATAAATACTCTCTTAAACAAGAAAAAGAATAAAAAAGGAAACAAATTTTATTTGCTTGAAGTTGATAAAGTTAATATAACAAATAAGAAAGACATCAAAATTGAAATTAAGATAAATTTATCCTCGTGTAACCTTGAAATTAGGATAAATTTATCCTCGTGTAGCTTTGAATTTAAGATAAATTTATCCTCATTTAGCCTTGAAATTAGGATAGATTTATCCTCGTGTAGCCTTGAAATTAAGATAAATCTATCCTCATGTAGGTTTGAAATTAAGATAAATTTATCCTCATGTAGGTTTGAAATTAAGATAAATTTATCCTCATGTAGCCTTGAAATTAGGATAAATTTATCCTCATGTAGCCTTGAAATTAAGATAAAATTTATCCTCATGTAGCCTTGAAATTAGGATAAATTTATCCTCATGTAGGTTTGAAATTAGGATAAATTTATCCTCATGTAGGTTTGAAATTAGGATAAATTTATCCTCATGTAGCCTTGAAATTAAGATAAATTATCCTTATGTAGCCTTGAAATTAAAATAAATTTATCCTCGTGTAGCATTGAAATTAAGATAAATTTATCCTCGTGTAGCCTTGAAACCAATAACTCAACGCGAAATAATATCTATAGTTGATAAAATGAAAAATAATACTAGTAAAGGTATAGACAATATAGATATAAGAGTTGTAAAATTTGTCATTCATCCTATTAGTGCCCCGCTTTGTAAAATATTTAATAAATGTATTTCATATGGAACTTTTCCCTCTGATATGAAAATTGCTCGTGTAACGCAGATTTTTATAAAAGGTAATCACAAAGATGTCAATAATAATAAACCAATTTCAGTACTAACAATTTTCTCTAAAGTTCTAGAAAAAATGCATATACAAAAGGCTTAGTGATTTTTTTTGTAAAACACAATACTCTTATAAATAATCAATTTGGATTCCGTCAGGGACATACCACAGCTACTGCAATACTTAATTTTATTAATAATATCAATAAAGCAATCAATGATAAAGAATATGCTCTTACCATATTCATTGACCTTACTAAGGCTTTCGATTTCATAGATCATAAAATTTCATTACAAAAAATGTACCATAATGTCATTAGGGGTACTCCTTTACAACTTTTATCAAGTTGTTTATTTAATCGTAAGCAACTTCATTGTTAATGGAATCGAATCCCAATTTAAACAGGTCAATTGTGAAATTCCCCAAGGTTCAATCCTCGGCCCCCTTATGTTTTTAATTTATAAAATCACATGCCAAATTCAACCCAACATTTAAACTATATTTTATTTGCGGACGACACCAATGTATTTTGTAAAGGTCCCGACCCCCCAACGTTATTGGGGGGTCTAGCTTAGCCGGGTAATATAGGAGCGCTTCGAGCACCTAACAACAAGGTGGATATGTGCGCAATATAAATACCCTATATTATTATATATTGTTATTATTCAAATGTGTTAACACCCAATTAGCCAACATAAGTAATTGGATGAAGTCCAACAAGTTAATCTTGAACATCACTAAAACTAATCATATCATATTTGGAACTAAAACCACAATTTTGCCTGACTTAAACTTGTTTTATAGAAATGAAAAAAATTACACGTGTATCTCATACCATTTATTAAAGGAATAATCATCGATACTAAATTATCCTGGAACAATCATGTAAATAATTTGTGTAATACTCTGTCTAGAAATGTTGGATTTCTCTATAGATTGCAATTCTTGCCACAAAACGTCCTGCTTATGTTATTCATGCACTCATTTCTTCTCATATTAAATATAGTAGCATTGTCTGGGGCTTTACATCTAAAATTAAATATAGAACGGATTTATAAATTGCAGAAACGTGGAATTCGTGTTATAACACACTCCGCATATCTTGCCCATTGTCTACCTTTATTAAAAAAAATGCAGGTTCTACCTATAAATGAACTAATGTCATTAGATACAGCTACTTTTCTGTTTAATTTATCTAATAATTGTCTTCCAAAAATTTATAGCTTCATATTTACTCTGAACTATTCTATTCATAGTCATAATACCAGGAACGCTAAAAATATTCATCTTCTTCTTAACCACACATCAATAGCACAAAAGTCAATTTTCTTTAATGGTCCGATGCTTTGGAACAATCTCCCATTTTATTTTAAAAATAGTAAGACTGAAAAACAATTTAAACATCTGTATAAAAGACACCTCCTATTTACTTTACCAAATTAATTCAGAATTCACATATCGAATGGTTCCTTTCTATTTTCTTTCCCTCCTTTATTTTGTATTATACACTGTTCTCATTTATGTTATTTTATCTTTGTTTACTTGTACTGTAAGGGGTCATTTTTAACAAGCCATCTTTTGTGCTTTCCATGATCCCCCACTATACTTATATGTATTGAACATTGTCTTGATTTGTATATATTGTTGCTTTATAAAGTGGAAATAAATTGAATTGAATTAAATCATGAGAATAACAAAATATTTGTATTGTCGGCAAATAAGACAAATTACAAAATAGAGGAGGTTTTTATAATATCATTAACATAGAGTAGAAATAAAAGGGGACCTAAAATCGAACCCTGTGGAACACCACATCGAGCTAAAAGGATTCAGAGTCATAATTATCAAAAGTGACATGTTGCCTCCGATTATTCTTAATTGGTCTCGTATTCCATAATGGTTGAGTTTGGAGAGTAAAATATCATGGTAAAGAGTGCCAAATGCTTTACTTAGATCACAAAAAAAAATGTATATACGTGTTCTTTATTTGCTATGACATTTGTTATTTTGTCATAAATTTGAAGTAAAGCTGAGTCTGTTGAATAATTTTTCCTAAGACCATATTGATAAGAATTTAGAATATCGTGTTGATAAATTTTGAAAGGTCTTGTTCATATACAGATAGGACGGTAATTAGTTAATTCGTGGGGACTGTCTTTCTTAAAAGTTGGATTTACTTTTTCTATCTTAAATAAATCCGGGAAAACTCCTTGAGATAAGGAGTAATATGTAAGCCAGGGGGCTAGCAAGAGGGTGAGTTATTTGTTTAAGTACAAACATAGTGATGCATCAGAACCAAAAGATCTATAATTATGAAGGGTACGGACAATATTGATAATTTCAGAAGGGTTTGTTGGGGTTAAAAAAAGATTCCTGGTATGGATCTGGGAGATAATCGGTGAAATGTGCATCAGGAGTGTTTATTCTATTTGCTGATTCGGGTCCGATATTCGTAAAAAAAAATTAATGATTTCGCATAAAGACTGAGATAAAGTATTTTAGATCCATTAAGAGTAATGTTATCGCTTAGTGGGGATGGGTTTGTATCCGAAATTTCTTAAATGATTTTCCAAGTTATATTTGTATTTACACTGGTATTATTTATATTGTTAGTATAGTACGATTTTCGGGATATTCGAACCAATTTTGTTAGTTTATTATGATTTTGTGTTCAAGGAATTATCAGTTGGACTGCGTAATTGGTACTTATAGAACCGATTACGTTTCTGTATTGACTTCAGTACACCTATTTTATCCAAGGATTTAAGGGTTAATTACGTTGGGTTTTTAACTTTTAAAATCTTAGTATTTTCTGTCTGTTAATCAGTCTGCATGTCAAAAATTCCATAGTACTTAAACAGTCTTCCTTAGACTTAAAAACGATCTCTTTAAGTCCGTGGACAATTCAAAGGTCCCATTGCTGCTTCTACTTTATATGCATGAGCAGTGCCTTTGACACGATAGACCGCTCACGCTTGGTTGAAACACTTCAGAATAATTTTGCAATCAGTGGCAAAGCACTCAGATGGATTAAATCCCCGGGGGGCCACTTACATTGACGAGTGGATACCATGCGCGACCCAAAAAACACGTAAAAAGTATGTCTTTTTTCACGATAGGGCACGTTACGTACGTAACGTGATAAGGGTGTCAAAAACACAAAAATAATGAAAAAGGGTATCTATTTCCCTTGGAAGATTTACGTGTTTAGGGTCGAATTTGCGGGGATGATCAAACAAAATCAAAATGTTTTATAAAGGATGTCCTTTTTCCCCCAACACTTCGTGTTTAGAGTCCGATTTGCGCGAGATGTAGAATATGGGGTCGTACTAAACCAAATGAGGTAAAGCCGACGACCGAAGGACCCGTAACAATAAAACATTCCTGTACTTGTTTAGGGGTTCATTTCAGGGAATACTTGCCAAGAGTATCGTTTTGTTTCCAATACTTGTTAAGGGTAGGGTTTCACACGCCAGTACTTGTTAAGGGGTGCATTTTCAGAATATGGAAATTACGTGTTTAGGGTGCTTTTCGAAACCCCATGGTCGCGCATGGTATCCACATAATCCACTCGTATGGAAGTGCCCCCCCCCCCCCCGGGATTAAATCCTATCTTTCAGAGAGAAGGCAGTCAGTCGGAATGGATAATAATATGTCAGATGCATTCAAGGCGCCAGGTTTAATTCTAAGACACGAGCACCTCGGAAGCTCTTGCAGCGCAATAGAATATATAGTTGTAAACAAATGCATATTATTATTATTATCATCATTATTATTCTATTAATGATAGAAAAAAAGCCTAATGAGTATATAAATTTCATGAAATTAGTTGCATAATAAGGCACATCTTGGCCTTTAATGCCTGGGCAGAGTGAAGAGCAAAGCCCGACCACCCGCCACCCCCTCCCCCCCCCCCCCCCCAAAAAAAAAAGATAAATACAATAAAACCATTTCAGCAACAAAACTTAGAATTCACAACGGGGGAATTGAGACAAGACAGTGTTTAACTCTTCTATGCTTTACTTATTGAGAATTTAGTGTTAAGAATTAAACTTTGTTGTTTAAGATTTTAGATAACTTACTTGTTTAAAAAGTTAAAACAACTACTGAAAGGTTCATATACTAAACTGCGTTTTATACAAATTTGATTTCAAACAACGTTTTTACTGTGTATGTTTCTCTTGATATAATTCAAATACGATATGTTTGGTTTTATTTTTTTTATATTGGAAACAGCAAAACGATATTTCAAAAACATTGCCCTTATGGAAGATGTCACTTTGGTCCAAACATTTTAAAAATTGCTAAACGTTGAAAATACGGTGTATTAACGTTGTTAAAACGTTATTACAAGACATTCACATTACTAAAATGTTATAAAGTATTTTAAATGCTCTTTGGAAGGCCTACTCTAAAATCAATAATGTTATAACCTGTATTATAAACGTATTAGTCGGGCCTACATTAACTTTGTATACATGAATAACTACAATGTATTATTTTCGGTGTGTCGACGAAAAGCCGATCTGCATGACTTAAGTCAAATAGGGAATGACTGCATGGTCTGCAGACAGTGAATGAACCAAGTTGTCGACATACAAAACTTTCTAGAAAAAAAGTTCGAATTGGGACCTTTGTCCTGGATTTGGAAACCTCAAGAAAAAGTGTTTCCAAAAAGGTTCGTAACAGTAGCGTAATGAGCCAAATATTTTGAAGGGGGCCAGATATAGGGGAAAAAATATATTTAGAAAAAAAACTGCAAGCGAGCGATTTATTCAGAAAATGATATAATTTTTCACCCCTCTCCCTTTTCCTTTTCTTATCTTTTCTCTGTTTTTCCTTGGTTGTTAATTTTTTTTCTCGGGTTGAGCAAGCGTCCAATCCCCCTTTATTTTGAGGGCGACTAGATTGATGTATCGGGTAAAAGTTGCGAGCGAAGCGAGTGTACAAACATTTCTTTATTTTTTTTTGTTTAAATTTATAATATTATTTTGACATAATATTCAGAAAATTATATCATATTTTACCCTTCTTACCTGACTTTCCTTTTCTCTTTTTCTTTCTTGTTCTTTAAAAACAATAAGGAGGGCGAGGGGGCAAGCCCTCTTGTACGCCACTGGTTCTTACTGAATACGGGAAATAATCATCTACTGTCTGGTTCCACATTCCATTCGGAATCTGGCCTCATAATAGAACCAGAACGTGAATATATTCCGTATTAGCAGGGTATAAATTTTAAAGTTCGCTGTCACAGTCTCCGCTCGTAAATTCGTTGAATGGATGGTAGTACCTTTTTTCTCCACCGCATTTTTTTAATGAAACTTAATGAGAGTTTTTTTATGCGATTACATACTCAAACACAATTACTTTATCACCATGTGTCCCATATCGAATTGCAGGGGTAGTTTTCATAATTTCTTATTTATTTCAATATTCATAGCTGATTAACCAAAACGTTCCTCATATGACCTGATTGTCACAATATTCATATCTAAGTACCATATTTCCCCGGCCATGGGGAGGGGTAGGAGCTAAATCTATGATTCAAACATTTCTTATGCTTATATAATTTGCCTCTGCATTTTTTTCCTCATTATGTTGTGCTTTTTTCTTGTATTTATGTCTTATACTCCTGTTATAATAAAAATGTCACTTGATTATTTGTAATTTAGTTTCATGCATTGTAAATTTATTTACAATTGTAGAGCGTTGTGGATTAGTCTTCGGACTTTGAAACAGAGGGTCGTGGGTTCGAATCCCAGCCATGGCGTAATTTCCTTCAGCAAGAAACTGATCCACAATGTGCTGCACTCAACCCAGGTGAGGTAAATGGGTACCGGTAGGAAGTAATTCCTTAAGAAGCTGTGTGCGCTATGAACGCCTAGCTTAGATGGGTAATATAGGAGCGCCTTGAGCACCTAACAAGGTGGATATGTGCGCAATATAAATATCCTATATTATTATTATTATTTGTTCATTCAGTCCAATAAATGCAGAAGATCCTGCCAAAAACAAACCATGCTGCCACTATGACCCCTGGAGGGGGCACATAATGGCAGCATTGCGTATGTCCTTATTATGACTCCCTTTTATATATATAAACAAGCTGCGTATCTGAACAAACATGCATGCGCGTATTATGATTTTTCCCTATATAATCTAGAATCTGGCCATTCTAAATTCATTTCTTTATTATGAAAATAAATAATGCAAGCACGAAGCGCAAGCTTGAAATATTTGATATTCCGATCTGAAAAAAGTGTGAATTTAAGCACTATTTTCAAACACTGTGTAGGAAAATCCTGAAGTGGAGGGGGGTCCTACAAAATACGTCGTTCATTTTCATTACATTTCTGTCATACCTACCAGATTTCCAGGGGGTGCTGCTTATGGAAAATTACACACGCAACTCCCCGAAACAAAATTTGTGTGGTGCTTCAACGCCCTCTGCTTCCCAAGGCCATGCTTTTCTGGTATTTGGTGTTTTGATACCCTTATTACGTTAAGTACCTAAAGGTCAAGTCCACCCCAGAATAATGTTCATTTTAATAAATAAAGGAAAATCAAATTAGCATAATGCTGAAAATTTCATCAAAATCGGATGTAAAATAAGAAAGTTAAGACATTTTAAAGTTTCGATTATTTTTCACAAAACAGTGATATGCACAACTCAGTGGCATGCAAATGAGACGGGCGATGATTTATTTTTATTTATTTCAAATCTTTATCCAGAGTAGCCTGTTCAGCTTTATACAAACAAATATGCAAAATTATATACAATTAAAACGTTAATTAAAATCGCTGGTCTTCCACGGGGCTTTGCAGAGACAAACAGTAATACACATCAAAATAAGATTCAGAATGAGAAAGTAAAAGGACACGGTAAGAGAGGGAGAAAGAGAGGGAGAGAGAGAAAGTGGGTAGAGGCTCCCTGAGAGGGGGAGAGTGAGAGTTCAGCGGAGCAAAGAATATTTGACCCTTGATGTCCCTCACTCACTATTTCTTTCGTTTTTTATTGTTTGAATCTAAATTTATATTAGATTTGACAAAACTTAACAACTTGACTGAACCATGTTAATTCCACATGTTCACGGAGGAATCAATCGTTGTTTCACTTGAAAATGAGGACAAAATAGGAATCAACTATTTGTTGGGGTGGACTTGTAAGTATACGTGCCCACTCTTGTAAAAAAGATATAGGTTTGCGCGCGTTTCTAACTGAGGTCGCTCCTGGTATCCCAATCGTCAATGGAAGTGCCCCCAGGACATGCATAATCTCTAATATTATAAATATAAAGAAAGTATATATAGGTTTAGCAGCATCGAGCTTTAAAGAAAAAAAAGAGGGGGAGGTGCTATTTAGCGGGCCTATACTCAGTGATGCATGCGTGATAAATAATAAAGTTTAGTTCTAATGCCGGTTTCGCCGGGGGGTGTTCTGTTAATTTTCTTCTTGGGGTTATGTATACTTGGGGGTGCATGGGTAATCATCTGGAACCCACCAATTAATCACCACCCATCTCCCACCGGCCACCGGTGTCCCCTCGAATTGATGGCTACCCCCCGGGGGCCACTTACATTGACGAATGGATACCATACGCGACCCCAAAAACACGTAAAAAGGATGTCTTTTTCACGATATGGTACGTTACGTACGTAACGTGATAAGGGTGTCAAAAACACAAAAATAATGAAAAAAGGGTATCTATTTCGCTAGGAAAATTACGTGTTTAGGGTCGAATTTGCGGGGATGATAAAACAAAATTAAAATGTTTTATAAAGGATGTCCTTTTTGCCCAAACACTTCGTGTTTAGAGTCCGATAAGCGTGGGGTGTAGAAGGTGGGGTCGTACTAAACAAAATAAGGTAAAGCCGACGACCGAAGGACGTACCAATAAAACATTCCTGTACTTGTTTAGGGGTTCATTTTAAGGAATATTTGCCAAGAGTATCGTTTTGTTTCCAATACTTGTTAAGGGTAGGGTTTCACATGCCAATACTTGTTAAGGGGTGCAGTTTCAGAATATGGAAATTACGTGTTTAGGGTGCTTTTCGAGACCCCATGGTCGCGCATATCCACTCGTGAATGGAAGCCGTGGCCCCCGGGGGCTACCCACTTCGAATTACCAGCTCAACGTCACAGTTTTGCTCCACCGGCCCCCGCCCCAGAGAGAAAAAAAAATGAGGTCGGTGGCTGGTGTATTCAGTCACTCTTCTGAAATTTCGCGAGCTCTCATTAAGAAAAAAAAATCCATGATAGAATTCGATACAATGAGGTACAATCAATGCACCATTTTCCCTTTTTCGGGGGAGGGGGGGGGGTCGAGGTGCACTCTAAATTACATGGATTTAAAATAAGTCCAGATGGACTGTAGTTAGGGACTAATCGAATTCCGGATTTAGTTTGAATCCTTAAGATTCATTTTTAAATCTCGAAAGATTTAAATTTAAATCATTTGAGATTTGAATTTAAGTCTCTTGGATTAAAACTAAATCCAGAAATCGATTGGTCCCTAACTACAGTCCATCTGGACTTATTTTAAATCCCTGTAATTTAGAGTGTGGTCTCACAACGCCATTTATTACAATTTAAAGAAAAAGGACGTTTAAAATGCATGCCTTTATTTTACGCCCAACTTTCGAAGCTCAGCGCTGAATGCGCAACATGCTCTTGACTTTGTAGATAGGTGGAAAGAAATGAACATGAGTTCAATTCGTGATGTGATATTCCAATCAACCTTTGATTCTCTGGTGTGATGATTATCGATACAGCATTTCAGTGGTTTCGCTGTAACGTTAGAGGGCGCTCAACGAACTGTCGCACTGCATGCACTACTGCCGAACGGAATAAAATTACGCTGCGATCTTGTCTGGGTCTCTTTCGCTTCTCAACCTTCGCCGAACGTACGTCTAGGCAGCTGCTGTATGTAAACGAGATTTCGTAGTCTTGTTCTGCTTTGTTGTACAGGCACGTATCGTCTACCCTTCAATTAATTTCGTCAAGCTAAGCCTACTTTAGTTTAAAATGTGAAGTTTGTTGGGCATGCGTTTGTTGGCCAATTTGTTTGTTGTTTTCACCATTTTGCATTTTCAGGGAGGAAACTGCGCCGCGCAGAACACAAAAGTGCACGCAATTTTAGAGAACTGAGATCAAGATAACTCATGTCTCTGTGTGAACAAATTTAGACTACGGTACGGTATACGGTAGTTTTGATCTGCGGGATATTATCAACAACAACAGATGGCCTGGCCCTTGCCCTCGTGAGATCAGAGACAGAGATCGGGCTCTTTAAAAACTTAGTTTCACTTCAATTCGTTTGCCAGAAAAGAGATTCTAGATCTAGGCCTTCATCGAAAAAAAGGTCTAGGCTAGATCTAATTAGGCCTACATGTAGATGCGACTTTTGAAAAGGAATTCGGGACAGCATCATGGCTTGGCTTGAGAGTGAGAGTGAGTTGAGGGGTGGCTGCGCTGCCCTCCGTTCTCGCTCCGGCTCCGCTTGCCGCCGAGTCTCTTGCCATGCTTGCGAGACGTCTGGGCCGGGCCGATCGCACGAAATCCAAAACTAAAGGGTCTTCGAGTCTTTCAAAGACTCTTTGCAAGAACTGTCTTTCATAAATTGTCGCCCATTTTTTTATGATGCACCATGTGAAATGCATTTCAAATGAATTATCTGTAAAGTGTAAACATTTTAGTCATCCGTTAAAATAAACAAAATATTTAATTAATGATGTGAAAAATTTTGATGATATCTCATGAAATAAGAATTAAGATTTTATTTGAAAGCAAGCTAAGCCTAAGAATTGTATTTGTTTATCAATATCATTAATTTCAGAAACACCCTGCTTGCTAGCCTTGCTTTATAGTGCATCATAAACTTAAAAGATGGGTGACAGGAAACATGGGAAAGACTGTTGGAAAGAGCCTTTCCTGCAATCTGGCTCTGCGGGGCGGCATCCCTGGGCCTGGCCCTCCGGCTCTGAGGCCGAGGCACCGTCGATTCAATTCAATTGTAGTCAAAGAAGCAGGAGGACTTTTAAAAAAAATCAGAAAATGTTTAATAACTTCTGTGAAACCGCAGAATTTTCAGTCTGCATCATGCCTCGCTTTAGCTGGACGCCATGCAAGCCAAGGCAATAATACCTTCAAAAAACAATTGATACTTTTGTTTTTAGGTTAATAATATTATTGTTGCTGGCCACTTTTGGAAATCAACAACGAATTTACAAAATGAGCGAAACCACCAGTGGCGTGCCTGACCGTTTGTCAACAAACGGTCTAATATGTTACCAAAGTCTAGACTACAGACAAGTCAAAAGACTGGACACTTTGCCAACTTATCGTAATGCTTTGCATCAATTTGTGTGTAAAATAGTAATGCCTGGAGGCTGGACCCTAACCCAGGGAGCTCCGGCCCGCGCAGCGAGCGGGAGCCCAGGGGCTTACCGTGTATTTGACCATTCTCATGGGACTAGCGTGATTCATGGTCTAAATATTTCTCCAAATGAATTGTGAAAAGAGAAATTATGCACTTACCATGATTGTATGGATGAAACGAGTGGCAGTTTTCCTGACATCTGGGCACAGACTCAAAAAAAACCTCAAAAAACCAAAAGTTCTCTTCTACCCCCGTCTCGATCGGCCATTTTTGTTATGAATTGTAACAAAATGGCCGATCAAAACGGGTAGAAGGAGAGAACTTTTGGGTAAGCTGGACCCTAGTCTTTTCCTTGTAGGCCTAGGCTCATTGGCGGCGGAAGCAAAACATTTTAGGAGGGGACAACCAAAAAAATTTTGACAGGCAAAAAAAAAAAGGTTCTGAACCCAAAAATTTTAGGGGGGACGTAGGAAAATAAATTGACAAGCAAAAAAAAAAGGGTCATCAACAACAAATTTAGGGGGGACCGTCCCCCCCTCCTCAAATTTAGGGGGGAATACGTCCCGCCGCCTATGCCTAGGCTACATGTAGATCTAGTGTCTGATATATAAAGTAGTGCACCTCTTAAAAGACGAAAAATAGCTGTCCCTGAACTTGAAGTGGAACAGCAGCATCAACATGAATGAACATATTAGGCCTATGATATATATTTGGAAGTCCAAAGAAGTCACCATCCAAAGCCTGAAGAGCTTAAGCCTGTATCTATGATTTTATTAATCTATTATTCATCTCCATCCACCAATATTTTTTTACCTAAAAAATGGAGGGGTGATGGACAACTCAATAATACTTAATTACAGCTGCTATTCAGTGTGATTTTATAGACTAGATGTAGGCCTAGGCTGATATTAAATCCGCTGTTTCGGAGGAGTTTTTCAACATTTTATGATTTTTTTTAAATTTAGGGGATGCCGCAGAGCCAGACAAAGTCTTAGCAGAGCATATCCCTGACAGAAATCGACCTTTTTATCTGTCTAGACTAGATCTAGCTCTAAAATAAATACTGAACTTTATATTTTTGAAACATGCAGCTTACACTAATGTTCTATATTTTTTTAAGCTGAATAAATTACCCAAACTCTGTACATGTATGTTGATAATGCTTGTGGATCATGTCTCATGATATTCTCTGTCTATTAATTTGCAGGATAACACAAATTCACAGCATTACTTAGTATCCAGAAGTGGAAGATTACGCAGAAATCATCACAGCACTTTGGAATTCTTTGCCTATCATGGCAGTTGTGACACCAGTTGATCAAAATGGAGTTCCCCTACAGAAGGAAGCCTCGGCCTCAAATCTCCAAACCCTTATTCAAACGTTGCATCAGAATGGAAACCTGACGCCCACATCTCTTTCTCGCAGCCCCTCCCCGGATCCAGTCTTGCCCTTCATGCGACTGTCCGAGAAGATTGCCAACCGCATCGCCAATAAAGAACGCTGGTTCTCCTTGGAATTTTTTCCTCCCAGGACAGCTAATGGTGCAGTCAATCTCGTAGCAAGGTATGTGCAGTCATTTTCATCAATGTGCGGTTTTGCTGCAATATGTAGTGTAAAATTGAAATGGTTGCTGCCTTATGATTTTAATTTAGCAGAAATTTATTATCAGCAAGGACAACAGACGATTTCACCCTCATGACAACCAGAGTGGTTTGGTTCAACCATGTTTCTTATTATGTTGCCATAATACATGTATCTGCCACAAACAATATTAAGGAACATTTAGAAAAAAATGAATTTATGAAGGAGTTGTTGATTGAGAAACAAGAGGTACATGTAGCCTTCGAAAATTGAAATGAAAAAAGTAGCCTCGGAAAAGTAAAATCCATTTCCGGACCATGCGAAGAATGAAAATAAAATTGATTGAAATAACGATTTGAAAAATAATTGATTCTCATGATTTTGTTCAAAAGATTCAAAACCAACTATTTCATTGTTATACTTTTTTCTACACCATTTAAGCCTATTTTTAATTGATTTATGATATAAAAGTACGTGTATCTAGACTTCTACTTGTAATTTCTCATGATTATAGTAGTGAACGGGATGTTTGTAGGTTAGAAATAATTTTTTTTTTGGGGGGGTACACCCGGGGAGGGTGCAAATTCTTAAAAAGTTATTAATTTTTTGAAGTGCTGTACAGAGAAACTACTCTCCCCCCCCCCCCAAAAAAAAAGATAAAATGAATAATAATCATGATAATGATGAAGATATAAAAGAAGAATAATAAAAAAGATGAAACAAATAATAAGTAATGGAAAAAAGAAAATAGTAAAAAATAGGTCATCCTAAAAAGAAATATTAGGATTTAAAGTTGGTGAGAAATTTATTAAGGAGTGAACACAGCCAATGACTTTTAGAATGCAAAAGTAAAGTTCCCACTTGCTAGGTGAATAGGACACAGCTTACTTAGTATCCCTACGGCCCCCTTACCCCAGAATCTGTAACTCGGGGGGGGGGTTGCAAGTGACTGAAAAGTGTGGAGGTTAAACCTTAATAATACATGGAGGAATGTCGAGAACAGGAAGACCGGTGTAGAAGAGCGTCCCAAGACAAATGCCTCTATCACCTTGGGCTAACAAGGCGGAAAATGAGACACAAGGTCTAGTCAAGTTTATCATCCTGAAAAGCAAACTAAAGTAGATCTACAATGTAGATAAGCCATGATGGCTGATTATCATTGTCAAGGTGACCTCTGTCAGTTCAGGTGACGTCAATAGGGCAATGTCTCATAATACCGATAAACAACAAGCTTCTTGTCTTCTGATGTGTCTAGGTCATTTAAAGAGAAATTCCAGTAGTTGCAGTAAACACTGATTTCATGAGAAAGTCTGAAAAACAAGGCTTAATTGTCAGTATATCATCAAGGATCTAGATCTGGTACAGTTACATTAAGTGAACTTTGTGAAATCTTGAAATCTACGGTGAAAAATGTTCACACCGAAGATCTCTAACACAGATAAGCGCACGTGGGACAATGTATAATTATTTCTCAGCAATTACACAATTTCTTCCAGAATCCTTTGGCAAATGCGTTTTATTTATACAAACAGACACTTTGGTGGTCATTTCATTGGATTCTGTACGAACTAATTTTGATATTGTTACCAAAACTAGCATTTACCTTTAAAGGGCAAATGATCCATCAGCCTAATAATATCCTGCCCCACCCCCAAGTCATCCACTATACTAATATCTGGCCTTGTTCTTTGCCTGTGATGCAGTAGTATACAAGACTACATTGCACATAAGAGGGGGAGGGGGCACCCCCAGTATTCTCATAGAGTGAAATAGCCCCCATTCACTAGACCAAGTTTCATTCTGGTTGTGATTTTAAAAAAGGGAAGAAAGTGTGTCTCAAAGCTGTCCCAAAGACTACTTCATGAATGAGAGATGTAAATTGGACCCAAGACTGTAGGATAGACTAAGGATATTTTCTTTGTTTTCCGTATGCAGTCACTAAATTTGTAAAATAACTTGTGTTTTATAAAAATGTGCCTTTTAACACTACAGAGAGAAGGTGCTAATTATTTTCAAATGTAGAATTTCACTACAGTGGTCTGAATTTGTAGACTAGCGTAGATGAATGAGATTGTATTTTTGTAGCTTCTTCAAAATTCAGCAAGAGGAAATACAGTAAACTTATCTCAGATATGCCAATTAGAGTCTCTGACTGCAGACTAATAATGATTATTGTATCCCCGAACTGAGTTCGGAGGATACTATGGATTTGGCCTCCTCGCGCCGCCGCGTCTGTCGCAGAGATTTCCTTGTGAGTGCTCTATCAGCTGCATTTCTTCTCCAATCGTCTTCAAATTCGGCATGAAGGTTAAGCATGGTATAGCAAAGAAGCCCATCGATTTTGGTGTGGGCGGAAGTCAAAGGTCATTTTCAGGTCAACATTAAAGTTTACAAGACACCTAACTTCGCAACCGTAAGTCACTTTTCAACCAAACTTGGATGATAGATGGACTTGGGAAACCTGCATGTTATACTGCAGTCAGAGGTCAAATGGTAAGGTCAAAGGTCATTTTCAGGTCAACATAATAGTTTACATTCAAGACTCCCTTATGACACCTAACTCCGCAATCGTAAGTCGCTTTTCAACCAAACTTGGATGGTAGATGTTCTTGGGGCACCTGCATGTTACGCTGCAGTCAGAGGTCACATGGTAAGGTCAAAGGTCATTTTCAGGTCAACGTGAAAAGTTTACAAGCAAGACTCTCCTATGACACCTATTCTCTGCAACCGTAAGTCACTTTTCAACCAAACTTGGATGGTAGATGTTCTTGGGGCACCTTCATGTTATGCTGCAGTCAGAGGTCACATGGTAAGGTCAAAGGTCATTTTCAGGTCAACGTTGAAGTTAACATGCAAGACTCTCTTTCTCCGCAACCATAAGTCACTTTTCAACCACACTTGGATGGTAGATGGATTTGGGGGACCTGCATGCTAGGATCATTGTCGCCGTGATAATTTTATTTCTTGGTCAAATTTTTGTGTGAGCTCTATATTGCAATAACAGATGACGCGGTGGGCTCTGGGGATACATGTGCTCGGCTGCACGACCCACCGAGCATCTCTAGTTATATACCGGTAAAGCATTTATGAGGCGCCGATTATCTAGTTGTCTATTCAATGGCGCACTATATATTATATTACCCCGGCATTAGCTCCAGCTGCTTGGTGCATTCAAGGAATTAATCCATTTACAGTGTATTTTTCTCCATCTTTGATTCGATTTCCGTAGATTTGACCGTATGTTCCATGGTGGGCCCCTCTTCTGCGACATCACTTGGCACTCTGCCGGCAACCCTGGAGGGCGCAAGGAGACCAGCTCTATGGAGATAGCCAGGACCATGCTCAATTACTGCGGACTGGACACCATGCTTCATATGTGCTGTGTCAGTCAATCAGCAGAAGTCATCACCAGACATCTGGAATGGGCCAAAGAGTGTGGTATCCGCAACATCTTGGCCCTTCGTGGAGGTAATACTTGGATCGATGTTCAGTGCTGATTTAGATATTTTGAGTTTTGAAATGTGTTATTTTACAGGGAGCTTTCGCAGCATGGCCCAGGGGTGCTAGGGGTGAAGAGGCATTCCAAGATTTTTCTTTGGGGGCAACATTTTTATTTCCTTTTTATTGCTCCACATGCCATGTTTTGCCAATTAGAGTTTTTATCTTAAATTATGTTTGGGAAAATGATGAAAATTTTCCTGATGGTTTATGATTTTTGATATTATATCCTTTATATCAATGTTTCTGCTTTGAGAGTATACAAACAGAGAAAATAGTTTTACTATTTTTTTTCACAGATATTCCTGGTCACACAGATGAATGGCAACCCACTCCAGGAGGGTTTAACTATGCTGTTGATCTTGTCAAACATATTCGAAAAGTATTCGGGGACGATTTTGTCATTGCAGTTGCAGGTAAGTCGGAATCGCCAGTTAATAATTCGACTTCAGAGTACTGTAAGTTATGGTGACCATAAGAGGGGTGGGGGGAGGACATTGGAGGAGGGTTATTCCAAAGAAGAATAAAAGTGTTTACAATGGGTGCATTTCACCAAGTGCGTTAATTGCTATATCGGTGCATAGGTAATCTTTATTTACCTAGTTTGGAGTCCTTTCTCCCCCCCCTTCCATTGTGAGAAATGTTTTCAAACCAACTTGGTCTACATTGTATATCCTCGGTGAATTGATTATCTGCCTTGCAGGATGATCATGGGGAGATTATGATTTACCTCGGTTAAATTTTGTTGTAATACTGTCCTAGAAATAAGGAAGATGGAATGTGTTATTGGACACTTGCAGGTTGGAAGTGACAGTAACAGATTCAGGAGAGCGTTTCATCAACATTTTTCATCTGACAAATCCGACATCTTTCCTTGATTTTGATTTGATGAGACGCTAGGTTCCTAGGGTAACCATCAGTTAAAACGAGACTTGTGGGACAAAACGTCCACATGTCCTTTCTTGAAATACTCCCCTGATGAAAGCACCTGATGTGGAATAAGGAAATATCTTTTTACTGAGTTACCGTGGTGTTTGTTTGTCAGGCTACCCATCCGGTCACCCCGATGCTGTTAGCTACGAGGAGGATCTCAAGTGCCTGAAAGCCAAAGTCGATGCAGGTGCAGACTTCATCATCACGCAGCTCTTCTTTAAAGCCAAGACATTCCTCAAGTTTGTCCATGACTGTCGTGCAATAGGAATCACCGTGCCAATTATCCCGGGGATCATGCCCATACAGGTGAGACAAGAGAATATGCAGTAATTGCATTCTACGCACGAATAGAAAATGGTTGTTTAAACGTTAGGTTGTTTTCAAATTCTCTGACATTTTCATTCATGGTTTGATCATTAGTTAAATAATTTGAAATTTTCTTTTCATCACATCCATTTAAGAAGCAACAAAGTGTTTTATGGATGGTAATTGCCAGTAGCCCAAATAGTGTCACTGACATTCTACTTTAGTAACCTGGTCTATGCAATGTTTTCTTAGATTTTGTATTATGCATGATGTTGTGTCAGGGAAAGCTTTCACATCATCTTCAATTGGAATGGAAAATGGGCATTTGTGAAGGGTTTTTCTTGAGCCTAACAGCGAAATGGATTTTATTTCAGTTGTATACATATTTTAAAACAAAGTACCTGGAGTTGCATTAAACATTTCTTTGATGAGAGTGTTTGTAAAGGTAAATTGTCACAATATCATGATAGATCTTGGCCCTGTAACAGAAAGCTTAATGATGAATAGCAAATATGAAAGAACACTAATGATTGGTTCCTGGTCAGCATTTTGAATTGAATGAGCGTGTAACATTGATTTTGATTGGCGAGTCCATTGAGCAATTGATAGCTAATCTTTGTGTTACGAGCCCAGGTTTATTTACATAAGCCAACTCCATGAAGTCTTCAGTGTTGTGCATGTATTTGAATAAGATCATCAGACAACAACTACTAATATTACCATTACAAACAATATTGCTCTTATCAGGGTTATCACTCTCTAAGGAGTCTGGTGAAATTATCTAAGCTCGATGTTCCTCAGGAGATCATGGATGTGATTGAACCAATCAAAGAAAACGATGCTGCAATAAGGAACTACGGCATCCATCAGGCCGTCACTATGTGCAAAGAATTATTTGAAAGGTATGGAGTTACATTGTATTATCTGCAAATAAATCTTTGGCAGAAATTCATGGAGGGAAGTCTGCCAAAAACAAAGGGAATAGGTCAGAGTCTCTTTTCAAATTCAACATTTAGAGGACCGGCTGCAATTCAGATTTTAAAGTGGGTAACAATTGTTGCCAATCACATGAGCTTTAGATCAGCCATTCTCAATTAATTTTGTTGAAGCGCCCAATTTCTTGTTGAGAATCTGGACTGCTCCACTATCTAACATGCAAAGAGCGAAATATTGTGGTATGGGGGGGGTGCAGGACCACCTGAAGAGCAGAAAGCCTTTTAAATGGCTGAGAGGGGTTCTCCAACAGAAGATTTAAAAATACCAACATACTACACAATTTATGTAAAAATGATAAGTGACTTGCTCAAATTAGTGTTAACTATTATGTTTCTGTATGAAATTTTGTTCTTGATGAGGATCGTGTTTCAAAAGCAAACCGGGTATGTTGATCAGTGGTAGAGTGTCAGCCTCATGAACAGGAGGCCGTGGGTTCGATCCCCAACAGAGTCGTACAAAAAAAAATATCAAATTATACAGGAATGGAATCTTCTTCCCTGCAGTGGCGGAACCCAACAAAGCATTGGAGGGGCACATCATTGTTCGCAAACAACAAAGTGCCCCTCCAATGCTTTGTCTCCTCCGGGTCATGGTCTGCCACTGCTTCTGCCTTCTTGCTTGGCGCTCAGCATTTAGATTGGAGAAGGGTAATAATAACATACATGGAAATGCAGGGCCCTCTGCAGTTCCCTAACCGAAATGGCTACCCTGAGTAAATAAATAAAACGTAATTATGATTATTATTATTATAAAAAGCACTGTTCTCAAATCTATGTTCACATATTATGTACAGTCTTTGTACGAATCTCAAATGGATACATTAAATATGATCCTCCATAATAGGGGTTATCGAATGCTAGATTACACAAAATCAGAGGAAATCAATTAATCAAATAGCATTTAGATTTCAAAAAGAGCCGAGTTTTTATTTTCCCTTTGTTATTAAATGATCAAACCTCAATTCCAGATTAATAGTAGATCAACCTTTTATTTTCTATTTTCTTTTTCTATACCGGCTCCAATGCGCCACTCCGGAAGGCTCGGTGCGCCACAAGTGGCGCGCCACCATTTGAGAATCCCTGCTTTAGATCACATATATGCTCTTTATTTTGGGGGCCAATTTGCACAGGAGTGCAACAAGACTACAGCAAAATGCATTAACACTCTAATATTGAATGTGTTATTTCTATGTATACAAACCCAGTGTGCTGAGATGGTGCATGTGGTTTTACATGCCGAGATAAAAGGAGAATATTTGCAGCTTTGCTTAATAATTGACTTTGCTTTTTTTAAGTCAAACAAATTTGAATCCATTTCTTCTGCCCTAATATTCCAGACATGCCAGATAACATGCAGATTTGACTTTGTGATGTAGGGGCTATGCAGGCATCTTGGGTATCAACAGTGCAAAAGCTTCCAATTAGCCTTGTGGATTCGCACCATTGTACAGTAGGTACCCACCAGTGCACCACATTGCCACAAACACACACATACTTGTTCATACATGTAATTCATAGGACTATGATGGTTATCTGTAACAAGCGCATCTAACTCTTTTGTGGTTGCGTACACGTGCAGATGGCTAAACTTTCATTTGCGTAGTCTTTGGTGTTAAATTAGTTGTTTGCTTTTTCTAGCGGAGAAGTGTTTGGAATTCACATCTATACTCTCAACCGAGAGGTAGCCACCATCGAGATCCTTTCATCTCTTGGACTATGGTGTGGTGAGCCAAAGAGATCACTCCCGTGGAAGACCACCGCCAACCTCAAGCGAAAGCAGGAGGACGTGCGTCCCATCTTCTGGGCCTCCAGACCCAAGAGCTACGTTTACAGGACTCAAGAATGGGACGAGTTCCCCAATGGCCGCTGGGGCGATTCCTCGTCTCCAGCCTTTGGTGAGCTGAGGGACTACCATCTGTTTTACCTGACTAGCAAGTCCGACCAGAAGCAGTTGCGAGCCATGTGGGGCGAGGAGATTACCTGCGTTGAGGACGTCAGCGAGATCTTCACGTGCTACCTGTCGGGAGAACCCAACAGATATGGCAACAAGGTGGGCAGAGACCAGTTGATGACATTAATTTTGTAGTATTGGGAAGTAAAATTTAAAGATCGTAATCAATTCCAAGGAAGGATAGGTTTAGGATTTTTTTTTAAGTAGTCAAGTCAAGTGTTGGTCTTGTGCTTGGGAAGAAGGATGGCATTCTTGTAAAAAAATTTCCTGCATTTTTAAGAGGTTTGTTAAGGCATCCAATGTTTCTCCAAATTTGATAATGTTGAGCCAGTGCATTTTCTGACCTTATTTGCAGGTCACATGGTCATGTGGAGAGAATGAAATATGTTGTTCCTGTAAGATATATTTTGTTTCTTAAAGTGGTTCGTTTACATGTAACGTCCAATAATTTTTACCCATTTGATAACGTCAACCATATCCACAGGTCACGCGATTTCCATGGAACGACGACGAGGTGTCCTCCGAGACAATGAGGGTGTCGTCCCAGCTGGTGTCCATCAACAAGCGCGGCGTGCTCACCATCAACTCGCAACCCAACGTCAACGGTGAACCATCCTCCGATCCGGTGGTAGGATGGGGGGCATCTAATGGTTATGTCTACCAAAAGGTAACATAAGCCTGTTGACAGGGGCTCTTATTATCTGGCCTGACAGGTACTGTTTCACAGTGGTGAATGGTAAAGTAGCAGTGCGGTTGGTTCCTACTAATGCGCGCTACTCATCATTGCATGTTCTACCTCTTGCCAGTTAACCTCGTCATTTTGCCATTCTTTATTTTTTTTCTGACACATACCTTGTTAACATCATTTGCTCTTTGGTCTATTTCCTGCACTCAAAAGTTAACGAAAAAAAGCTTTTTTTGCCAGGCCAAAGCCTGAGATGTCTTCTATTTCATTCCCTTAAAGCCATTATGAACCAACACTAAACAAAGTAATAGGCTAATTTGTTTGTTGTATTATTGATTGCGTATAAAAGGGAATAGGATTAGAGTTGATCATAACAGAGGTAACAAGAGTGTTGGTCAGTTTATCATCAGTTGAATTCGTTGAGACGATCCATAATTAAAACCGAAGTTTAATTGTAATCCTGAAAAAGATCTTGAGTTTACTCTGACCATAATCAAGTTCTGACTTGAGATCTACATGTAGAGCTTACAGGTTAGCTACCTTTCCCCAAAGTGTAGCCATTCAGAATTTGTGAGGTATTCCAAGGAGCAAAAATGTCAGTAGAGCGAGTTTCATACCTCCTCTTCTATTTACCGTATACCATATACCGAACCTTTGCTGTATAGATGTCACTCAACAGGAATGGATGGTTTTAATGGAAGGTTTATTTAAGCCTTTTCCAGAAGCTTTCAAGTGCCATCTATACTTCTTGCCATGTCGATATGATAGCCTTATTATGTTGTCGTAGCATCATACGTCATCTTGTCAAGTAAAAAAAGAAAGGTAATTTGTCATCATGGTCACCTGGTTATTGCGAGTTACTTTATCGTGTGTATCAAGCGATTACTTCATGTAACTTCTACTCTTTGACTTTGCAAGCTTGGCAATATGCTTCATCTGGTAAATTGCCAATTCATCTACTGCCAACTCATCCAATCACTTCATGGTCTATTTTCATTTAGCCTAATGCCATTCCGTCCATCAACATTTTGTCGAACAACCATTTGGTCAAATCATCACTTTGTATAATCATCATTTCGTCTATGACCATTTCGTCTCATAATCAGTTGGTCTAATATTCATTTCATTGTCGTTTATTTTTTACAATTAACACTGTTCAATAAGACCAAATGTATTGACTAAATTGCTATTGGACCAACTGGTTATTAAGAAATAGTGAGGGGATGAATGGGCAATTAGACTAAGTGGATAGTTAATGATCTGATGGTAGACCAAATAATTGTAAAATATGAGTTGGCAATTGGACAAATTGGCATTAGACAAATTGGAAATAAACCCTCTATCTCAGCATGTAGTCATGCAACTTTATTAGAATTGACTTGGCAAGGTGATGTATGTATTAATGTCAACATACAAATTGTTTATAAGTCAACTTGTTAAGATGGTATCTCTCACTATGCCAATTCCACAAGGATATTAAGCCACCATGTCAATGAAAGTATCCTGCCATCTTGTCAAATAAATGACAATTTCAAGCTTTTGTCAATTTCAAAGTATTATTATAGCATGTACCTATTCATTACAGGCATGAAAAAATTGCCTTGAAATATTCTTTAAGGATATCCTTTTTGGGGGGTCTGATTTCTACCTTGCTCTTCCCAAACATTTTTGCTCTCTCCATGTTCTGTATTGCTTCTCATGTAGCTTTCTGTTTGTTCCCTTCTTCCTGCCTTTTTTGTGTTTGCTGGCTTTTCATTATGCATTGCATTAGCTTTCCCAATATGACTGACATTTCCCGTTTGATAAATACGTTGACAAGTAGACTTCATGCGTACATAGTTGCTAACACACTCAGTTCCACTAAAGTATTCCCCAATGTTTTTCTTGTTCATCCTTTCTGCAGGCGTACCTTGAGTTCTTCTGCTCTAGAGAGAACATTGCCGCTTTGCTTCACATTCTTCAGGACTTCCCTCTTGTCAACTACCACGTCGTCAATGCCAAGGTGTGTATGGTCTTTAGTTCATAAATGCCACTTGGTGTGCACCCTCTTTGTTTATATTTTGTTTGGTGTAACCCCACATTGTACAATCTTTTTGTTTTTTTGTATATATATAGATACTCGCTAAGCTTTGAATAATTTAGCGAAAGAGTTATTGTTGCACTCATTAAAACTTTTTGTCATACATTTTCACCATCTTTGGGATATTTCATGATTTTACTTTATATCTCAATTCTTATTTGCACATAATGTTCACATATTTTATGAAATTTATCTACCATATTCTACCTATGATGATTTCAACAGATTGGAGTCTGAATCAAAACATACCTTTTTTAGAAGCACATGTTTTATTAGCCCTATATAAAATTAAAACAAATCTTCCACATACATAAAGACTATTTATAATTGGTATTATGCGTCTCTAAGAACTGATTATCATTATTTCATCTAAAAGTAGTGGGTTTATTATTTTTCTCTGTGTGAAGGGCACTGAAACAATAACCAATGCCGACCGTCTCAAGCCGAACGCTGTGACATGGGGTGTCTTCCCCGGAGCAGAGGTCAAACAGCCCACCGTTGTGGACCCAGTCAGTTTCATGTCATGGAAGGTCAGTGATTGAACCCCTTGCCTAATGAAACCTGAGGGTCCCTGTACAAATCATATGGGAAGCACAATAGTCGGAAGTCAACCGGTTAATTGTGTTGAAGTGTTTTTATAGCATTATTTAGATGAGAGCTTGGAGTAATGAATGATAGAATAGACATTAAAGTATCTCTGCCCATGTGTATGTTGAGTCACTTTTGCCCCAGACGTATTTGCTGTTTGGCTTAGTCTATTTGTGAACCACAAGTTTTGTTGTTTTGAGAAACTTTGTGGTGTTCTGAATAAATGTATATTTTAAAAAAAAAGTGTATCAAAAAGTTTCTTGTCTATCCATTTGTTTCTTTTTTAGGTAAATGTATTTTTTTTCAGAGGAAATCATCTGTAATACTATTCTGATCATGACATAAAATTTATTTGATTTTGATTGGTAAGAATAGAAATAATGACATGAATTTTGACCAGGAACAGAATTTGCATTGTATTTGTACGTGGAAACATGTTTTTGCCATTTTGAGTCTGACATGCACTTACAAAATTACTGAGCATCTTCGGAACCATAACACAGAGGACCGCAAATTTCATCTCAAAAGTTGTGCCAGACCATTCAAACAATCAAACATTGTATCATTAACTTTTCACAATACAGATTTATCTCACAAACATTGAGGGAGACCATTAGGGCTAACTCTTTACCTATTTTCCAGTTGTGCTTTCAAAATCCCCCACATTTTCAGTTCAATTGACCATTAAAACTCTAATCTCTTCCACAGGACGAAGCATTTGGCTTGTGGCTAGAATCCTGGGGAACACTGTACAAGGAAGGCTCGCCCTCATGGCACATCATACAGTTCATCCACGACACCTACTTCCTGGTGAACCTCGTTGACAATGACTACGTCAAAGGCAACGTCCTGTTTGAAATCATTGAGCGTATGCTGCAGAGGTGCGAGAACTCCAAGGGAGACTGCCGAGTGAGAGATGTCGATGATGAATGCATTGCCACAAAGAAATTGAAGGTAATAACAGTATTTTATCTGATTTATTTATTTGTAGTTTTATGTACAGTGATTTTTCACAAAATTAATAATGCATTATCTTTATCACATTTGAAAATGTTTTCTGAACTCCAAAATATATATCACCATATCTCCGAGCTCACGTAAAGGAAATAAAGCAAATGAATGAGCAAGTGTGCACAAGTTGCACCTTCGCATCACCTGACCAGTTATTTGTAGTTTTATGTACAGTGATTTTTCACAAAATTAATAATGCATTATCTTTATCACATTTGAAAATGTTTTCTGAACTCCAAAATATATATCACCATATCTCCGAGCTCACGTAAAGGAAATAAAGCAAATGAATGAGCAAGTGTGCACAAGTTGCACCTTCGCATCACCTGACCAGTTAGTGATGCTATGGTACGCCAGATCTTCCAGGCTTGGCAGCGTATCATGACCCGCTCGCTATCATGCTCTTTCATGTGGACGTACATACATGTCAAGTTAAATATAAAATATTCATATCTGTAGTTAACATAGACAAACGACTACTTTGACACACATGATCAGTCGACTGCTTCGCCGTTCTCATTCACTCGTTTTAAAAGTCTCAATTGTAAAATATTTGTTTCGTCTGTTGATACATCCTAGGCCTTGTTACATAAAAACTACAATCAAATCATAGAATGTTGGATAACTGTATGTCTATTGCAAACCATGTACAGAAACGTATCAATTCTTATCTTGATTTGTCTGATAATGCAACATTTCATTACCCTGTTACATAGAAGCTGCAATGTATGTATCGATTTTAAAATGAAGCATAAATGCACATCTATGGCAAATCATGTATAGTATTTTACAATCAGTTGTAGTTATCAATTTTGTCTCTTTATGTTACATCTCCCAGGTTTCTGAAGAGGAGATGAGCTTGTCCAACGACTGAACGATGTCCTCTTGGTCGGATTAGGATCCCATCTGAAATACTATTGACAAGGCTCTGCACGAATGTCTACACCATTGCTTTGATCTTGAGCCATTGCGTTGGGCTGAAGCCTTCTTCACTCGTCTGAAATAAAGAAACTGTGCTGGATGACCATTATGATTTATGTATATTGTGCAGTATTATGAGAGGTGGCATTCCAAGTGGATAACTTAAATGTAAATGCCTAAATAGTGTTAGACTTGAAATTTCAAACACGGTGATATTTGTTTGAGCCATTATGGTTCATAAATTGCTATCATATGTTTAATGAAAACATTGAGTGATTTCAAGTGTGGTGTTCGGTGTTTGTGTTGAGAGCATGAAAAGGCCGCTGAACCGAGCTCCAGCACCAAGCTGGGTTCAGAGGAACAATACAGATTGCATTACGCGCACCTGCAATGTGCTGCTGATCATCTCAACTTTCGAAAGAAGTCTTGACAACGAACGTAAACTCGGTGAGAAGTTACAGTATAATCTCATTGTACAGAATGAAAAGGCTAAAATCACTTCAAGATTCCCCTGAAGTAAATATTATTTTCCATGAAAATATATATAGCTCTAAGGATTTGCAATCATTGTAACTGTAAAAACTAATTTTATGGGGATGTTTCACCCTTTTCCTAGTCGTGAGCTTCAGATAACCAACACCGAACTTGAAATCAGGATTTTCCCAATCCCTTGGGGTTCTTGTTGGTGAATGTGGAAATTACATGTAGGTCTTAAACACCAGCTTGCATGCTCGGTTCAGCAGATGACATTTAACACCACTGCTCAACACAAACTGCTGGAAAATGTATTTCCTGTGGTCAATCCCAACACCAGCCTCCTTTCAAGTAAGGAGTGACTGGTGTTGGTGTTGTGATCCATTGAGTCTTCTATTTTGGGCAAATTCACACAAACAGACTCTCCTTTGGTAAAACAAAGTGGGTCCCTTTCACACGAACGTGGATGCGATCCGTTGTACATTTTATGCAGGGAGCTGCTGGTAGAAATGACTGGAGCATTGCCTGGACTGCGACAATTGATGCGTTGTCATTTGAATTGTATTTTACAAAAAAGTCAACAGGTGACGTGAATGGAATTTTGAATTGTGTCCTGCTTAGATAGTTTCTTGGAATTTAGATATGTTGAGAGAATTTTTAATCAGTCAGATGCCAATTTTCCCTTAGCTTCTATGGCTTTATGTAATCACGGCCAGAACTTGGTAATCTACTTGTAGATCTGTGATATGCCTGCAAATTAATATCAAGTTCAAAGACTTTCAAATTATTATTCACTGCCACTGCTCAAGTTAACCTGCAAAAAACTATGAGTGTGAATTAACTCAAATGAAACATCATACTTAGATGGAGGTGTTCTTATCAATATCTCCTGATTTCTCTAATATATACTGGTATATTTAAAGGTCAAGTCCACCTCAGAAAAATGTTGATTTGAATCAATAGAGAAAAATCAGACAAGCACAATGCTGAAAATTTCATCAAAATCGGATGTAAAATAAGAAAGTTACGACATTTCAAAATTTCGCTTATTGTTTAAAAAATAGTTATATGAACTAGCCAGTTACATCCAAATGAGAGTCGATGATGTCACTATTTTTTTTGTTTTTTATTTGAATTACAAAATATTTCAATTTTTACGAATTTGACAGTTAGGACCTCCTTGCCTAAACCACAAAATGTTAAAATAATGGAATTCCACGTGTTCATGGAGGAATAAAACTTCATTTCACATGACAATGACGAGAAAATAAAAATATTTCATATAAAAAAATCCAAAAGAAATAGTGAGTGATGTCATCAGTTCCTCATTTGCATACCGACCGAGATGTGCATGTAACTGTTTTGTTAAGTGAAGCGAAACTTTAAAATGTCATAACTTTCTTATTTTACATCCGATTTTGATAAAATTTTCAGTGTTATGCTTGTTGAATTTTCTCTTTTTATTCATATCAAGTTTTTGTTGGGGTGGACTTGTCCTTTAAAAGTAATTAACTGTGAAGATCTCTCTGTATTAAAGAGTATACTTTCGAATGCCTATGATCAAGTCAAGTATATTGTGTGTACCTACTTGTGTAGGCTATGATTGTTATGCAAATTTCTAATGGTGTATAAGTGTTTTCTCCCCAATTTTCCCCCATATGAATGAGCATTGCTGAAGTGGTTTCCCTTTTTATTTTCAAGTTCTTGTGTCCTTTCAAAAAATAATTTTTCATTTCTCTCTTTAATGAAAATATTTCAATGATAACTAGTTAGGTTTACGATGAAAAAAAAATTATTCAAATTTTCTTGGAACTTTTTCAAAATATTTTGTTAAATATATGCTACTGTCACAGCACTTTCTCTAATTCTCAACCTTCATCAAACCATTTTATGAGAATGAATGTATATAAAATGTCATTTTGTAGAGTACTGGTAGTATGTATTTATTATTAAATTTATTTGTTATAGTTATACATATAACTATATGATCTCTCTTATTCCTAAAAACCATAAAGCTTTGTTTTTCTTACAATATGGGTGTTGCATTATCTATGTCTCTCTAGCTTGATATAAACTAGCCATCTACATGTACCTATCTGTCCACCCAATATCATCCATCCATTCAATAACATTCATATTTTCTTGCTTTGATAAATATATGGAAATATTTATTTCATTCATTTGTATGAGCCCACTGAAGTTACCCTTTGAAAGGGTCTCGCGTTTAATCTTTTGTTGAATTTGCAATGTACTGTGTTATTTTGTATATTTGTTTGTGCGAGATGTTTGCAAACATAGAGATTGCTAATGAATATTGTCGGGGCCCTGGGAATGATCTTTTTACAGGGGGTGCTGATGTAAATTTTACAAGCAAAAAAGGGGGGTTTACTACAAAATGAAGCCATTTGGTCCAGAGAAATTTGACAAGCCAGGAAAAAAAAGGTTTCACTACAAAATATAGGTCATTTTGGTTGTATTTCTACATTTTGCCGCACCTACCAGAATTCAAGGGGTGCTGCCTGTGGACAGTAACACACGCAACACCCCCAGGATAATCTTGGGTGCTTCAGCACCCTCACTTCCAAGGGTCATGTCTACAAATATTGTGATTGTTATGTGGTGTATATTTCACTGATATCGTGGTAGATGTACTACCAATATCCCAAAAATTAAAAACGACACTAAGAAGATGGAAGAAGTCTATGATCTGTATGTAAAGATAACATTTAAGTAATTGGAAATATTCTTTTTTATCATCGTAGTTATATTGGAAAGCATATGTATTCAAATGAGGCATAAGGTGGTATGATTTATGTTTAAAAAAAATAATTTCAGACACAGTATGCTAATGAAACAAAGGCCAATTAGTTATAGTGATTCTTTGGAACCTCAAAGTATTATCTACAAATATCTTGGTTTCCTTGTTATCTCAGTATGTGAATAATTTAGACTGAACTAGTCCTTTTGAATTGATCTTTCATCCAAGAATCAATGGGGATTTTGAATTTTATATATTTGGTAATTATCATTAAAGGTGCCATCATTGTATGTATATGATATTTTTTTATCAATTAACTGTCTTTGTTAAGACTAATTCTAACGTATCTTGCAGTATTATATTGATAATTTGATCTCTTACGGTTTTATATAGACACTGGTAATTTATGTGATTATTTTTACCAATTATTGAAGAGATTAAAGTCAAGTGTGTGTTACAGTTGATGAGTAAGGATTTAATCATATCTAATAGAAATGATTATTTAAGCTTATCACACATTTCTCAAACTGACTTGATGGTGCACCAGTGGCCCAAATTCACAAATAGTCTCCAACTATGGTAACTTTGCCATTATGGCAAGCAGGGCTCAACAGCTAATCAAATTTGAGGTATCTAAGGCGATTGTCATAATGAAAAAAAACAACCATAGTTGTAGTGCTTTACATAAGGGTGACGGCCGGGCCCGTCAGTTTTGAGCTCTATGTAAAGGCATTATTTAACAGAAAATGAATGTTATTTTGGAGAATGAATTGACATTGTAGTTCAGACAGTGACATCATGACTGCTAAATCATTCTATTTCTGTTTGTGTCACAAGCAATTTTATTGATATGTTGGCAGATGTGTTACTCATTTTTATTAGTATTTTCCATATTTTATTTTAAACAAAATCTAATAAAATCAAAAGTTGACTGAAACTCTATTATGCAGCCTGCCTTTTGTTTTGTTTTCTCAGTGTTGGGCTTGGGTGAAACAATTTTTACCATAACTATTTATTACAAATTTACAGTGCAATGAGTCGATGTATAGCCCTAAAGATAAAAAAATGATGGCAAAATATCAGGCTGGATTCTTTTTCATTAGTGTGACTGAAGTATGTGTGACGAGTTAAAATGAAGTAGAGGAGGCCTATACTGCGTGGGTTATCTTATTAATAGTTAACTTTTCACTCTATAAATTTACAGAGCCATTTGACTGAACTACTTGTATAACGGTCCCACTGGCAGCCTTGACAAAATTATAAGTTATTTAATAGAGGGGCAAGCTAAAGCAAGTCCAAGAGGGTTTCTGGGGCTCTTTAAAATCACTGAACGAGAGAAAATGGGACTACTTTTTGTGAGGGGGGGGGGGTGCTGCCTGAAATAGAAAATTAGATCCCAAGCTTGTGTGTTTAGGCTTAGCAGTCAGGGATCAAAAGACAATTTAGAACATTTTCAGTTGAAATATTGATATTATTGCATATGTAAATGCCCCCATATGTCTTAGAAAGTGAATATAAAATGAGAGTGCTGTCTCATGTTTGTAGCCTATTTGTGAACTTCAGACCATTTGTTTCACATAGACATATTGTCTAAATAATTTTTGTTTTACTGCATTAGTTACCTTTTTTTCTTCGAATTCCAATGTTTTCTTAAAGGTCAAGTCCACCACAGGAAAATGTTGATTTGAATCAATAGACAAAAATCAAACAAAAATAATGCTGAAAAATCATCAAAATCAGATGTAAAATAAGAAAGTTACATGTTACAGTTTGGCCTATTTAAAAAAAAAAAAGTTATATGCATAACTCAGCAATATGCAAATGAGAGTCGATGATGATGTCCCTCTTTATTTCTTTTGTTTTTTATTTTTTTAATCAGACAATATTTCATTTTTGACAGATTTGACAATATGGACCAACTTGACTGCCCAATGTTCTTGCAGGAAGAATACTGAAAATGAGGAGAAATAAAATCAGAATATTTCATATAATAAAAAACAAAACAAATAGTGATGTCATTTAGTTCCCTCATATGCATACCGACAGGATGTGCATACCTGTTTTGAGAAATTAAGCGAGCTTTAAAATGTCATAACTTTCCCATTTTACATCAGATTTTGATGAAACTTTCAGTGTACTATTGTTGGAATTTTTTCTATGTGTTCAATCAACTTTTTGTTTGAGGTGGACTACTTGTCCTTTTAATGATTTGTCTTTAATATATTGTACCTGCCATTGATAATAGGCAAGAATAATAGGAATAATAAGTCATAAAAATAATACAGGAATATAGGTCTACCGTCTAACAATAACATATTTACAAATGGAAAATGTAAATGATAAAACATAATCATCTCGTCATGAACATTGTCATGATTTTGCATTAAACTACACAGCCGAAATATATGTCTGCTTGGAGAAAACATTTCTTTACTTATAATTTTAATCCAGTTGAAATGAACAGCGCTTTTGGTCTGGCCGGCCGGGGTACTAGAAAATGTTCACGAGATGAGAGAACAAATAAATTCAACATCTTGAATTTTTGAAGAAATCCGATTCTGGGAAAGGCACAACCATGACAACAATGTTCTCTCCAGTGTCAAACCGGCCCGAATTCACAAAGGAATTTTAAACTCCTTATCCTTTGTGAAACGCAAATGAAAAACTCAGCTCGGGGTTTCAACCAAACCAAGAGCTAGGTTTTTTGTGAATTCGGGCCAATGTCTCACTATAAGTTCATCTTCTTATCTGGGGTTTCTGCTGTAAATACGGCAAACCGGCTGTATGCACAATTCCCGTGACCGTATACTTCGTAGCGCATAGCCAAATGCTGTCGGGTCGATCATTATTCTGCCTCTCGCGATGAGGGGTCTAGATCGTACGTAGCTGCATCGTCGCCGGCCTAGGAGCGGGGCGCGGGAGGTCTCCGCTTGCTTGGATATCTCGGCAAGTCTACTGCAGCTCGCCTTATGCGATACATGAAAGTTCAAGTGTGGGACTTAGCACGAATCTACGTGTCAATAGCCATCGTCTAATAAGGAAATAGTCATTATTCTTCAACCAATTCAATATACTTCTCCATTATACAATCCTAAAAAGTAGTTTTGAACTAATAAAGCAAAATCAGCTTTTGATATCGTCAGTCTTTTCATATCTATAATATATAGTTTTATAATTCCCTCCCAGGAATATGTGAAGCGTTGGTGGTATAGCGGTTAGCATAGTTGCCTTCCAAGCAATTGACCCGGGTTCGACTCCCGGCCAACGCAATTGTTTTTTTATTAATGGAGGGGGGGAGGGCTTTGGGGAAAGTAAGTGAAGGGAGAGGAGATTGTGGTCAAATAACCTTTTATCAATATGTCCTGATATGTGAAAAATGAATATTTTAAAGTAAAAAACATGACAGCAGCTATTTTGTGCTTGCCAGCATTTTCAAGTTAGATGAAAATTTGACAAACAAAAATAAAGGTTTTCAAAAAAAAATAGGGGGGTTTGAATCACCCCCCCCCCCCATGTACCTGAATATGCAAGTATTGACATTTTACTGTGATCAATAACTCTTTAATATGCATAGTACGCATATTGTGCATAGATCTTGCTTTTGTTATAATGTCCAAACTTTCCACTTTTTTCCGGCAATTTTTTTTTTATCATTATGCTTATTTGATTTTTCTCTTTATTTTCAAATCAACTTATACTTGGGGATGATGAGTACTATTCAATGTGATGTACCCCATCATCCCACCCCCACAGGCACACACACAGACATACACCCAAACAGAAAAGCCTCCCTCATCAAAACACAAAGGACATTTTAAAGCAACAATCCTAAATAAATGCAACTACCTCAATTTACAAATGAATCATGATTCATTTATTCATCAATGGTGCATTATCATCAACATTATAATACAAAACATAATGTGACCAAAATCATATTCTTAAAGATTTTGAAATTTGGCTCACACGCATTTTGATTTGGAAACTAAATAGGTTTTTTTTGTCCAACGCCACTGTAAAAACTTAAGAGATATTTTCTTTCACCAATAAGTCAGTGTACTACTACTCATACATTGTATGAATATCATAGATTGTTAACATGATACATAATACTACATATAAAATGGCAAATTAAAATCTCCTTTTATGTAGTATAAAAATTATTTATGATAAAATGAGTAAGAAATTGTATCAATCTAGCTAAAATATTTTTCAATGCAATCTGTTAAAAATATATTTTAATGCATTCTGATAAAAATTTAACATCGGTGTTTATTTGATACACAGTAACTGAAATTTCTCAAAATTATTCATGATAAAATAACATTGAACAAGTCTTTCGAAAGCTGTTGTTTTTCCTACACAACATGATACAATTAATTTATATTGCATTACATAATCACCTCATACGGTGAGAATTTGTTTTTAAAAAAACCTTACTCAATATAACGTCTTCACATTCTTGACATAAAATATATCCCACCTTGGAGGTAAAATTTTTTGTCATATGTTTAAAAAAGCAAAGATAGAATCAATAGAACTATAGACATCAGGTTCCTAAAAAAGTGATTAAATGCCAAATTGCAATTGTTAATTCAGATCATCATTAAATGCATATACTGCTAAACATACATACCATCATACAGTCATAGTCCTTCATAGGCGGCGGAAGCGAGGGGGGGTGGGGGGACAGGTCCCACAAAAAATTTGATGTGGGGGGTCCCCCCCCCTAAATTTTTAGATAACCTTTTTTTTTTTTTTGCTTGTCAATTTCGTTTCCTGCGTCCCCCCTAAATTCTGGTGTACCCCCTAAAATGTCTCGTCCCCCCCTGAAATTTAGGTTGATGACCTGTTTTTTTTTATTTGCTTGTCAATTTTTTTTTACACGTGTCCATCACAAAATTTGAGGTAGACCCCCCCCCCTAATTTTTTTGGCTTCCGCCGCCAATGGAGTCCTTGATGTAATATGTGCAAGTGACAATAAAGTTTGCATATGATCACAAATAACTGTATAAACCGGAGCCTAGCACTTCTCCTGGTTGTAAGTTAGTAACGACTTTATGAACAACTGGGCTCCGTAACACAAAGATTAGCGATCAATCGCTAAATGAACTGACCAATCAATATCAATGTTACACATGCATTAGGTTTGAAATACTGACCAAGGACCAATCAGTGCGGTTCTTTCATAATTGTGATTCATCGCAAACCTTTGTGTTACGGAGCCCAGGTGATCCTTTCTCAGGATCAAAATCAGCATCAATGAAAATATGGAGTGGATATCATCTAACACAAGAAAGGATCGCTAATCGTTTATAAGTCGCTCGTAACTTACAAACGGGTTTATGAAACACCCGCCTAGTCTACTTTGGTTCTGAATACAGCGCCAGCTTCGTCACAGGTATAAACCTGGGTAAATTAGTGTAATACAAGCTAAAACTTTCTTTTGAAATCAGGAATGTCATTTATATCAAATCTGGATGATTTTCCCTGTATAATATTCATACTCTCAATTTCTATTGCAAACTTTGCATGATGGAATTTGACATGATACATATATTTTTTAAACTACAATGTACATAGACAGAGATACAATGTGAACTTTCAAAGTGAAAAAGAGATAAAGATTTGTATTTCACTTCTATAAAATGAGATGTTAAAACAGACATATATATCATACTCATCACAAAATCTTACTTAAAGCTTCCCAAAAAGATGACTTTATCTTGAATGGTGCAAAATAACAATAGAATTTTATTTCATTTCCAAATATAAAGGAAAAATCTTTTCCAAAACCACACACACGTATTGATTCACGAGCTCAAAATATGGCATAAATCGCTTAATACTAGAATTTCCTTCAACATGCATAGATACTGGAGGAAGTCTTTGCATATTTCTTTTATTTGTAAATAATTGGTAATGAAATGATGATTATGGTGATGATGATGATGATGAATCTGATGATGATGATGATGATGATGATGATGTTGATGATCAAGATGAAAATAATAATAATAGTTGTGAAGTTATATTGTGCACTAATACAAATATACTTACATGTACCTGCACATTACAATACATATTAAGTAAAAACGCGAGAAAATAATAGAAAAATAAGATCAAACAAAGACACAAACATTTTTGCTTGGCTATAAGTTCTATGTATATTAAAATACTGAAATGTCAGATGTGATACATGTATAACACTGTAGGTAAAGCTGAGTGTTGAATTAATAATGGTGTCCATATTTCAGGAAAAAGCAAGGCAAAAAGGAGGGAAAACACAGTTATGAGGTAATGATAGCAATATCATGTTTTCATTTAGTAAATAAAGGTATTGTATGTTGTTTGCAATGACACCAAATCACTGAGTTTTTTAAACCAATACAAAAATTCAAAGCATTTCGATGGCAGCTCAGAAACAGATGAATTATCAAAAATATGGCAATGGTGTTAATATCAACTTGTCCGAAAAGTGCCTCCTAATTTCCTGAAAACAGGTAGAACCATTTCGAGGCAAAGGAAGTATGCTTCTTATGTCATAACTTTACTTATCTAAATATTTACAGAGCTGTCCTCAAAACTTAAGTTTTGAGACACAAGATTTGAACACTACAGTGTGCAACTATATATATGTTTCACACGTGGCAACTATATATATGTTTCACACGTGAAGTACAACATGCCAATAAATAAGATTGGGCCATTTTGGTTCACATATAATTTACTCTGTCAAAATCCAGGCAGTTCCCTTGAGCTGGGTGATTTATTAAATTGCCTTTTACAGTGTGACCTTGTTTGTAGCCTAAAAAAAGCGGTGGCTTTAAGCAGAGATGCCAATGAACCTCTAATTACTCCATGGACAATATTTCAGAGGAGGATCTTAAGTGTCACATTCCCCAGTTGAGAAGCATTAAACAATAATAATAATATGTTCAATTTTTACATCACAGCTACTACAATTGTATATACTCTACTGCGCTTGATACTTGGTATCATATTATTACCCCGACTGTAGCTGAGCTGCCGTATCGGCGCTAAAGCATTCAAGGAAAAAATCCTGCCAGGTACCCATTCACCTCACCTGGGTCGAGTGCAGCACAGTGGGGACAGTGGGGGTAAATTTCTTGCTGAAGGAAAAAAAAACACAATGGCTGGGATTCGAACCCAAGTCCCTCTGATTGAAAGACGAGAAGAGTAACCACTAGACCACGATGGAAGCCGTAGCATGATTCCATGCTACTACACCTGTACTTCAAGGCAAGAAATGATTTCAGGAACAGGTCTTTATAATGTACATTAATTCTTACCATATCATTGTAGATATAAACCTAAGCACTACAATAGTTCATGTAAACCAACAACAAAATCTTAGCAGGAAGAAAGTATTTTTCATAGGGCACACGATGGCATATTATATCTCCGAGATGAATTAGATGAACCAATCATATATTTTTTGTTCTTATAAAAGGCTGGATAATAGTCTATCCTGGTAATGGCCATTATGACCTTTGACCTCCTGTCAGGGTGTAATAATGACCCTTCTTGTTGAGAAGTTCTTGGTGACTTCCGCTCTCGACAACGATCCCATCTCTGATAACAGCGATGACGTCAGCGTTCTGAACCGTGGAGAGACGATGAGCAATGACAATAGAGGTCCTGCCTTCTACTGCAGCGTCTAGAGCCTCTTGCACAATCTGAAGTTAAAATGAGACAACACTTATTTGATATACAAATATTCAATAAACATATTTACTTCAGAAGCTGGAATGGGCTATGATTTCAAGAAAAAAAAATCATAATCTAGCTTTAATTTCTACCATATTATTTTAGTTTTAATCTAGTTAGCACTATAATAGTTCAGGAATAAACTGATGTTACTCTCCTCTACAAATTTTCTTCATAACAAATTTTTGATGAAGTACATGTAGAAAGTGTTGTTTTTTTTTAGATGAGCTAAGGACGTATATATTTTTTGTCTAAACACATTGAATTGGGACAAAGTTTCCAACAATTTCAATTTTCATTTTTTTATTGGATTTTGTTTTCTAAATAAAAGTATTTTAAACTTCATTTTAAACCATGTTTTACTTTAAAAAAAATGACCATCTACTAGAATATTCTTGGATTGCGCTTTCTTCCAACTATGTATTCTATTTTATTATGCTACAATCTGTTTCTGTCAATGTGATTATTCTAATGTGAAATAATAAATCAAGGCTGAAAGCAGAGCATTCTAAAGATTGCCAACAGAGAAATTTATTTTGTAAGCACATACATGTACATTATCATTGTTTGTTTATTTCCTACCTTTTCACTTTCTGTATCAAGTGCTGAAGTAGCTTCATCGAGGAGTAGGATCCGTGGATTCCTGGCCAGAGCTCTGGCAATGGCTACTCTCTGTTTCTGCCCTCCAGATAACTGAGCTCCTTTCTCTCCTACTAGCGTATCATATCCCTTGATGGAAAAACAAAGAGAAGTATATCATAATCTATTTTGTGTATACAGCCACTCAAATGTCACATGATTATCAATAGCAACATCATTTTCTAAATTTATAGCACTGGAAGTGGAAAAAAGAGCGAAAGGAGAAATTGACGGTGGGGAGGGATAAATGGAAGGAAGGAAAATGAGGCAGGAAAGAATATAATAATATGTCCATTTATATAGCGCAGTTACTATGTGCATATACTCAACTGCGCTTTGATACTTGGTATCATATTATTACCCTGGCTGTAGCTGAGCCGCTATATTAATAGGCGCTAAAGCGTTCTAGGAAAAATCCTACCGGGTACCCATTCACCTCAGCTGGGTCGAGTGCAGCACAATGTGGATACATTTCTTGCTGAAAGAAATTACGCCATGGCTGGGATTCGAACCCACGACCCTCTGTTTCAAAGTCCGGAGACTAATCCACTGGGCCACAACGCTCCACGGAAAGAAGGGAGGATAAGGTAAAGGAAGAAGGAAGGAGAGGAAGAATACAGAAGTCAAAAGCAGAAGCTTGAAGAGTAATCTCTTTCAGCAGCTTCAAAGCTAACCCGGGAAATATAGGAGTATCAAGAAAGAAGGAGCAGTAAGAAAGGCAGGCAAATAGTTGGGGAAGAAAAATAGAAAGAAAAACTCTACTGAAAAAAAGAAAAAGAGAGACAATTGAAATTGAAATTGAAAAAGTTTATTCAGAAAACTTCATCGCAGCCAAAGGCTGAATTGCGAAATTCTGTACAAGGTAAAATACAAAATATATACAATAACAATTGCTATAACAAAATGACATATAAAAGTAATAAAATAAATGTTATATGTTGAAAATTAAGAAAGGAGAAGAGAACAATAATTTTATACATGGGATAACAATAATCTTGGATAGTTGTAACCACAGTATGAGAAAAAAAAGAGAAAAAGATTATGTAGGAAACAATGAAAGCAACAAAAGTGACGGAAAACAAAATAAAGATGAAATCTACGCATGCATACCAGCACAGTCAACCATACGGCCTGAAATTCACTCACAGATATTTTTTTTCACAAAAGGCTATTTTCTACATCCTGAAAAATGGCAATCCATTTAGTTAACACTTACCATAGGCAAACCTGAGATGAAACCGTGGATATTAGCCATCTTGGCGACCCTCTCGATGTCAGCCATGTCCATCTCCTTATCCACGCTGTACTGAATATTTTCTTTGATTGAACAGGCGAAGAGAATGGGCTCCTGACTAACGACTGACATGTTTGCTCTAAGCCACTGGACGTTGAGATCCTTGATGCTATTGCCATCAACAGACTGAAGAGAATAAAAGAATATGAAGTTCTCAATGTTGATTCACTATTACACATACAGACCTACAGTATATTCATTTATTCATATACTAGTATGGCATTATTTTTATTGGGATCACAGTTTTTGTTCATGCAGTGAAGGCTCAATTCTTCATGCACAATCTGGCCTGGCCTGTTTGATTTTTAATCTTGTCCAATATATTCTCATTGAATCCAATCTCCTCTTATCATGTCATCCAATCTAATTCCATGTTGAATCATGATAATATCTTATACATCCTACCACCAGCCTTGTTCTAATATTATATCATGATGATTCTTACCACAGTGAAATGTTCTGGATCATACAATCTCTCTAGAAGTGACACCAATGTACCCTTTCCACACACTTTCTCTTCTAAAAAGGCTAAACTCTGGCCTAGTTTGATTTTAATCTAATCTGATCTTATCTAATCTTATGGCACATCATGTTGATTCAAGATAATATCTTACAAATGAACATTGTTCTGGATTATACAATCTCTCTAGAAATTATACCGATGTGCTCTTTCCACACTGCTCTCTCCTACCAAGGCTACACTCTTGCCTATCGGTAGTTTGATTTTAATCCAATCTTATTCTATGTCATATTATACTTGATTTGTGATAATACATTGTATCCAACCACAGAGCCTTGTTCTGGATCATATAATATCTATAGAAGTGATACCAAGGTACTCTTTCCATACTCTCTCCTACCAAGGCTTCAGTCTGGCCTAGTTTGATTTTAATCTAATCCTATGTAATATCATGTTGATTCAAAATAATATCTTACCACTGAGCCTTGTTCTGGATCATAGAATCACTATAGAAATGATACCAATGTACTCTTTCTACATCCACTCTCTCCTACAAGAGCTACAGTCTGGCTTGGTTTGATCTTAATCCAATCTGATCTAATCTTACCTAATTTTTTTTCTGCTATCATGTCATGTTGATTCAAGATAATATCTTACCACAGAGCCTGATTGTTGTTAATCTAATCTAATCTTATCTGATCATATGTTTATGTATCACATTGATTCAAGATAATATCTTACCACAGAGCCTAGTTCTGGATCATAGAATCTCTCAAGGAGTGATACCAGGGTACTCTTTCCACACCCGCTCTCTCCTACAAGAGCCACAGTCTGGCCCGGTTTGATGGTTAAACTCAGTCCTTTGAGAATCTCAATGTCGGGTCTTGTAGGATACTTGAAATTGATGGCATCGTAGGAAATCTCTCCATTCAAATTACTCTGTAAAATAAAGGGGAAAAAATGTGTCATCCAACCTGGCCATTCAGTTAGGAAAAATTCCTTATCTATTTTATCCCATTATTCATCTTTTATTTGACAAAAAAATCTATTCAAGGATTCTAAGCTCCAAGGATGAATTACAACCTGATCATAGATGAAGGCAAGTCAATTTGTAATAACCAAAACAAATAGTGAATATTAAAAAAAATGAAAATAAAAACAAGACTACCATAATCAACAAAAAACAGTATAATGTCAATGGTAAAATTTACAAATTTTAAACGAAAGAGTCGTATAAAATTGTAATATTGTGAGTTTTTGTTTTCATTCATAATATTCAACCTACAAAATAAAGACACTAATTTGAAAAGGAACAAGATCTCTCTTAACTACACGTAGTCAAGGGCAATTCCACGTAAAAAGAAATACTTCTGAACATCCAAATTCTTCTTTCAGACAAGCCAATTTTCACATTTATACATTTTCTAGGCCAAAATGCTATTTTAACCGATTACAGAAAACAATCCCCCGTAACCTATTGTTAGTTTCAGGGCAGCGTGTCACAAATAACATGGACTTACTGGTCTTAGGCCACTCTTGGAGTAGTTATCAATGAGAGGTTTGGTGGCGAATAAATTCAAAATGATGTTGGCAGAGTGCCTGGCTTTGGCATAGTCTGGCAAGAATGCTGAGGCTTGACCAAGTGAAATACCAGCAAAGGCAATACCAAAGACAACTCTGCAAAAAAAAAAGAAGGTACATGGATTTTTATCGAAATGGAGCTTTCAAACTCATGATGTTTGCAATATGCTATGTTTACTCTCGATATGTTTGAGTGTATGTGCAAGTGTGGTGTGACATTTCAGTTTTTTTTCCCCCGACAAAGAGAAGTATCAAAATCCATCACGAAAATACACAACTAAAGTAGGATAATTGTACAGTAATACGAAACTTTGGCGACTTAAATGTTCAGTTGGAAATGTCCCTCCGCTCTAGCTGCTCCATTTAATTCTTAATAGCCATGTTAATAGCAGCTCACTTGAGTTTGTGTTTACTTTTTCTTATATCATTGAACTGTTTGTGTTAATTTGTGCAAGTTACGCCTAATTACCACGTATATTAAAAATGTCCAATGCTGATGCACACTTTTGTGCATTAAAGAGTGGACTCATTAATCTAAAATGTGGACTCATGAACAAAATAGCATAAATAACCATGGCAACAGACATCAATTTGGTGCACTGTGACAAAAGCGCGCATCAGCATTGGAAGTTTTCAATCAACGAGGTAAATAGCGTAATCGATATAGGAAATCTGCATAAACCATGGGTTCAACCGATGGTTTTAAAAACCACCTTTGTGAATTCAGGACATTCGGTCTCAAACGATTCAATTGACAAGGAGAATCTTTGAAACTCACTTGAATACTTCATCTGTGGTCATCTCTCCCTGAGCAACGAGGTAACCCCCAAACCTGAAGGCTGCAGCATACAGGAAGAACACCATCCCTTGGGTGATACCAAACGCTATGGCATAATACTGCGTGTTGATCTGGCCCTGACTGCAAACAAATACAATGGTTAAGACTTGAAGGTAAGAAATAGAACAGTCAACCAAAAAAAACCATGACAGAGGAGATTAATGATTTTATTCCGATATCAATCTGTTGTCTATCCATTACTTATTTTATTTCCTACACAACAGTAAAAGAAATTGCAAAATGGGAGAAAAAAACTTAGAGTTGTCCCAGTACAGATTTGATATACATGTAGCTCAGCTAGACAAGTACACGTAGAAAGGGGCTAGTTCTCTGAAAACATTTACATCCCTGATAATGTAAATTAAAAGAATGATCCCCTAAAAAAATAATAATCATGAACACATGTGACACATAGACATGATATGTTGAGAAAGTTTGTAGCATCGAATCTGTGTGCCAGAGTGAGATGCAGTCAAGTAACCAATCACTGTCATTACGATACTAGGGTTTACAAGACCTCTTGACGGTGTGTACAAGCTAGCTACATCATCATACAGTAGACCAGCGCTGCAGTAGACCGTACAGTGATATTGAGTCAATTTCGATATAAGTTACCCAGTATGTAAAAAGGTCAGTCAACAAATGTTGCACTTTCCCACATTGGGAATGGTAAAGAGGTTTCTTACACAAATGGTAGCTGGAGCATGTCAGCATATCCCTGGTACATTTTATCTTCTAGGGTGAGTGAGGCAACAGTTCGGACATTCTCTATTGCTTCAGCGGCAATCTACACAGTTACAAAAAAAAAAAAGAGGGATAAAGAATGTAGAAAGTGTACGAATCATCCATGTCAGCAATTTTGAATAGGGAACGGTTAGTATATTCCATGAAGCAACTTATGCCCTCTTCATTAAAGGGATAGGGCCTCGTCGATCTGGCGCTGCACAGCGGCTGCCAGGCCCAAAATCCATTGGGCAAAGCAAATTTTCAGAGTATTTCATTTCATGTCTATTTCGAACAATAAAATATGGATTTTCATCAGTTTATTTTTCAGAGAGGATGTGATATTTTTAATTTGATTTTACTATACTTATCATAATTAATTATCAGTATCACTATAACTATCACCATCATCATTATCATCATAGTCACCATAAACTCCAATTATAATCATCATCACCAACAGAACCATTGTCATCATCAGTATCATCATCATCACTGTCATCATCGTTATCATCATCATCACCATTTTCATCACTGTTATCATCACAATTAATCATCATCATCACTGTCATCATCGTTATCTACATATACATCACTGTCACCATCATCATCACTCTTATCGTTATCAGCATCATCACTTTTATCACCATCGTTATCAGCATCATCATACTTGTCATCATCGATATCATTGTTATCATCATTATCATCTTCATCTTACCCACCATCACTATCATCCACCACCATCTCCACCACCAGCAACTCTTTCTCATCATCAAACAATTCTTACCTTTCCAGCTTCTTCAAGTAATTCAGAGTCTCTTTTCTGAGTTCCTTGCATTAGCCTCAGCTGCAACCCGCCAGCAGCAACAAGCAACGGGACACAAGCTAAGACAACCAAGGCTAACTTCCAGCCAAAGACAAACCCTATAACGATGGCTGCAGCCAAGGTAACTGCTGTCTGGAAGAGAGTGCTGAGACGCACCCCTGTGGCCTGGAAGAGGGGTGAAGAGAAGAATGAAAGAGTTTGGCAATGGGTTTTAACTATAGGAAATATGCCCGAAGTTTACCATTTCAAAGGCAAGTTCTAGTTGGAGTGGTAATAACCCCAAACAGTATCCAGTTACCATTGGAGTGTTTGTAGTGTGAATACAAAATATGCACCAGAATATTCTGGTAAAAAAAACTATAGTTGCTGAGAAATTAGTGAAATATCTTTAGCACTCCAGCATGGCAACAAGATCCAACATGTGCTTATGTGTTGGTGACTTCCAATGCACTTGCTTTATAGCCTAGATTATCATATTTCATTCTTGTGTATTATTTCTATGGCAGCTTTAACCTAATGATTTTCTGTTGTTATTAATGAAATTTACTCTGATTTTAAATATTTCACTATTTTTTCTTGATTCAAATCTTATGGCCTACATGTATGGTATTGTGCTTTCTGTGAGATTTCGTTAAATTCTGTGTTCCATCCAAATACCACGAAATTCAATGTTCTATTCAAATTCAAGAAAGTTTCATGAAAAACCGGGGACTAACATAACCAAAATGATAAAAGTTTTACCCCTTTCACATTAGAAGCATCAGCAGAAAGACGTGTAGCTAAGGCACCAGTGCTGTGAGTAGGTTGGTCAAAGTAGGCAACGTCCTGTAAAAATCAAGGAAAATTATTATAAGTTGTCAAGTTGTTTGTAAAGATGGAGGGCTCCGTTGAAAAGAATTTTCAATAATTGAACCAGAATACACTATACTATATTATTTTATCGGTTGTAAAGAAATAAACATGAATAACTAAATGAATGAATGAATGAATGAATCATCAATCAATCAATCAATCAATCAATAAATCAATGAATAAAAAAATATATAAATAAATAAGTAAATACATAAATGAATAAATAAACAAATCATTAAACAAATGAATAAATAAAATAGTTTCTGAGTATTATATGCCAATAAGGTTTAACAAGTGATTGAACTACTGAACAAGAGCAATAACAATTCAGGATCTCATACACTTTGACCTATGTAATATTCTTTGCAAATTTCCAAGAAAAGATGAAAAAGGTGACAAAAAAATATGTTCGCATATATCCACTGGCAATTTTTTTTTCTGAAATAATGAAAATAATATTATGATAAAAGCTCATTGTTGATTTCTTTTCGCAAGTAGAACAAATCGTTTGGTAATACAATAACATTTTCATGTCCCTAAAATCTTGAATACATGATGCAGAACATATCACTATAGAGAAAGCTAGACATGGAGGAAAGAGAAATGGTTTATGTGAATGAAATAAGATATGAAAGATATTTTTTTTAATCTGTTGAATAAAATAAAGAGGGAGAGATGGAGCAAAGACTGAATTAAAAAAGGGGGCAAAATGATGAGAAACTATACCTGTCTAAGAATGGTGGAGAATGCTTTACTACGTAGCCGCATCGTCAGTCGTTCTCCGGATATTGCAAGACACGTGATGCTGACGGCATATCCAACAAACATGGTCCCGCCCAGAGCTACAAACATACAGGACCAAAACACGGCTTGCTCCGTCATCTCGTCGGAAGGTAAACTAAAGATCTGTCCAAAGAAATAAAACAAATAATCATCATGCAATCAAACCTACTTTAGCAACCACATGTACAAGAAAACATCCCATAGGACCAAATTCTTTGTTACCCTTGTAAAAAGGAACCTGTCAATAAAGATGACCAGCTCAAAAAGACCTGTTTTCTTGTCTTACTTGAGTGGTATATGTCAATATCAGAGTTATAATGAGACAGAGATAAAACATTAAATTTTACATTCTCACCTTGATGATCTCACTGAAAAGGATAGCAAAGACCGGCATAGTGACTCCGAGAATGGCTGAAAAGAAACAGCCGATGGCGATCAGATACCACTCAGGGGCGTTCAGCTTCAGAACCTCCCAGTAACTAGCTTTAGGAATCTCTTCTTCCTCCTTAAAAAGAAAACAGGGACAATTCAATTTTTTTTTAAAATTGTATTCCTTCGAATAATGCTTTACTGAACAGCACATTGTGGCTCAGTCAGTGACGGACCGTGACCCGGAAAAGACAATGATTGGAAGAGCACTGTATTGTTTGTGAACAATGCTGTGCCCCTCCAATGCTTTGTCTCCTCCAGGTCACGGTCTGCCACTGGGCTCAGTGGTTAGATGCACCCCTGAATCAAGAAAGGATGGTCATGGGTTAAATCCCTACTAGCTTTAGGGATCATTTTTTCCTCCTAAAACAGGTTCAATTACTATTTGTAAATGTATCCATTCATATCCTACTTAACGATATCAGGCATGGTGGCTCAGTGGTTATAGGCACCCACCTTATGAATGTGAGGTGATTTATTCAATATCTGCTACCTTGGAGAATCTCCTTTTCTTCCTCCTCCTAAGAAAATAGGTACAAATTCAAGTCAAAATTTGTATTCGGTCATGATACTTTACTGAACCTGAATAAGCAAGACTGGAACATGTTCTTAGATGCTAAGACAGCTGCATAATGATATATCTTTTAGCACAAGAAATGGTCACCAGTCATGAGTCATGAACAGCTATATAAAATATCCACCCCCCCCCCTTGGGATGGTAGCTCAGTGGTTCAAAAGGTTCAATTCCCAGAAGTGTGTTATTTCATCAGGCCTACACTGCAAAAAATACACTCATTAATACCTCTTCTGTTTCATCTTTCTTTTTATCCTGATTGCTGCTTGTTGACATGTGACGAGACTTCTGACGAGAGAGCTGTCTGGCCAGCTTATCTGTCTGGTGTTTGCTGTCTCCTTCTTCATCTTCATCTGGAGAGGAAAAAAAACATACCAAAATAGTATTATAGTATTATGCAATTATGTTTTTTTTTCTTAACCCTTTGAACCCGATAGGCCGGAATACCGGCGTGCCAGTAAACGTACATATACCCAGTATTATAAATACAATATACAGTATTCCGATAAGCCGGAGCCTACAGCCATGTGACTTCAAAAACATGGATTCTAAATGTCAGGTGATCTAATGACGTCATCTATCTAGTACGTGTAGAATTATTTAGTCAATAATTTCAGTCAAGGACGGCAATGATTTCGGAAGGATGTAGCCTTAAAAAATGGCCAAAATATGCCACTTTTTTGTGGTTGCTCGTGTTGTATGTGCGGTAACACACGGTGTAATACGTGGCGAGTCACGTGCTTACTATGGGGAAGCAATTGGTATATCAGAATTTGGTGAAAACAGTGATTTTGAGCCCAAAACACACTAAATTTGATATTTCTGTTTGTCGACTAGGTCTAAAAGAAGCTAAACAACTTCAGCCGGCTCGGTCCGGGTACTAGCGGGGGGAAGATACCGTTGGGTCTCGAATCATGGGAGTTTGTAAATGTGGTCAGGGGGGATCTCATTTTTATGTGCAAATAATTCAGGGTATAGGTCACCGCTGCCCCTAATAATTCAGGGTTCAAATCCTTTCTTTAGTGAATTTTCAAACAAGTGGAATGCCCTGGAAATCTCAACTGCATTATACAATTCACTATACACAGGATTGATGATTTGTGACATTGGAAATGTATCAAACACTTTCTCTTTTCCATTTACCTTTTGAATATAAACAATGTTATGCTATGAAGGGGCAATGTTGTGGATGCCCTGTTGACGGGTCTCCCTATCCATCCCTCTTGTCCTTAGAATAATTTTGCTTACCAAATCTGATCAGCATTTTCGGTCATACGACAAAGTTCTCAACTTCATTCTATACATTCCTATATAAAACTCTGCAACGAAAAAAGGCTTTTTGTGTAGCAGTCTTTGGAAAATGGGGCGCAAATAGTCAAGAAAATTAGTTCTTTAATATTCCTTTATTACAATATATTCATACAGGATAAAAAGATCAGCTAACCTGCTGTTTTACATCAATGTCCTAATTAATTCTCTGATAAAGTTTGATTAGCATTTGGGTCATAGGAGAAAAGCTCTCGGCTTCGTTATCCACTTTATTCAATTTCCCTTTTTCATTTTTTGTTTGTATCCTCTCTCTTACCATCTTCCCCTTCCTCCATGCCTATCATCTGGAGGGTTACCAATTGTTTGTAGGTTCCATCAGCTTTCATTAGCTCTGCGTGGGTTCCAAACTCCACCACCTTCCCATCATTCAATGCGTAGATGATGTCAGCATTCTGGATGGTAGACAGGCGATGGGCGATGACGATGGTGGTGCGTCCCTCAGAGGCCTACAGGGATAGGAGATCGGTGGAACAGTTTATTCAATTATTTGGATTAATTGATTGATTAATCATGCATTCCTCATCCATTAATCAAATGTTGTATTATTCGCTCACTCATTCACTGACGTATTCATTTATTTCACCCTAAAAAGACTGGGGGGCTGATTCAGCCCCCCCCCTCGACATTTTTCAAGATAAATCCGCCGCGCAAAATTTTTTGACCGCGTCGCTCACTGACTTTTTACTTTCAAGTCTCGCGCAACTTTTGAGACCAAAATTGTGACCCCCAGGTACACGGTTCGGAAATTACGCAACATTTCGTAAGTGCATGCACACCCAAAATTACTCAAAAACGTGAATTTGTGTACAAATCCAATGCAATAGTGTTTTTAACCAAAATTCATAGATGTATCATTATTTTTCCTTTTACTGCTTAAAATTAATTAATTTTATCTTTTTTATGGTCCAAATAAAGTCCCTGACAATTTCCATTGAAAAAACAATAAAAAACAAAAAGTTGAAAAACAAAGAAATACATAAGAAATTTAGAAAACAATAGAATACATAAGAAAATAAATGTGATGTTGAATTTTTTTTTTAATAAATTTGATCAGATGCCTATCTAGAATATGTGAAACAAAAATTAGCATTTCAGGGGCATTATTTAATTAATTACAGCAAACTTATGATTTTACGCATAAATTAGCATAATTAATGAAACATGAGATTTTTGCAGAATTTGATGTTATAGTTTTGTAGATAATGCCATGGGTAACGCGTGTGCCAATTTTCGTCGCGATCACGCTATCGACGGCCGCGATCATAAGGGGGGCTGAATCAGCCCCCCCCCCCCGTCTTCTTAGGCGTCGAAATAGCCCAGTCTATTTAGGGTTAATCAATTATTAATTTATTTGTTCATCTATTAACCCTTTGTGTGCTGGGTCGTGAAATGCGAAGTTCGCGCGGCAACGAGTGTGCATTGGTGCAAAGAAAGTGTGGATGGGTTAAAATTAGCTGTTTATTCATTGATTCTTTCTTTGGATTAATTACTGATTCATTATAAATCAATTCATCATCCATCAATTCAATTCATATTTATTATTCTTATTAATTCATTTTTGGATTTATTCATTTCAGCATTTTGTTTAAGCACCTATTCATTCATTCATTTATCCATCAATCATTCATCCATCCCTCTATCAATTCATTCATTGAATCACCCCTCCCTCCCACCATGCATCCATCCATCCATCCCTCCATCCTTTCATACCCCCTCCATCCGTCTATCCATCCATCCATTCATCAATCCATCCATCCATTTTCTTCAACCTACCCTGTCTAAAGCCTGTTGGACCACCTTCTCACTCTCACTATCCAAAGCAGAAGTAGCTTCGTCAAGGAGTAGAATACTAGGGTTACTGACCAGAGCTCTAGCGATGGCTACTCTCTGCTTCTGACCACCAGACAACTGGGCTCCACGCTCACCAACAATTGTATCATAACCCTGAAAATAAGGAGGAAATAAAGACTTATTTACAAACCAATTTGTTAATAAACATAAAATAAAAGTATAATAATAATAGTGATTTGTATAAGGTACCTACATTTGTATCCGCCTTGTTAGGTGGTCAAGGTGCTCTTAAATTACCCCGGATAAGTTAGTCTACTGATTATGGTGCGCACAGCTTTTTGAGGAATTACTTCCTGCCGGCACCTATACACCTCACCTGGGTTGAGTGCAGCACAATGTGGGTAAATTTCTCGCTTAGGCAAATGTGCCATGGCTTGGAATCGATGCAAGTCCTCCAGATTGAAAGACGAGTCTTAACCACTAGATCACGTTGCCCCCCCACACTCAATTTGGACCTTGCAGCGAGTGTTAAACATTACAGATACATCACAAAATATATCAGCCCCTTCCCATCTTTTTAGAGTGAAGTCCAAGAATTAGAATATTCAATACTGAGTAATTAATTACCTTGGGTAATTTCATGATGAAATCATGAGCATTGGCCATCTTAGCAGCATTGACCATCTCCTCCTTAGTGACACCATCACGTCCGTAAGAGATGTTGGTTTCTATGGAACAGTTGAACAGGACCGGCTCCTGGCTAACGACACCAATGTGTTGACGAAGCCATCGAAGGTTCAGGTCACGTACTTCATTGCCATCGATTAATATCTAGAGGGGAAAATAGAATGAGAAATGAGCGAGTATTGAAACTCTTGGCCATTTACATCCATGGGTCACATCATGGATCCACAGATTTTAGCAGTGAAGACACAAATAGTTACTCAATAAAAAAACATATCGCTCATGGGTTGTGCTAAAGTCAGTTATTCCAACGTTGATTTGACACAACATCCTGCAGGCATCAAAATCCAGCTGATCAATTCCCTTCAAGATAATAATAATAATCCACTTTTATACAGCGCTTCATACATCGGAATGACGTGTCTTAGAGCTTTACAGATATATTACTACCTAAGTCATTGGATTCAATAATTCATTACCGCACACAATGTGTGCACATCCTCCACTCCATGGAGAGTATTCCAGTCAGTTGCCGGTGAGGAGCAAACACTGGATAAGCTACAATGACTTTCACATCAACATGTAGCACCTGGGTCAAGTGGCTAAGTGTGGATTAAAGTGATTGGTTAACATTGGTTTGACTTTTAAAAAATCTGAGCTAGAAGGTCACACTTGTCACCTGTGTCTGTGATATGTTCCAAAAATGAAGCCCAGAATAAATGGCGTTCGAAACTGATTATTTAGTGCTTCAAAAATTTAAATATAAAGTGACCGGAAACACCATCTTAATTTCATTCCATACACTTATGTGTACTATTTAGGCGTCTATAAGATGCCTATTTACAAAATCGGGTTTGCCTTGTAGTTTTAGCTTTTCATTCTCAATAATGGTTGTTTTCAGGGTTTATTAGTTCTAATACATGCACTTGTACACATGTTTCATCTTGGTTTGAAAATTTTTTAAATCGGCTGCTCACAAAGTTAAACAATACCTTTAAGGCCTTGCCAAAGGATGTCAGGCCATGGTGGGATTCAAACACACAACCCTCTGTTTACAAGGCCAGAGTCAGAACCACTACACCATGGCTCCTCCACACACCATGGCTCCATGATACACATAATTGTATGTCAATAAAAAATTAGCAATCAGAGTTTATAAAAGAAAATCTCCTCAACTATTAAAATAAAAACCTCGAGACCAAAAATAAACTAACCCCTCAACATCAGATTACCAATCAATTAATATTTACTCTGCACAAAGGTGACAAAAAGTGGGAGATCAAAATAGACAAATGAAAGTACAAGGAGAATAAGTGTGGGTAAAAATAAACAATACTTACCCTTCCTCCAAGAATATCATAGAACCTCAACAAGAGATTGACTGTTGTCGATTTCCCGCATCCGCTAGAACCCACGAGGGCGACAGTCTGTCCTGTCTTAACGCTCAGACTAATACCCTTCAAGACAGGTACATCAGGGCGAGATGGGTACGTGAATTCAACCTTTTCAAAGTCAATGTTCCCTGTTATGGTGTTGGGTTTTAGACCTTCCTCGGAGCGCATATCGATTACAGGCTCCTGTGATGATGACGGAATAAAAATGAATACATTAATTCATTATTTCTATCATAAATTTATTCATTTATTCATTCATTCAACCATTTATTTAATCATTCATTTCTTCATCAATCAATCAATTTCTTGACCATCTAACTTCCTTTATCTATTTATCTATTCATTTATTTATTTATTTATTTATTTATTTATTCATTTATTCATTCATTCATTCATTCATTTATTTATTTATTCATTTATCTATTTATTCATTCATTCATATTTATCTATCTATTTATCTATTTACTTATTTATTTGTTTATTCATTTATTCTATTTATTAATTTATTCATTCATTTATTTATTCATTCATTCATTCATGTATCTATTATTTATTAATTCATATAATCATTCATCTATTTGTTACATCATTCATAAATTATATAATTCATTCATTCATCTTTCACCCATCTATTCACTTGTTCATTAATCTTTTCATTCATTCCTCCATTATTTCACTCATTCATTCATCAACTCACTCATTTACTCATTTATTCAACCACTTATCCATTTAATTTCTCTCTTAATTCATTTATTCTTTCATTTATTCATTCTTCAATATTCCATTATTCATTCACATATTTTTATGTTTTCTTGATTGAAATGATTTTGGAATTGATTTACAATTGATATTAATGATATTGCTGTTGCACCCAAACTATCCCAACCAATGCTGACTCACCTCATCGATAACATCAAAGAGCATCACGGCCGCTCCCCTTGCCGTTGCCACGGTGCTGAGAGGCGGGATCATGTTCCCGATCGAGAACGATCCAATCATGATACAGAAAAAGACGGTCATGACCTCTCCTCCAGTCAGACGACCTTCGCTGACCATCTTAGGCCCATACCTGGAGGGAGGGAGGGGCAAGTAAAAATGATGTTGTATTTTACAATCTACATACATGTACTCTCTCCTACATATGCATACAAAATATAGGCCTACAAAGATACATATGACTTAATTCACTGCCAGCTTGAATCTCACAATATTAGTCCAATAATTAATTTTCATATCTATACAGGTTGAAAAAGATTTCCCAAAGCTTTGAAATTATTTACATTTGTAATTTGTGGACAAAATCAAATAGAATTCCCATCAAATTACTTGACCCAATGAGGAACTTAGGAAAGAGATTCACAGAATAAGACAGTGCATGGAGAATGATATTCACTCAAGTATAAGGCTGATTGTGAAGGAGTAATTTTATATATTAAAGGACAAGTCTACACCAACAAAAACTTGATTAAAATAAAAAGAGAAAAATTAAACAAGCATAACACTGAAAATTTCATCAAAATCGGATGTAAAATAAGAAAGTTATGGCTTTTTTAACTTTTGCTTCATTTCGCAAAACAGTATCGTACACAACTAGCTCTCATTCATCAAGATGTCAGGTCGCAGAAAAGGAGGGAAGGGTCTTGGAAAGGGTGGTGCCAAGCGTCATCGCAAGGTTCTACGAGACAACATCCAAGCTATCACGAACAGATATGCACATCTTGGTCGGTATGCAAATGAGGAACTGATTACACCACTCACTATTTCTTTGGTATTTTATTATAGGAAATATTTTTTATTTTCTCGTCATTGTCATGTGAAATGAAGTTTCATTCCTCCCTGAACACGTGGAATTCCATTATTTTAACATTTTGTGCTTCAGGGAAGGAGGTCTTAATCGTCAAATTCGTAAAAATTGAAATATTGTATAATTAAAACAATAAAAAACAAAAGGAATAGCGAGGGCCATCATCAACTCTCTCATTTGGATGTAACTGGCTCGTTCATATATTTGTTAAAAATAAGCGAAACTTTGAAATGTCATAACTTTCTTATCTTACATCCAATTTTGATGAAATTTTCAGCATTGTGCTTGTCTGATTTTTCTCTGTTGATTCAAATGAACTATTTTCTGAGGTGGACTTGACCTATAATAATATTTTTTAAATGCATGTTAGAATAACACATTAGGGCGACAATGTTCAGTCCTACTCATTCACAAGATATGCAACGACAATAACTAAAATTTTGCTATTTGTTTAAGGATTAACAAAAACATGGACCTATTACGAATGGACATTCAACAAGAGAATTTTATTACCACCACCTGTTTCCAGCTGTCAAAATCGCTGTCTAACCCTTAACTTTCTCTTTACGACGGCCGCCCAGGGCGATTGTTTACACAAGCTCCTTTCAGCCAATGATCGTCACCGATCGATCACTGGCCCTCTTTCGACCAAAGGCGATCATGTTTTAGCCTCGATTGCCAAAAGGAAAAGTCCCTACATTACCTAGAATGCAATGCGCAATTCATATCTGGTTTTTCAGTACATGATTTTAGGCTGTCTATAATGTGCGATTGTCGTCTGACCTTCAAAAAAAATCCCGTTAAATTTCATTAATCCTGTGGAATTTTACGTCCAAATGAAAATCAACTTGTAACCAAAGGTAAGCGCCACTATCGACATTAATATTGTCCGAAATAGATGCATTTTTAACCATTTTTTCACATTTCTCTGTCAAATTTCAACTGCATCTTTGCCATAAATATACTGATCTGCAAGGTGATGTCAATGCATTTTATGTGCGGTTATTTGCGATGTACGTAAAAATATGTTTATGCACGCCTGTTTTCTTTTTTCTGCAATCATTTTCACAGCGCTAGCGTTCGCTGCTGTGCGTTGCTTTTGATAAAGTGAACGAACAACATCCCAATGGGTAGGAGCAGCGCACATCTGTGATAGCGTGTTTTACAACCGGCTTGATGGGCGTCAGCTGCCAGCGCTCTGTTTATAAAAGGATTAGCGGTGACAGTCTTTGGCCCAAAGGAGGGGATTCGTTGAATGTCCTTGTGTGATAGGTCCATGATAAAAATCAGGAATCTTTTTTGACAAGACAATGTGGTAACAAGCCCCCCAAAAAAAAAAAAACAATAATAAATAAATATGAATAAATAAAAATAATAGAAGAGTGAAAAAACACACACAAAATAAAAATCACTAAACACACATCCTAATACCATGTATTAGGTCTATCAAGGATGTAGCTGATGGGAAGAAGGGGTCAACCACAGTGAGAGTTCAACATTACAATTACAAGGAAGGAGGATTAGAACTGCACCTTGGGGGTTTCCCTATATTATAAATATCCTCCAGACAATTTTGTTCTTAAAAGTACACATGAAATCCCCTCTCTCCAAGAACTCATGTGCGCTTATCTGTGTTGGTGATCTTCAGAGTGAACATTTTTCAGCGTAGATTTCAAGATTTCACAAAGTTCAGTTTATGTAACTGTACCAGATCTAGATCCTCGATGATACACTGACAATTAAGCCTTGTTTTACAGACTTTCTCATGAAATCAGTGTTTACTGCAACTACTGGTATTTCTCTTTAGGCATGATTGTCAGTCACACATAGCTCTTGGTGAAACACTTTCAAGAATCAGGCCCATATTCTGATAGCAGATTTAAATAAAACTCAGGTTTAAAGTTGTGGTTTAAGTATGAATAGCCAATTATTACATAAATCACTAACAGTAGAAATATCATACTTCTACTCATTTGGCTCTCAAATCATTCATAATTGTCTAGGAAGTATAGATAAATGATTGTCTTCACCATTGACGAATCAGGAAAGAGCACAGTAAACGTTAGAAATATACAACTTAATAAAAAAAATTGATACTTTTGGCTTGCCATACTTAAACCACAACTTTAAACCAGAGTTTAAGTTAAACCTGCTATCAGAATACGGGCCTCAGTGTTTTTCTATGAAATATTGCATAATCTGCCACGTTCATATAAACCGATTTTTTACAAGCTCAAGCTTTGTGGATGTATGTAACTTGCTTCCTTACGTCAGAGAATAACAGAATACATTGATGTAATTTTTCCTGGAAAGAAGGATTGATATCAACACTACAGCACGTTTCAAGGATGTAAATGTAGTTGCTCGGGAAACAAGGGTCAAGACATGATATTAGGATTTCGAATCACAACCCAGGAACTTCCCTATTGGAAACAAAGTCAGAGCTGCCAACCTGAACAAGAACATTTCAGTAATTTCAAGGCTGAAAATCAGTATTTTGGTGAGGAAATTGGCATTTTCACAGGAATACCATAGGACAACATATAAACTGAAACTTAAGAAATCAGTATTTTGCATGAAGCCATCAGTATTCTTCTCTATTTTCAGTACTAAATACGGAAAATCTACAGGTGAAACTGCCCGAGTTCAATATATTGGGACTATAGAATTCTAATTAAGTTTAACAGGTGAAATTTGACCAAGAACTAGTACAGGGCCCCTTTTTACAGAGTTATTGTCAATACAATCAATTACTATATGGAAATCCATCACGGTCATATTTTTTCTACAGGAAATTTGCTCAATGTCCTTTGTAAACAAATAGAAGCATACTGAATTGTCATATCTAGAATAAAATATATTTTGAACAAACATGTATTTTAGATGTCGACGTTGCTGGCTTTCCATGGTTGTGGTTGATTTGATCAATTGCAACTCTTTGTGAGCCAGGGCCCATTTTGGCTCCTTGAGAGGTAAGCTACTCTCCTCAAAGCCCAACATACAGGGAGAATCACAATATATATCTGCCCCCACACCTTGAGTCCACTTCATAAAAAATATATTTTCTCTGAAACACACAATTTATTTATTATAAGCACTTGGAGAGTAGAATTATTCACTGTCATGTTATATTGCAGAGCACTTTGAGCATGTACATGAAAACGGGCTATATAAATGTTACAATGTATGTTTTCATGCTATTGAAAGAAATAGTAAATACCGGTAATCCATTTGAACCTTGACCTACCAGAAAGCTAATGCATACGCTGAGAACATGATGAAGAAAGTTAGACCAAGACCAAAGGCTGTGATGACTCCCTTCTTTATTCCAATCTTCTTTGCACCTTCCAACTCTTTCTCATATCTAGATGGCAATTAAGGAATAAATGATTCACAATCTGTATTAAAGTTTAATTCATTTGTGTTTAATAGGAAAATGTCATTCTTGATAACACTGATTATGATAACAATAATGATCACTATAAATAGGAAATATAAAAAGAATTATTAAAAAGAATATTACTACTAAATAACGATGTAATAATAATAATCATCTTAACTGTCATAATTACAACATTCAACATTTATGGGCTATATAGAGTGACTGCAAATTATTAAAACAGCATTTTCTCAACATTACACAACTCTTCTTTGGACCACACAGATCGTATCTCATTCCATCAAACTGATAGTGAGAAAAAACCCATATCATCCACAATAGAAATCAAAATATCAGATATTCTTGAATTTTTCTAATTGAATTAACTTGTTTTCAGAAGAATACTGCTAAATAATTGTGTGTTGTGCATGTACCTCTTAATTTCTTTGTGTTCTCCTCCAAATGCTATGACAGTCCTTATGCAAGCCAAAACCTCTTCAGAAACACTGCCAGCCTTGGCATAGGCCTCCTGCTCTGCTTTGGAGAATGATGTTATCAACTGTTTGAGAAGTACCAATGATATAATAATAAAGAAGAAAAAGGATAAAGTACATGTAAGAGGAAATTCAGGTGGCAATTATAAAAGATTGAACTACATGTACACTATTATGAAGTAATACATGTAGTGTAGCTCAATCACTGAAATACAGAATCCCCGCTATACTGATTGAGCGACACTATTATTTCATAACAATGTAGCTCAATCAGTATAGCGGGGGGTGGGAGGAGGGGGGAGCCTGTATTCCAGTGACCCAGGTTCCATTCCCACTCAGGTTGTGTTCAATGTTGATATTCAAATTCAAAAAGCAACGTGAATCACGAATGATAAGTTGATTACAAAACACAAACATGATGAGCAGTGCAATGTTTAGTGTCCAAAAAACTATAAAAGCTGATTATTTGTCGATCATCTTTTTTAATTTCCATCTTTCATTGGCGCAGCTTTAGAGCGCAGTTTGACCAATCACAAGGTCAATTCTGACACCCGATTGTGATGGCTTCCACTGCTAGAGCAAAATCAAAACTCAATCGTGTCAATGTCACAATTGTGATGCTGAAGGTGGTAAAATCTGAGCTAATCGCTTTACAAATGCATCCTTTTCGACATTTAAATTTTCCTCGGAATCATGATATGAAAGTGGTAACTTAACATTTCCAACTAGGAATGGAAGACCTTGAACATATCCTTTATCTCTCATTATATCCGCAATGTGTAATCACGTTTTCAATCATGATTTTCGTTGCCGTTTAAATTTGAAAACCGAAATTCTACACCCTTTAATAGTGTGCTTGTGCCCTTTGGTAAATCATGCATACACATGTACATCCTCATTACCAGGTCCCTCAGAGAGGACCTAAAACCTTTGGTCCTCTGGTTTCTTATGTACAAGTATTCATGCTTTCTACAATCAGGTAAAAATCATCACCTCCACCACCATGTTCTGTGGAATTAATGACACAGGGAAACAATATAAGTTCATTAATCATTACCTACTTTAAAATCTTTGAACAGGATAAGCCACTGAGCCTTGTCTGGCACTGATCATTAAAGAGAAATGCCAGTAGTTGCAGTAAACACTGATTTCATGAGAAAGTCTGTAAAACCAGGCTTAATTTTCAGTATATCATCAAGGATCTAGATCTGGTATAGTCACATAAACTGAACTATGTGAATCTTGAAATCTACGCTGAAAAATATTCACACTGAAGATCACCAACACAGATAAGCGCATGTGGGACAGTGTATTATTATTGCTTTGAATGTCGTGCCCGACGCTTGACCCGAATCCTGTGCTTATTTGCTAATTTCTCAGCAATTACACAATTTCTTCCAGAATCCTTTGGGCTTGGGCACATATTTTTTATTCATTAAAACAGACACTTGGGTGGTCATTATATTAATTTCTGTAAAAAGTCATTTTGAGAACGTTACCAAAACTGGCATTTACCTTTAAACTGAGAATGCAGGAGCATTACATAACAACCGCATGTTTAAAGTATTCTCTGCCATCTACATATCCATCCTACAGGCATGATGAATTTTCTCTTATTTTCAATTATACTGTTTGAGATTCTATCCAGTATGTTTCATTAAATTTGAGTTGGTATCAGGGATTTTTAGAAAATATATTGTACATTAGACCTTGACCGTTTCATGTAATCATGTATGTACATGTACATATTCACAATATTCCCTTTCACATGATGTCCAAAAAAGCTTAAACTTTCATTTTGCTAGAAGTACATAAATGTAACGTAAAAGCTAAAATTACTTGAAATGAAAAAGTTCAATATTTCACAAAGCATGAGACTTGGCCAGTAGACAAGTCACATTTCCCTCACAAGACTGAAAAACAAGGACATGTGAGATTAATTATTCAATACATTATAAAGCTGATGAAATCTTATTTGAAATTACCAATCATTATTAAACCCGATCGATTAAGCTCCCGTGTAGAGGTAATACCATTTGCAATTCAGTCAATATTGCACACATCAGCTGGAACATATGTTCATGTACATTCAAACAACTGGCTTTAATTGAAACAATATTAACTGCACTTAATTTTATAGTTCTAAGGACCATAAACTAACAGAATAATTCTTCATGTCTTGATAAAAAAATCATTCAAAGAAGAAGAAGATTAAGGAACTATCTTCACTTTATACAACTTATCATAATTAAGCCTGTATTTTTTTTGTGGGATTCCATTAGTCAAAATCTTACAAGTTCTGATACAGGGGTATTTGTAAAAAAACAAGAAAACAATCAACCAGTAGAATGGGTCATTCCCCCCCCACTCCCCCAAAAAATATAATAATTCGAAAAAATAAATTAAACACAAACAAAAACAAATTGTGGATTCTAAAAATGGTTGCATTTTCCACCAAGAAACTTTTTTTAAGTAGATTAATCACTTCCAAATAGGCATAATATATTTTTCACATCACTGTCGACTCAACTTTTAAAGGGATAGTTATCCCCCCCCCCCCATTGTCATTTTATGACCTGCTTTTATGCAATACAGAGTGACTACTCATAGAGACAATGCAGGTGATCATGATTCAGAAATATGTTTCTTATTGTTCAACTGGGTCAGTATGGCAAACTATAAAGGTTATCTGAAATTAATTTATCAAATATCAAGGGTCAATTATCATCATAAAATTTGTCTATGTATTCATTGCACAATCTTTACCCTCATCAATATTCTTTTTTCCATTCTTGTAAACACTACACATGACCCTTTTTCTTCCTCCAATCTTTTTTTTATGTGACTGACAAAATTACTTTTAAACTTCACAAAGATAAAGAATTCAAAATCAGTTTGGCCTTTTGGCAGAAAAGGTCATTAAAAAGAATATCAAACAATAATCAGCTTTTAGAAGAAGAATCACTGCAATTTATCCAATGACAAAAAGGAAGCAACTCTGTAGATTAGGTGAAATGGGGGAAATGCTATTGAAAGTCTTTTTTTTAGAATTTTGAAGTTATGTAATTCCTTCAGCATGGTGCGTAGCATACAAAAATGTTCGAAAACTTGCTTCCGATATGGCCAAGTAAGGAACCTACACTAGGTGCTTCCATTGCAACGTCACGCATTTTGTTAGGATTTGTATTATTAAAACTTGACTATTGAAAAGAAGTATGTACATGATCCCAGGAGGGATGGGAGGGGTTACTCGCCACAAAGGTGGTAGGTTATGTGCCATGGATGAGACCAATTAAACGGGGGCTTTCCAACGGGCTAATTGCAAAAAGGAGGGTCCTCGGAACAGGCTTCGGAACTACAAATGTTTGTGAAAAACTGAAAACTGGGGTCCATGGAACGGTTCTCCTGCATGTAAGAGCGTATGCATCCCTATGGAACTGGCATACAACTAGCCTGGCAGTACAGGCAGTATGGTCAGACAGCACTCAGCGGGTCGCTTATCACCAAACAATGCAGCAGATACATGTAAATGTGGCTGGAACAGCATTCCTAAAAATCTAAGAAGCTTTGGAACAGATTTCTTTCTTCTTTTTTCTTGATAAGAAGAAAATGTTTTGGAATGGCTTTCTTTGTTCTTTTTCTCAATATGCCTTGGAATGGAAATTTGGGTGTAAAAATGAGGGTCCTCTCTGTGGCACATACCCACTCATTAATTTAGCATAACACCCTTAGCTTTGCAAGTTCCAAAGACTAACCACTCAAAAAACTGTAGGCTAATTCCTGCCCAGCCTAGCTGAGCTTAGTCTCTCAGGAGAGAAGGGGGGTAGAGATGGAGGGAGGGGTTGCTAAACATTCTGATGACCTTTATCCCATCAACGTACTTCACCTACACAAGTCATATCTTGCCCCCTATTATCTTGACTCTCATGAACACATTGCTGAGATCCACATGATCAAATCAAAATGCTGCACTAATTATTGCAATTCATGATCACTCATGCATTAAATTTCAATTTAATTACATATGAAATTTTCTAAAACAACAAACTGATCACAATTGATCATAAATTTCATCACAAAACCCTCAACTTTGAAAGTTCAAAACAAAAATAAAATTGAAAGAAATTGGAAGGCTTATTCCGGCCCACCCTAATTTTCATACCCTTTGTTCCTGTGGGCACTGCTCACTCCAGCATGACTAGTTTTTCAACTTTTTATGTGTCATTTGAAAGTTGACTTTATTGGCTTTCCATATATATAAGTTTTCCCCCAAAGTGATATTTTTATTTGGCAGCCATTTCAAAAGTGTATAGTTTTTTTTGAGAAGCACTGTATATCTCATAATGTAATAAAACATGTCTAAACATAATTATCAGTTCCCTATTCAATACATAAACTATGTCAATTGACCTCTACACAGGCTCAAACACGTATACCACATCAAGTGCCTATAAATAATGTAATTTCAACACTGTGTTGATTGTATACTGTATATAATAAGTAATTAGAAATGAACTTTGTTCACCAATTTCTTCATGAAAAGGTCTTGAAGAAACAGGATTCTATCTGCCTACTTTATCTGTTGACTTTTGGTCCGTCCATGTACACAAGTACATGTACAAGGACACACATTATACAAATGCTTACATTAGGTGATTTTCAAGTTCAGTTTTGACAACTATTCTTTGTGTCTTTCATAACTCTGAGTGTTTGGTTCGCACCATTCATTGCACATACGTAGACATGTTTTGTAAGAAATTTGCCCTGGTCGGTATCATTTCTCGCACAATGCCCATTTTCTCATTAACCACCCGGGGTAATTATAGCTCAGCACTTTGGATCCTCTGGCAAAAAGCACTTTATAAATCCAGCTATTATTATTATTGAATGTGTGCACACTAGTATTCCAAACCAATTATACATGATTATCCTTATCTATACAAGTATGATAAACAAGTTACAACATATTTTTTTTTCAAAATGTTCCAGTGTGAAGTTATCTGGCTCTCAAAGTAGCAAAGAGTTCATAGTACCTGTGCGCTATTCCACGGTTACTCAAGTTACATTTGGAGACACCTTGACTCATACTTGGAGTTGTAACTCCATTATTACTGATAGGAACTAAACATCTCCTTATCACAACAAAGTACACAGTCTGACTATCCTTTGTATAAAACAAAACTTGGGAAATTCTATTATGCTCCTGGCAAATCTTTGGAATGTGTCGGTTACTCACGTTACATGATTTGGACATGCATAAAATGAAAAGTCGACATAAGTGAAAAGTCTCCTCATACAAGGCTTTTATGAAAGTTGATTATATCCATTTCAAAGAAGTATATTAGGGAGACAAACTTTGTATATAATTAAAAAAATAAAGAACACATGGTTTTTACTTGGGGTGCAGATAATATGGTTACTCACGTTACGGTTACTCACGTTACATTTTGTCCATGTATGGTTAACAACACACATGTCATTAAAAATTCAATAATGTGTGTAAAATTCATTGCTAGGAACATCAAAAAGAGATTTTATACCAAAAATTGGAACAATTGGAGCTTTATTAGGGAGTAGGGGGGAAAGTATGATTTCGCTTACTAATTATGCATAAATTAGCATAATCGCTTAATACCAATTTGCATGAAATAAATTACTGTATAGTATTGTAGATTATGTCCAAGACAACCTGCACGCAAATTTTCGGCGTGATAGTGCGGCCAATGACCGCGATTTCAAGGGAGGCCTGGGAGCCCCCCCCCCCCCCCCGGGCCATATCAACTCCCAAATACCCCGGCCTAGATAGGGTTACAGGTAAGGGCATTCAATGTGTTGTTCGAACACTCTTTAAAGTTTGGTTAATCAAAACCAAGTCTTACTAATGCACTCTCGCATTGTGAATACTTCTACTAATATTCAATTTTTTGTGTGATTGTATGACCACTGATATTTTGACGAACAAATAGTCGCATCAAAGAGATGTACGCTCATTTTGCTTTTAATTAATCAAAAATAACTTCACAACTCACCATGAGACTTAAAACTTGACATCCCACAGAAAATGTTACCGAACTGAATAATTTTTACTGGTTACTCACATTACATGATGGTTACTCACGTTACAAAGTTACTCACATTACAGTTTTTCTTCATCATTTTTATAAAAAAATTGTACTTTTTAATGATTTTGATAGTCATCACTGTGTCAAAGATTGTTTGAAGGAAGAGAATTTAAAGTCCCACCAATTAAACTGTGAAGAATTCTTCTCTCAGAAAACAAGGTCAGTTTTTCGGTTACTCACGTTACATCACCTGAGCAGGTTGCAATATTCATTTTTTAATGAGTACTACAAATTAACTTGAAAAGCGGTTGTGTATTTTAAGTAATTTGACTCTTCTAAACTTCAGAAATATATAAAGTGGTATGTTGTTGCAATAAAAAAATGGTAATAAGGCATATTTCATTTTTCACTATTTTTCTTGTATTTTGGTACAAAATGGAAGACAACTTTTGACCATTTTTTTCCAAAGTGTACATATGAAAATAAACTTCTTATTTCTTGTTCCTGAAACTATCATGTATGAAGGACTTAAATTATTAAAAAATTCAAGAAATATTGAATTTGAATTTTTAAGCTCATGTCCACCAACCTGTGGAATTGCCCCTGTGCATTAGAAGAAATTGCTAGAGGTGCTACCAGTAATGATATCCGGTGATGAATTATTCCACAAGTCAAGGGGGCATTGGCAGAAATCTCAAAAGCATAATGGATGTATATCTTCTTTGTTTATTTTGTTTCTTACAAGCTTATTTGAAACCCTTGCTCAAGACCCAGAGTCTGGTTCAATACTACAGGAAAAAAGTATCCAATTACAGGACTTTGCCCTGCTCAATTAACATTTTCCAGGAGGTAATGGATGACGTACCAAAGAGGAAGTGGCAAAAATCAGCAACAGGGGTTATTTGCCCACTACAATACACACTCATACTAATTACTGATATTAAAGTCATAGAGTTATAGAACCCATTCCCATGAGTATCATTTATCAAACTACAAAGTTCACAGACATTGCCTTGCACATACAACTTTATTGCATCAGGCCAAGACAACTCTAATCGATTTCTCGTTGGTTAATTTGGCTGAATACTTTGCATCATTGCATTATCTCTGCAAGTTTGTAGTTACTTGGTATGAAAATCAAACTACCTGTAAGGTGATAGGCTGGACAAGAGAAATAGTCACACAGGGGCTATGAAGGAAAAACTTTTGAAAATGAGGGGGGATGATCATGCATAAAATCATAATTTTCGTATTTTAGTACACATTTCCTTAAAAAAAAGTGAGGAAGGGGAGGCCCAACAGTCCATATCATAATGATATACAGACATAGCGTACTTACGAAGGCCATGAATCCACCTGCTATGGCAAGAAGAGGCGTCAGTGACATGATAACAAGAGTAAGCTCCCAGCTCTTCCAGAATCCAATGGCAAAACCTGGAACAGAATAAGGTATTATTGTGATTACGTAAAAATTACACTTTTTCTTTTTTCCAAGTTAAGCATGGGTTCTGTCAATCATTGATTTTCTTTTTTTTATTTGAAAAAAATAATAAAATATGAAATTAATGAGTCAAAATTAATCATCTTATCAATTCCTTTACTACTTGAATCAATTAATTTGCTGAATAGTTGCCAATTGGCAATTTTAAATAGTGATTCTGTTGTTACCATAAATAGGTTCATTATTGCGGATTGAAATAATCGCTAGAGGGTATTCATTTGTCTCGCAATCTACTATGGTCAACAAGGAAATTCGTGATCACTCTCGCAAAAAGTGTTCACTGGCTTTCTAGGAAATTCGTGATCACTCTCGCAAAAAGTGTTCACTAGCTTACAAGTTCACGAGCTTTCAAGTGCCGCTGCAGTGATTTTGTTGTTACCATAACATATTGCCAACTTAGAGTGTACAATGATAAACGCATGTTAAACAGCTTTTATTCAAGAAGTGCACCTTATGAGAATGGTATAAAATTCATCAGTACATTTTTGTTTCTCTTTCTAACCATATTTCAATTACTAGCATTCAGAATAAGGCGAAGTTGCATAAGTGTCTCCCAAACAAAATCTGTAAATGCAGTTTATACAGCGTAAATACTACGAGGGCAATGGGCGATTTTGCCCTCTTGGCAGCCAAAATGGCCCCTTAAGTTCTCCCAAAATGCATGCTTGGGGGCTACCATTCTTTCTAGAGGCGCCCCAAGATCAGTCACAAACAATATTAAAGAATATTTAGAAGAAAAAAATATTTTAAAATTTATGGCAGAATTCTGATTTTTGCTTTTTGATGCAATTTTGCTTGTTACCCATAAAAACTTGCTCTGAAAAATGACAGAAATAGCCCCCAAAATTCGGCAATCGCTCCCACAATGTGGATAACAAAGATAGACCCTCGAAATATAAAATCACTTCCTTCCCTGTGCAGTTACCTTTATTGTGAAAAGCATATTAGATCTCTCCAGAAGGACATGAAACATAATTTACAAAACCGCTGCAAAACATTGAATACTGTCTTTCGGGAGCTGGGCTCTCTCAGAAAGTCTGAATATCGTTTTCAAATGTTTTGTATAAAATCACACAAGATATACCTGTTGCAAACTGGGATAAAAACTGAAGGCAAACAGCGATCTTGTCACCCAGACCTTCTCGAACCCTCTCCATGTCACTATAAAACAATGCAGAAGAATCGTTATAAATATATTGACAATGATATTCTAACAGATGTAAACACATCCAAAGATTACCATCAAACAATGACGATCACCCCGGTGCGTTGTGTGTAAACGTCTCTCCCATGTTTCATAGATGGAAGCTATGTCACAATGGAAAACACTCCGTCCCTCGGATAGGACATTAAATGGAGGCCCTGTGTAGAGGAGAGTCACCACCTTTGCATGTTAAAAACCCACTGCACTATTTGTATAAGAGTAGGGGGAAACCCCAGTGTAGTGGTCCACCTGCATCACTTCCCAAATCAGTTATATCGGGAGATACCTGCGGGTCATAGTGATTCAGTTCGCTTTTCGCCTCCCAGGCACAGGTGATGCCAAAAAAATAATAATAACGATAATGGAAACAATCAACAATGAGCAGTGCAACAAAAACTACTACCATTAAAACAATAATCCTCAATTTCCATAAAATAAATCAAAAGAAATAACATAATCATACAAAGGTAGGCCTACTTATATAGACACAAATCATGAATCAGCTCATTAAGAAAATAAGTTTAACATTTATAAAATGCAAACTCACAACTGATACAATAACAATAAATTAATAATTCATTGTTTTTTTGTATGTAAAAATACAGAATGAGAAACTTATAGTTTTTATTAAAAATACAAGCAAATTGAACAATAAATACACAAAAAATATATGAATGGTTTGTTAAAGCAAAAGTCAATGGTGTGATTTAATCTTGATTTGTTTTTTTTTGTCTAATATTTGAGGAACAATAAAATAAAAATAAAACTGTTTGTTTGACCTATAGAGATAGTTTGCAAATGAATCTAAATATCTTGGTGTTATATTTGATAACTGTCTAAAGAGGGGTTCACATATCGAAAATCGTCTCTAAATATTGAGATCTAACCATAAACGCATTGGATTTTATTTACCGGTACCAAAAAGAATTCTAAAATTTCTATCTGATAGTTGATATTAATTATCACATATTGATTATGGGATAAATTTATGGGGCTGTTCAACAAAGTGCCATCTGGATTAATGACAAAAGCTTCAAAACTGCTATGCATGTCTGATATTTAATGCACATTACTTGACTATCAACTTACATTTTTGTCCTCTTTAGGACGGCAATCCGTCACAGATAGAGTTCAGTACCAATTTACAAAGTGATGAGCAATAAAACCCAAAATTATATTAAGGATTTTGTGCACCATTGAACAATAAATTTCCAAACTAGATATTCAACTAACTGTCCCCTTTTAACACATGAAAAACCTCAACAGAATCATTTTGCTAGCAAGGCTCTGTTAGAGATCGTCTCATTCATTATCTAAATGTTAAACTGTAATTAAAAGCAAATGTAATCTTCAATTGTTATCTTGTATATAAATCACATGTGTTACAGTTATCTCATTTGAAGACAGTATTAACATTCATGTATCTCAATACAAACAGTGCCTATTTATTAGATTGATAAAATGGACCCTAATCAAATGATTTGTTGACCATGTACATATGGACTGACATTTATTTTGCCCGCATGTATCAAGAAACTTTACTTACAACTCGTGATGACTGGTCGTGAATTTCAAAAGCTCTTTGTTTGTTTGTTTTCTGGTCGTTTTATCTTTCAATATCATATTGTTGTCTTATGTGGGGTCTCTGAAGTTACACTACTGGGCCCCGTAACACAACTGTTAGCGTTTAATCATGAAATGAAATGGCTTTAAATCAAGACCATCGTAGCATGCACATTGTCATTTTGTTCAGTAGACAGACTAGGAACTGATCAGGGCTCCATAACACAAAGATTAGCGATCAATCGCTAAATCACCTGACCAATCATTATCAACATTACACGCGCATTAGGTTTAAAATATTGACCAGGGACCAATCAGAGCAGGTTTTTTATATTTGCAATTCATCGCAAACCTTTGTGTTACGGAGCCCAGAATTGTTCTTTCAAATTAGCAATTAATCGCAAACCTTCATGTATGTGGCCTGGTGGCCGTTTCATAAAGCTGTTCGTAGGTTAAGAGTGACTTTAAGAACGACTGGTGATTCTTTCTTGTGGTGAATGGTATATTCATTGGAGATGGGTACGCCCGTAAGAAAGGTTCACCAGTCGTTCTTAAAGTCGCTCTTAACTTACAAACAGCTTTATGAAACACCCACCAGGTCTTTCGATTACATGTACACCTAACTTTTGGAAGCATACCAAAGGTTAAAAATACATTATATACATGTTATTTTTTCAAAAGTATTCTTTAAAAAAGTACAGAGTGATCTTTCGACTGTTAACCTAAAGAAGACATTTTAACCACAGTCCTTGGGCATACAGCATGCAAAGTATTTTTGAAAAAGTACTGATTGATTCATAATGACCAAAACCATCTGTGCCCTACTTCTGCCTTATCATGGTCAATGAACAATGCATCAGCAGACAGTGCACAGTAATAACTCGGGCTTGACTGGGCATTGAGCAGCTTTTTAAAGGATTTCTATTGTATGTTTTGTGTGTGAGTGCACACCAGGAGCCGTTTCATCTGGACTACATGGTGATCATCACATCTCTGGTTCATAATAGACCAGTTCGTAGTTACTTCATGGACAATTTTGGTCAAATGACCTTTCATTTCTTTCATCATGATAGGCAGATTTCAAAGCAAGATATTACGTAAGCTTGCCTTACATAGCAGGATGAAGAAATTGAATAGACCAGGTGACTAGAATAGCACACAAATGAACACTTAATGAAGGCATTTGTTGCATAACTTCTTTGAATGCATATCTTAGCATGTTGCACAATGTACTTTGCAAACTGTGAAATACCAGTCGTTCGTGGAAGTATTGTCGTTTTTTGTGGATGTAAATGAAAACGACAATTCAAAAGAATATATGAATAATCAAGACATCAAAGTTGGTGCTTATCTCATTAGATTTTAAAACGCCATGTCACTTTAGTACAAATGACCTTCTTCTGATCATGCGTAGAATCTTTTGATCATGCGCAGAAAGGAACTACGAATTGGCTTATTCAATTCAATTCAAGGTTTATTAAAAACATGGGTCACAGCCAAATGGCTCAATTGGTCACGTATACACAGTTACCGGTAAACAATTTATAGACTTACTACGTACATATTTCAAACATTAAAAAACAGCCCAAAATGATGCAATTATCAGAGTTATATTACATAGTTTGGGACAATTTGTTTTCAATGATTTAAAACAAGGCTGGTACTCCTTTGTTAGGCTAGAACACTTCAAAAGAAATTGTGAAATGTTGTACTTGTAGCCCAGTGAAAGTGAATCGGCCAAACTCTATAACATAAAGGGTTCCAAGTGTATCCAACTTCAGGGGCAGAAGGTCGTAAACCAGCAGTTAAACCGACAATGCATGATCACCTCTTTATAATTATGGTATCTTAACCAGTGTATGGTAAACTAACTATGGTAACAGTGCTCAGCAGCCAATCACAATCCAGGATTCCATACAATCAAGGATTAAATACAGGTACCTGGTAAAGTTATCCTACGTAACTATTACAAATGTTTATGAAACAGATCCCGGACAGAGGCCCATAAAATAATACTGTATTTCTACGATTATATGAAGTTATAATTCACACCTTTTAATGTGTATTTTACTATAAACTTAATTTCTATTGATTTCACCAACGGGGTAAACTTATTTCATGTACATTCTACAGATTTTAGGAAACAGTAGCACAATACTAAGTCCAGGCTCTGCATTCATGCATGATTTCACAGTCGCTATAGAATACCCCCCAATGCTCCGTCTCTAAAACAGATAATAGCCGGTTGACAGGGGGAGGACACTGCTGCTAAGCCAGCTTAACATGGCTTTACGACCTTGTTGGGTATGTTGAAAATCTTCAGGTATTGTGGGAGGAGAATTACTGTACAATTTGCAGAACCCAATCTGTGAAAATTCAGTTGCTAATAAAAAATATCAATTGGTGTATTCAGACCGCCTCAATCTCAAGAGTACCTGTTAAATTACAAGAACTCGTTCAGGATAAAAAATACCTGATAATTATTTCCTGCATTCGATCCCCCCCCTAACACATCCATTCAAGTTAAGTTATCAGTTACGAGCATGCTCAATGTGATCGGATTAGCAGGTGAGGTCACAGCATTCGTGCCCAAATGCTCACCCACAATTGAGAAAGTTCTTGTAATTTGCTTTCACACTGCCAACATACAAACACCATTGGACAAATCTCTGTAAAACTTCTCATTATTTCGGCAATTACCTTTTATTTAGTGGGTATTTTCTTTCGAGATATTACAAGTAATTTGCTTTCACATTGGCTAAAATACCTGGGGTGGTATTCCGAGATCCATTTTATCTCAGATAAAATAAAATATCTTATCTCCGTTAAAATCAGTGAGATATAATACCCTTAAAATCTCTCCGAATTGGTATTCTGAGAACAATTTTATCTCTATTTTATCTCTGAAAGACACACCTATTTTTTAGTCAATATCCAATTAGAAATGCGCTTTTATACTCTCTCATATCACTCAACCAATGGAAATCCATTCTGCTAGGTGTGGCGAAGGAGTGAGATTGTGTCAATTTATTGACTTTCATACGCTTGCACTATACATTTGCGCGTCTTCACAGAGATTTCTTTTTAACAAATATGGCAATACTCTCATCTTTTTTTCGAAAGTATATATCGCATCTTTTCAAGCATCATTTCAAAGACAATATCAGTCAAGAAAATTCTTATGAAATGATTCCTGATTGTTCAGAAATAATTTTAAGGTGTTGTTCTCAATGAATATATAATTTTTCTTAATTTTCATGCCAACATTTGGAGTTAATTCACCTTCAAATATTGGCGAAATCAATGTCACAGAGATAAAATAGCCCCGACCCTCTTTTAAGTTTATTTCATTTTTTCTTCAAAGTAACTTGGGCGCAAGCACATCATCCGCGTTGCAATAACAACGATGGGTATGTCTACGCAGCCACTGCTCTGTTGCGTATCATCATAGATACGCAAGATAAACTTTCAGATTTTATCTGAGAGATAAAATGCCCTCTCAGAATGCCAATTTCATTTTAAGAGATAAAATGAAATATTTTACAGATAAAATGACCTCAGAATACCACCCCTGGTATTTTCTGATTGGGGCAGTTCAGGGCAGAAATCCTGATCAGAGAACACCTGGAACTTCAAGAGGGCCGGAATATGCCTAAAACTCCATCAGTTTTGCTATTACTTACTCTGCTAATCTAGACGTAAGCTCTCCACTTTGGTGCTTATCAAACCATGCAATCTCTTGATGGAGAATGGCTCGGAAGAATTCCTTCCTTAGTTTATGGCTCTGCCTCTCGCACGACAGACTCCAACATGATACCTGCACAAACAAATATGTATGTAGGCATTGATTATAGATAAGCACAGGTATAGACTTCAAAAGAAAAGTCTTTATGATTATGAAACAAGTTAAATTGGTTCATGAAACAAGTTAAATTGGTTCAGAGGCCAGTTTCATACAACTTGTTGTAATTATCGCAATAACAAAGCTACTTGTGAGATGAATTGTACATTTGTTGTTATAGGTATTTATCAAACAGGACCTAGAAGAGAAAATTAAGATGAGAATAGGTAGCAGTGCTTAAAAAAAATCATTAATATCGGTATCAATACAGAAGTTATTTTTAAGTTCCACTTATTTTCACATAACATATTCACACCATTACATGTAGGCTGTCTGCATTAGAAGGAGTCAATGATGTCATATCAACTCATTCACTCTTTCTTCGGCATCTTATTGTATAGTGATGATTAAAATTGATAATGATGACAGTGAATAGTGATGGTGATGATAACATTGAGTTTGATGGCGGTGGTAATGATGATGAGGGTATGGACAATGGTGGTGGTGGTGGTGGTGGAGATGGCGGATGATGATGTCATGATAAAGATGATAATGATGAAGATGGTGATGATGAAGATGGTGATGATGACAGTGAAGATGATGATGGTGATGATGATAATGATGATGATGATGATGGTGATAGTGATGATGATGATGATGACAATGAAGATGATGGTGATGATGATGATGATGGTGGTGATGGTGATTATGATGATAGTGGTGATGGTGATGATGGTGATGATGGTGATGATGATGATGATGGTGATGATGATGATGGTGATGGTGATGATGATGATGATGATGATGATGATGACAAAGAAGATGATGGTGGTGATGATGATGATGATGATGGTGGTGGTGGTGGTGATGGTGATTATGATGATGGTGGTGATGGTGATGGTGATGATGATGATGACAATGAAGATGATGGTGATGATGATGATGATGATGGTGGTGATGATGATGATGATGGTGATGATGATGAGTTCTTCATGATGGAAATTTGGTGACAGTGATGACAATGAAATCTGGTGATAATGAAGATGATACAATTATTAATACAAATATACCAATAGCCATCATGATGATGAAAGTGGCATTACTGAATAAGGTAAAAAAAAAAATAATCAACATACATGAACTAAGTACATAAATCTACCTGTATGTATGAAGCAAACACAACGGCTATCCCGACATAAGTAAATGTCAAGGCATACTTTCTCATCTGCTTATCAAACTCCTCCATCGGATCAAAGGGAGGGTACGTCACGCCAGGTGGGAGGATTGGAATAGCAGTGGTATTATCAGTATCAAAGTCAATGAATTCATCAATAAGATCACCAAAGAAAAGATTGAGTACCGGCCAGCCAGCACCGTGTGCCAAGGCAGCGAGACCTCCAATGACCATGATGAAATAATCGAAAGCAGTAGCATACCTGAACTGGAAGAAGATAGAACAGATATTTTGTTTTTAATTGCATTTTCGACTTTTTTTGGGGGGGGTAGGTAGGTACATCATCTTATTTTTGCTAAGTCACTTGAAGTTTTCTACATGTAGTTATCATGTGGATAGCAAATAGTGTACAAAAGTTACCCCTTATCAACAAGTTATTTTTTCAGAAGTTGGGCTCTTCAATATTTGCAATTATACTTTTCTTTACAAAGTTATTTATTTATACTTATTTATTTGCGTACTAAATCCAACTATTGTTTCATCTCATGCAATATGTTCCACAATTGCAATTTGCATTCATCTTTCTGCTCTTCAACTTTCCATCCTTTTTGTTGTTTGTCGATTCACTTCCAGATACAAAATTATTGTTTTCTGATTACTTCAGTTTTATAATCATCAATATCACCATTATCATTCACATCCCCTCCAGACATCATCATGGATGGAATCATCATCTTCATCATCATCATCCCCATCACCACCACCAACATCATCATCACCATCCTCATCGCTATGATAATTGACCTCCTCATCATCATTATCATCATCATCATCATCATCATCATCACCATCATCACCACCACCACCAGCACAGCCATCATAATCATTATCATCATCATCATCATTACCATTATGTCATCACCATCATCATCATCATCATAATCACCATCATCGTTAGCATCATATTATCGTTATCACCATCACCACCACCACCATCATAATCATTACCGTCATCATCATCACCATTATGTCATCACCATCATCATAATCATCATCATCACCATCAGCAGCACCATCATCATCATCATCATAATCACCATCATCATCACCATCATCATCATCATCCTCATCATCATAATCACCATCATCGTTATCATTATATCATCGTCATCATCAACATCACCACCACCACCATCATAATCATTACCATTATCATCATCATTACCATCATCCTCATCATCATCATCATAATCACCATCATTGTCATCATCAACATCACCACCACCACCATCATAATCATTACCATCATCATCATCACCATTATGTCATCACCATCATCATCATCATCATTATCATCACCATCACAATCATACCATCATCACATTTTATTATCCTTCTCATTACTCTAATAAGAATTTTTTTAATGGATGCTCTTAAATGGAGATGTTTCTTGGAGCTAAATGAAATACCAGATTAGGTCAAACAGTTATTTCTTTAGAAGAGGAGCGAAGGATAGATTTTAGTTTAACCTTGTTTATTCCAATGATGTATGAATGAAAAAAAATAGCTTACCAATGTACTCAATGGAACCTTCCTTTTATCCTCACCGTCCCTGCAAAGTAGGCAAAAGCATAAAAAAAGTAGAAAATAATAAAATAAAATCCTGTCGTAAGTACATGTACTTTATTTAATGCAGACAAACATTTGTAAAATATTGTTTTATAGAAAAAAACTGAATTAAAAAATCAGACTATATAGACCTATGTAGTCACTATCTAGACCCAATTTTAGATCTAATTGATGATGCAGCTCTAAGTGAAAATAATATGATTTATCTCAAGACTCAATTTACTTTATCTTTGCTCCTAATAGAAAAATAACCCTAATTAGAATTACATACAAATCCTATGTGTAAAGTATCGTGTCCCGTACGTCACACATTTGTCCCGTACGTCACAAAGCTTTATTCGCTGATAAAATTAAACATGAAATTAATTCAGTAAATTCACTTGAATTTTTGGATGTACAGTAATATAAATCATAACTCTCCATAGTGTGAAGAAAACTGTTAAATTTTTCCTTTAAAATTAGAATCTAAAAAACATATGCTAAATTGTGATGTACAGGACACTGCCTGTTGGACACCAGATAATTGACTTAAAGGGATGGTTCGGGCTGAAAATATCCATATCTTAATACATAGAGTAGAATTCACTGAGCAATATGCTGAAATTTCATCAAAATCCAATAACAAATAATAAAGTTATTGAAGTTTAAAGTTTAGCAATATTTTGTGAAAACAGTCGTCATGAATATTCTAGGTGGGCTGATGATGTCACATCTCCACTTTCCGTTTTCTTATGTTATTACATAAAGTCATTATTTTTTCATCATTTCATACTTGTGTGAATAATATGTCTCCCTTATAATGAAATAAGTTGTAGCAATAATTGGTTATTATTATTATTATTATATCTAATGCACTAAATCAGTTGCCAATCCAATTTTTCTAGTTCTTAGAGGAAAAAATTTGAATAAACCTAATTTCATATAATAAATACAAAATTGAACAAGTGGAGATGTGACATCATCAGCCCACCTAATGAATATTCATGACTGTTTTCACAAAATACTGCTAAAAATTTAAAATTCAATAACTTTATTTGTTATAATCAGTTATCTGATTTTGATGAAATTTTGGGCATTTTGCTAAGTGAATTCTACTCTACTTATTAAGCTATACATACTTTCAGCACATTAATTTTCAAAATCATTTTTTTTCTAAAATGTTTGCATTAATTCTTAGCACTAAAATTTTTTCAAATATATGATTATCTGCAGATCAAAAAATGTGATGTCCCGCACATCACGCTACTGAATGATTTCTGAAAATCGTGACCTTGGCATTCATTAGTTTAATTTAATTTACTCCAACGATGTTGTAGGACTAAGCCTGTTCATCGATCAAAGTAGAATGTCTATTGCTGCTCTCCTTCAGACAAAATTAGATGCGCTACTTATGTTGGCAGGGAGGGGTGGCAGGCAAGGGGTATCAACAGGGGCGGATCCAGCTTTTTATAAAGGTGGGGGGTTGGGGTGGTATGCGAGGGAGCGTAGCGACCAAGTCCAAGCGAGCAGAGCGAGCGAGGGGGGAGGGTGTGGGAGGGGGTGACCCCCCTTCCACAGTAGGGAAAAAAAAATTAAAATCTGTGTGTGAAAATGGCGTTTTCTTGCATCTAAAACACCACTATTTTTGGTATAGAGGTCGTTGCCAAATTAACCCCCATGAAAATTTGTAAAATTAAGTTCAATTTTCCTGCAATGTAAGGCTAGTTAACAACACATCTATACAAAGAATTGGGGACCTTGGAATAAACACTGTTAGCCTAATACTTTTATCATGAACAGCTTGTCACTGATACTCACTGGCAAATCTCAGTCAAATATGATGGACGGGCAGAAGAGACGCCTTGGATGTTTCTGTACAAATCCCTGTGACATTTGTTCACCCAATCCCCCCCCCCCCTCCCCCCAAAAAGAAATAATAATAATAAATGAAATAAATACATAGAAATAGAATAAAATAAAATTACAAGTTTAAAAAAGGATAAGATTTAAAAAAATGGTCCCCGGATTTTTTTTGGGGGGGGTTGCACCCCCCCCCCCCCCTCTAGATCCGCTTCTGATCAAAGAAAGCAGAAAATTCCTTGAAAACACACAAGAATCGAAAATCACTCAAAGTCAATCTACGTTTTCAGAATAAAAAAAATATAGGGCAAAAAACTTCAGAGTACTTTAAGCTTTAAAATGACATACAAATTTACAATACCATATTGTAAATTTGTATGTCATTTTAAAGCTTATAAATACAAATTAACAATACCGTATTGTAAATTTGTATGTCATTAAAGCTTATACTCTGAAGTTTTTTGCCCTATATATTTTTATTCTGAAAACGTAGATTGCCTATGACTTTGAGTGATTTTCGATTCTTGTGTGTTTTCATGGAATTTTCTGCTGTCTTCAATACCCCTGCCCTGGCCTGCCACCCCTCCCTGCCAAGTAGCTCATCTAAGATCTGAAGCCGAGCAGCAAAGATTTAATTTTGTCTTCAGAGGGGACCTGCCCCTTAAAATAAAAAGAAGAGAATTAATAAATGACTTTGATGGACCTACTTAATTTCGACACTGCTGGTATCGCTATCATCTCCAAGCTCTTTAATAGCCACTCCAGAGGACTTCACTCCGCCGTAACCCCCATTCTCATTCGCTGTCTTTGCTTCGTCCTTCTTGCCCATGTTTTGGTGATTTTCTCCCCCAAGGAGAGGTGCTCTCTCGTTGTTTTCGTCTGTGAAAGACATGATGGTGAAAGTTCTTTTTCATGAAACTTAGTTAGAACAAGAAGACGTGAAGAAGTAAATAAATAAAACTCTGTTGTATGAAGTGCCTGGGATGTGCATCACTTCGACATGTACGCAGGACATTGGTTAAGTGTACTAACAGGTCGCCTTAGTTTTGTAGCTCAAATGACCCTAATCAATAGTTCCAACTTTCTGAATCGGCTCAGCTGTGCTGCTGCTAAAGTACGCTAGCGCTAGCGCTCGCTGCTCGCATCGATAGCGATTGCGCAATCATTACAAAACAGGCTTATACCGAGAAAGGGCGCTCTTCCATTCACGGCACCGGAACCATTGACTCGTTCACATATTCAATTCAATTCAATTCAAATTTATTTTCATTCTTCAAAATGATACAAATAAGTACAAGATAGATTGATTCCATTTAAATAAACAATAGCATGAACAAAATTCAATATTGGAAGAAAAAAAATACATAATTGAAAGTAATTTAAATATAAATTAACATACATGTCAAGTTAAATCAATATAATCAATATCATTAAATATAATTGAATCAATGCAATTTCATAAGAATGGATTTATCACAGATTTGTTTTTAAAAATCACAACAGATAAAAAAAAATATGTAAAGATCTGTCAAGAAAAACTAATGAGGATATTATTTATAAAAAGCCAATAGCATCGCCTGTTGATATCAATAATGTGTAATTGTATCGGAAATTTTGAATAATAAATATGAATTTACTTGAGAGTAGCATCGGACAAACAGACATTCAGGAAAGAAAGAATCACTTTTCTTTATCAATCAATCACGTCATTCATATTTGATTCACTCATTCTTTTTCTAAATCATTCATGGCAATAACGGGGACAATAATAGGACTACTGTTGAGGGGCGGATCCAGCCTTCGCCAATAGGGGGGCCCGAAAAAAAAATTCAGCCATATTTTCACCGATCGGCCGCTCGAATATGATTTTTGGTTTCTTTGAAGGGATAGTCCTAATAGTCACCTCATAGCTTTATTCTCATGAATAAACATAAATATATAATACCATAATTGTTATTTATATAATGCGAGCGTGAAGCGCGAGCTAAATTTTTTTTGGAATCTTATGAACTTTTTCCTAAAATGTTGAACATTCCTGGCAAAAGTGGCAATGTTTTTTATCCTGAAAAAAAAAATACAAACGTGAAGCGCGAGCAGAAATAAAGTGATGGAAAAGGTACTGTTAAAGACTTGCTTGCAGTAAGCCATGAAGACGTTTCATATTTAAAAAAATCAAATATTGCGAGCGCGAAGCGAGAGTTGAAATTTTATGACATTTTTACCTAAGGAATGGAAATTCTAGGCACTTTTTGTAACTTAACAGAACTTAGGTATATAACTAAACAATTGATGCGAGCGCGAGGCGTGAGCAAAAAAATTCGAGATTTAGACATACTGAACGAGACACTCAATTCAAGTTTGTAAATCATGAAAAGGATAAGTGGGGATCTTCCTTGCATTAATAACGCGAGCGCAGAGTGCGAGCAGAAATTTTTTATATACGTTTTGAACTGATCGAAAACGTACCTGTTATGGACTGCTTGCACTTAGCCATGAAGACGTTACATATTTCAACATTCAATAATTACAAGCGTGAAGCGCGAGCTGAAAAAATTTTACAATTTTATCCGAATAATGGAAATTCTAAGCACTTTTTGTAATCGTGGAAAGGATAAGTATAAACTAAAAATTATTGATGCGAGCGCGAAGCGCGAGCAGACAAATTGATTGACACTCTATTCATGTTTTGTAAATCATGAAAAGGATAAGTTACTGGAAATTTTCATACATTAATAATGAAAGCGCAAAGCGCGAGCAGACAATTTTTTATATTGTGATCTGAAACTGTATAATGATTTAAATAGAGAACAAGCTACGTATCTGAATAAACGTGTTTCAGATTTCGACCTAGAATTGGGGTATTATACCTTTCTACCATAAAAACAATAAAGCGAGCTAAAAATCTATTATATTCCGGTCTGAAAAGGGTAAATCTAAGCTCTGTACTGCAAGCACTTCGTGGGGAAATTGTGGGGTGGATATGGGTCACAGTGAAAAAACAGCTGACATTTTTCATTATTATTATACTTTTAGTTTTGACATAGGACCGGGACATTCTATTTTTTCTATAAGGACATTATGTTATCATATGGAAATGATGATTATCTTCCTATTTCTCTTCCAAAGCATGAGAGTGCGAAATCTGTTAATATCATGACCTGCAAACTGGACAGTTTAACTTTAAGCACTTTTGTAATTATGCATAAGATGCATTAGTTAATATGCGAGCGGAAAACGCGAACCAAATTTTTGATAAACTGTCATCAAATGGTAATTTTAAGCGGTTTGTTTTAATATTGAGATATACATAACTCACTTATCAAAATGCGAGCGTGCAACAATCTGACCTGAATATTTTGAGAACTTTATGGAATACAGGAAAATACTAGGTACCTGACAAATCAAATTTTGCGAGCGCGCGGCGCAAGCAGAAAATGTTAATATTCAGACCATAAAACAAAATTTTTTACAGAGCACTTTTAAAAAGCAATTTGTAAATCAAAACAAAATAATGAAAGTTCAATTTCCCAGCTGAAATGTTTTGTATATCATATTGACTTAAAAAATTGATATTTAAGCTCCATATTGAGCAAGATATGCTCGAGCGCGAGCGAAAATTTTATATCCCGACATGAAAGATTTAAAAATATATATTATTTTTTAAGTCTTCCCCTCATCTTATTTTATTCACTCATCTTCCTCCTCTTATGTTTGCCTTTCTTATTTTCTCTTATCTTTTCCCTTCTTTTTCTTTTTCCTTTCTTTTCCCCTTTTTTGCTCCACCAATAGGGGGCCGGGCCCCTCGGGCCCCCCTAGATCCGCATATGACTGTTGATTTGAATGATTTCATTTTTAAAAATGTGTGAAAATCTTTGTCATCTATTCTATCTTTGCCTCATTATTTGAGCCACAGGCCGTGAGGCTTTTATAATGTCATATTGGTTATCTATAATGTGTGTATGCAGCTGAATTAGTTTTGTTTTTCATTCTTTTCAAAATAAACAATCCTGTAGTTGGAAAATTCACGTCAGTCCCCTTCACGCAGTGAACGTCCATGGTTTTTGGTGTTTTTGTACAGAAATAGGGTAGACCAAAAATGTTGGAGACAATGCATTATTTTGTTCAATTCATTTACATGCATTTTTACTCCCCCCCCCCCACCCCCTCAACCGCATGCCAATGCCCGTGTTTTTTTTTTTTAGAAAAAATATCAAATTTCTTCTAAAACTGACAAAATTTCGACACTTACTCTGCATTCGCCTGTAACCGAATTCGCCTTTCGATCACGACGTTTTGCACAGTTGTTTGTCCACCTCCCCCCCCCCCCCCCCCGGCTCCCTTGGAAATAAGCCGCCTATGAGTAATGATCTTTGTGGAGATATTCAAATTGGCAATGTTACTTCAAAGTTACATTTTCAAGGGGAAAAATAGCCCAACACTGTCTGTAGCAAGGTCGACCGGGAGGCAGCCGGTGTATTGTCCACTCTGTTGAATTCCGACAAATTCACATCGTCCACTATGTAAACACACTGTACTGTATTACCCTTTTTACACAGGCTAAAATTTCCTTAACCCCGTACGCGCGTTTCCGTTTTACACCCTGGCGAAGGCATTTTCCGGAAAAGTAGCCAAAAAGCGACTAGTGAAGAGTCTACGTCTACGTTTGTTTACATTATCAGCTGGGCGCGCGATCCGAAGTCCGCACCGAAGTTATCCGCAGAACATACCGTATACTTGCAAATGCAGCTGAGCTTATACTTTCCAGGTTCAATACGAATGTTTGCCTTGATCATTTGCCTTGCCGATTTGCTGATGTCTGTCTTTCTCTCTATCTGTCTATATATCTATCTTTCAAATTCTATCTCTATCTATCTATGTAACTGCAGTATCTATCTATCTAATAATCTTCTCTGTCTCTCTCATTCTTTATCTAACATCTATCTATCTCAAATTCTCTATCTATCCATCCATCTGTCTGTCTTTCTCTATTTCTCTCTCTCTCTACCTACCTATGTAACTACAGTATAATTTGTCGCTCTTCTCTCTCATTCTTGATCTATCTGACATCTATCTATCTCTCAAATTCTCTATCTATCTATCTATCCATCTGTCTGTCTTTCTGTATTTCTCTCTATCTATCTATCTATCTATCTATGTATCTGTTAATTTGTCTATCTTCTCTGTCTCTCTCATTCTTTATCTTTCTATCTATCTAACATCTATCTATCTGTCTCTCAAATTCTCTATCTCTCTCCTTCTCTAGCATCTATCTGTCTTTTTTCTCTCTTTCTTTGTCCGTCCATATTTCTATCTACAACATCTCTCTCTCTCTCTCTATCTATCCTTCTCTCTCTCTTTCTCTCTCTCCCTCTATATATCGACCTCTCTGTCTCTCCCCCTCTCTCTATTTATCTATCCATCCATCTCTCCCTCTTTCTCTCTCTTTCTATCTATCTATCCACCTCTCTCTCTCTCTCTCTCTCTCTCTCCCTCTATTTCTATCTATCTGTCTATCTTGTCTCTATCTTTTTATCAGTCTTCTATATCTATCTTTCGGCAGCTTCTAAGTGTATCAATCCATCAAACTTCAATTTGTCTTTCCATTATAAGTATCTGTTTATTTTGATTTTGTCTGTCATTCTATTCATTTAGTTAATAATTTATTTTTAGAAAAAAAAATATAAACAACGCGACTGCAAAAGCATGTTCGGATTTCACTCCTGAATGCCGCTCTCTCTGTACATGAAGTGCCGAGGAACTCTGTGCTCTGATCAGTAACTGTGTAAATTGCATGCGGTGGACAGTGGACTCGCCTGTGTCGCACGCTGGATGCAACCAGCGACGTGTGTAGACTCTTCACTAGTCGCTTTTTGGCTACTTTTCCGGAAAATGCCTTCGCCAGGGTGTAAAACGGAAACGCGCGTCCGGGGTTAGCGAGTTTCGTGTGTGAAAAGCAAGCATTCCTTATCCGGGGTTAGCAATAACAATTTGGCATGTGTAAAAAGGGAAAAAAATAGTACGGGGTTAAGGATAGTACGGGGTTAGCGATAGTCCGGGGTTAAGAAAATCCTCTGTAAAAAGTGCATAAGACAGTGACACTGTCTTCATTCCAGAATTCCATTATTTTGCCATTTTAAAAAATCGTGGCGTGGACCTTGTCCGTATAATTTGTGTAAACAAAATTTCTCTGTTTTCTTTATCTCTCATAATCATAATATCAGCTTATCTCCTGATATCGTGGGTTATATTCGACACAACACATGTTGAAGCAAGTCACACAAGGCAAACGATGCATTCAGTGGTCGCGGAAGCTTTACTTTTTACCAAAATCGTGTACTAAACCGTAAAGATGACCACATGATTGTGATTTTTTGCATGGTCAGCACCCCCGCCCCCACACACACACTTTGAAAACCGTTCAACGGCCCCTGATGTTTAGAATGAAAAAAAAACGTTAGGGTAATATTCTGTGCACTACCACTGCTAAGTATATACCACGCTTTGGTGATGGGCCAGGGTTACCAATGCAAAACCTGCCATTTCAAAGAAACATGGTCAATTTGGGGATCATTCACGTGCAGAGGGTCTTGATGTTTTGAAAAGAGGGCCGGAGGCAGTAGACCTAAAAAGTGATTTTTTTCGTTTTTTAGCAAGGGGAAAATAGAGCTCCAAGACCAAGAGTCCACGACTGAACAATATAGGCCCTATATACTCTTCTTCATTTTGGATTCGCTTTTCTTCTTTTTTCTCCTCACCCCCCCCCCGCCCACATGAAAAATCGTTTAGGGCGATTATTGTCCTCTGCGTGCGACCACCTCCCCCGTGCCACCGCCCTCAGATTACTTAAGCAAACTTTCATAACTTTCTCACTCGGGTCGTTTTTACTCAATCACACAACTTATTAAAAAAATCCATCAAAATAGGGAAGTCGATCGAAGTTACGAAAATGGGTCTGTAATCATTGATGTTGATTTGTATGTTTTCAGGTTCATTACCACATGAATGGTATTAAAAAATAGCCCATTTCAGCGGTATTTTTTTAATAGAATATAAAATAATGGCCTTTTAATAAAGACCTTATCATTATTGAGTCGTGATAAATCATTGATAATTCTCAATATGTCTTTTCTGGGATTAAAAATAAAATCATTTTCGAAAGCTGAAAAATGACCAGTACAGTGTCTTCAAACGTGAATAGTTCTTTTAGTTAAAGGTCAAGTCCACCTCAAAAAAATGTTTATTTTAATCAATAGAGAAAGATCGGACAAGCCTAATACTGAAAATTTCATCGAAATCGGATGTAAAATAAGAAAGTTATGACGTTTTTAAAGTTTCGCTTATTTTTCACAAAATAGTTATATGCGCAATAATTTAGTCACATGCAAAATAGAGAATCGATGATGTCCCTCACGCACTATTTCTTTTGTCTTTTATTGTTTGAATTATACAATCTTTCAATTTTTACAGATTTGACAGTAAGGACCAACTTGACTGAACCATATAATGGTATAACAATGGTTATTCCACAATCCACATGTCCAGGGAGAAATACAACTTTGTTTCACAGGACATTGAGGACAATGAAGAGAAAATAAGAATATTCATATTTCACATAATAAAATACAAAAAGAAATAGTGAGTGAGTGATGTCATCTGTTCGCTCACTTGCATACCGACCTGGATGTAACTATTTTGTGAAATTAAGCGAAACTTCAAAATGTCATAACTTTCTCATTTTACATCCGATTTTGATGAGATTTTCAGTGTTAAGCTTGTGGGGTTTTCTCTTTTTATTCAAATCAACTTTTTGTTGGGGTGGACTTGTCCTTTAAGAATGCCCAAAAAGTCGTAATTTTTATGGCATTTACGAGTTCACTTCACAGCCAGCTCAACATTTTATTCGATTACATAATAATCTAGATGGCCTACACCCAGTACGTACTTCAGGGGCCGTATAGGTCAGCTATTTTTCTACGATATCATTAAATCAGGGATATGCAATCCCTGATTAAATGTACAATCATAGAGCTATCTCTGTTTAATAGCTCCATAGTACAATCAATCGTGAAAGTCAAGCGTGTGGTTAACCTTTGTGTTACGGGACCAAGATTGTCGATATTTGTTATGATCCAGATCATGGCCCGATCGATCATGGCCGAAAATGTGATGAAAATTATTGTTGAAAACTAATAAGCTACAAATGAATCTAGGATTTATCATTTAGAAGTGATTTGGTGTACTATTGAGTTGTTCCCATTCCCTTGCATGCTTGGTACAAGATCGATAGAGATCGATCTCAAAGCATCATCTGAAATTCAGAACAGAAGCCCTACAATACATGTATACATGAACGTGGATGCCAGATCAGATGGATACCAGACATGCCAGAAGCTAACAGTATTCCACGAGCAAGTATATCAGCTCATAACTGGCTGCCTACGTCATATTAAACTCTGGGATCCATCGGATTGAAACCATAGACTATTCCAGGCATTATGAAAGAATAATAACATGTCTATATTGCTAACACTATGAAACTATACAAATATAAGTAAGCTTGACAATTAATAGGACCACAACGATCCTGAAATTCTCAAAATTTTCAAACATTATCTTACTGATAGATCATAATTGATCATAGACTGAGAGAGAAATTTTACGTGTGATTGTGAACGAGAGAATGACATTTTAGGAATTTAGGGCCGGCCTACACTGCAGGAAATAGTATTCCTCTACTCACACTTTCGTCAAGCCTCCTCACTATTATACAGCAACAAATGCTTCTATATATCGATGACTGAAAAATTAATGGCTCCAAAACAATGATTTTTTACTCCTGACCTATCGCCAACAAGTCAGACGGACCACATGGATTTACTCTCTTCAGACACTGCACATGCCAAACCACCTCTTCCCTGATTGCATTTATAAGGCAATATACTCCATGCTTTAATATGCGTTGCTCCGGGTATGATATTTTCCGTGTATTAAGCTTTTAGCATCTCAAACACACGCAGGTCAACGTGAGGCGATTTGCTCTGGCCTTGGTTTGCTTTTCCAGAGTGGACACTAGCTGCAGATTACGTAATGTTTTATGTGCCACGACGTAATTTATTACTCTCGCGTTGAGAGGACAACAAAGAATTATCTCAATTACGGGGAAATGATAATTATGTTTGTATATCGGGAGGGCAAATAAGGCTTATCAACATGAACACACCTGTAAAGGAATATATTCTCACTTCAACATTGCTTCAGATAGTTAAAGGGTAAGATGATCGCACTGTCTAAAAGTTAATTGTAAAAATAGCAGAAATAAGGAAAATTTTGCAGAAGGTTTGACAAAAAAAAAACATCCAAGAATTAAAAAAAAATTATTAGAATTTTAATAATTTGATTTCTGACGTCATAATGCGAGAAGCTCAATATGAAATGTCTTTTTATTAAGAAAATTGAAAATTAATTTTACTGTATAGGGGCCTATAATACCTTCATGTTTAGATAGACAAATCATTTCATATCCGTTCAAATAAAACAAGATAAGTCATTTAGAGCCATTAAAAGATTGGAATATATGCATATATTACATAACATAACGGGTCGGCTGATATAGCTGCTCGTAAATGACGTCACAAATCCAAAACTAAAAAGTCTATATAGTAACTTTCTAATTTTTAATGAATTTTCCTCAAACTTTCACCAATGTTTCTAACTACTTTTTTTACCTTTTTTTTACAGCAAGCTTTCCTTCAGGGTGAACTTCCCCCTTTAACTACTGTGATTTGTACGCGGATTGTGCTAGGGTAATATTGGGGTAGGTTTGTAAGGGCGATAGCAGTCTAAAGCCCCGTTTTAATAGACAGTGTCCTGCGCGAGAGTGGGTAGTCTGCAATGCAGACTCTGAATGGCTCGTGAGGTGGGATCTGCTACTGGTTTGCGAAGCAAACCAATCTGCAGCCTCATTAGACATAGTCTGCTATGCAGACTCGTTGAATCAGCTGAGGTACACACACTGCAGATATGGGTCTCCATTTGTAGACTAGGCAGAGGGCGGGTAGAAAGGGAGGGGGTGGAATTCCTCAAAGAGGCGATAAAGGCAGCCTCCACGCTCCATCTTAACAGAAGGAAGAAACATGGGAGAAGTAAAAGAAAGAAGGGGAGGGGAGGAAAAGGAAAGATGTATGTTTTTTTTTCAAGTCTTTTCCCCGGGGTCATATTCTGGCGACAACTTGTTTAGGGGCCAAAAAGTGTAAATAAAGCCCACTTAATTGTTTAGGAGATCTATATTGCACACAGTGGAAAACTCGATCGCACACACAAAAAAAAACTAATTCATATAAAAGAATACAAAATGTGGCTTCATCAGCCCACCTTTAATGAATATTCATAAAGACATGCCTAAAACTGTTTCACCGAAATAATAAATGCAAATCTTCAAAATTCAATAATTTTGTTGTTATCTGATTTTGATCAAATTTTCAGCATTTTGCTCCGTGAATTTTACTCTATTCATTGAGACATAAATATCTCCAGCCTGGACCATCCCTTGTGGAGGTAGAAAGAAATGCTTGGAATTACTCGGTATCATCCGGCTGGGGGTATCACTTAATTATTGACTTTTGCAACAGTCTTTTGTATGGTCTACCTGATTCACAGATTAACAAACTGCAGAGAATACAAAATTCAGCAGCTAGGCTTATTGCTAAACGTCGTTCACGTGAGTCTGTCACTCCACTGCTAAGGGAGCTTCATATGCTAAGGGTTCGTGAACGAATTGATTTTAAGATCCTCTTGCTTACTTTCCAATGTTTGATAAAATCAGCTCCAGTCTATCTTCAACAATTAATATCAGAATACTCGCCCTCCCGCAACTTGCGCTCATGCAAAAAATCACTCTTAGCAGTTCCTGCCATCAACACCCAGTCTTATGGTTCCCGATCTTTTTGTTCAGCATCCCCTCAACTTTGGAACAACCTACCTCAAAGCATAAAACAAGCAGACTCGACTGACAAATTCAAATCTATGTTAAAAACTCACCTTTTTGTTAAATAGATCGTCCTTAGCATATGCCGCTTCAACTGTCTACTTTCAACTGTCAACATGCATAATTTAATTTTAGCTGAAATTTCTTGTCTTCCTATTTATTTTCCTTAAGCGCTTAGAGACATTCTTTGTGATAAGCGCTATATAAATGTTGTCAATTATTATTATTATTATTATTATTCTTCAAACATCAAAATGGTAGAAAGTAATAGACTTACCTTATTTTTGCTCCAACAATATAGGACCTGTACAACTACAAGACTCCAAACATATGTGAATGCCTAATGTCTTTCAACTTGAGTTAATCATTTACTCTCATTGGTTTGATATTCTCCGTCTCGGCATGCAAGGAAAGCTCCTCTGATAAATAGTCTTGTGTCATTGTCATGACCAGTATAACATGCAGAATGCGGCTGCATTTCGACGAGGACAATGCCTTATAGCAGCTGAACAAAGAACATTTTCTCATCTCACGCCGAATAGCGAGCACATGCATGCAGGCCTCTGGATGACCGTTATTCCCACCAGCTACCAGGGAAAATTTCAATGTCCGGTGAATTGACCTCATGTGTAACAAGCTGGGGGTTTGATTGCAGTTTGTGAAGGAACTGCCTGTATGTCGGTATCCCATTCGTAGCTAACGTAAAAGAAGAAGAAGAAAGAGATTGATATGAGTAAAATAATATTTTAACTTAACCCCTAAAATAAATAATGATAAAATAAGTCCTGGATAAGATGTCGATAAACAGGGGCGGATCCAGCTTTCGCCAATAGGGGGCCGAAAAATATTTTGATCAACATTTTTCTCGATTGGCCGCTACAATCTGTTTTTTTTTTTTTTTTTTTTCACGGGGTAGTCCTAACTAAAGACTGAAGTTTTAAGTATGTTAGTTTTTATTGCTATAAACAATATTGTATCTCATGTGGTCTTAATATATAATGCGAGCGCGAAGCACGAGCTAAAAATCTTTGATGTCCTTAGAACTGAAGATTCAGACGGAGCAGTCTTTATAATCATGAGCAAAGATAAGTATCCAACTAAACAATGCGAGCGCGAAGCGCGAGCCGAAATTTCATAGTAACGTGAAAAGTGACCCAATTAGGACTGTTTTTAGTGATTATTGAAGAGGATACAAGTATCACCAAATAAATAATGAGAGTGCGAAGCGCGAGCTCAAACTAAGCGCGTTTTTATTTAAATAAACAATCTGTGCGTCTCAAACAATTAAATGCGAGCGCGAAGCATGATCTTATTTTTTGATATACTGACATGATAAAGGAGCATTTTGACAAATTTTGGTAAGAATTTCCAAAGAGCATAGGTATCTCACAAATTAAACAATGCGAACGCGCAGCGCGAGCCGAACATTTTGATACACATTAACAATTTGTGTAAATCAAACAAAATAATAAATGCTTGATGTGCTAGATTATTCGATAGATAGATAGATAGATAAATGGATTTTATTAAAAACATCATGTCTCGCAGTAAAAACTGAAATGAACATGAATTACAGATTAAAACAATTACAAAGACAAAAAGCAATATAAAGTATTAACATAGGAATTTAAATTAAAATTAAGGGGTCACTCTCGCAGTGCACTTAATTTCGGCAAGGAGGAATACATTTCCAGGCACCCCAAATGGGGTACCTGTAGAAAATTAACTTTGAATGCAATCATCCAAAGTGCACCACGAAAATGACCCTGTAAATACTTGACATGAAAAAAATCTATATATAAAAAAATACTAAGTTCTTACTTCGGTATAACAAGGCATAAATTAAACTAGATTCGATTCATAAAAAATCATGAGTAAAGTTAAAACTATCAAAATTGTACAGAGGAAACCATTAGGACTTTACATTTACTATTGATAAAATACTTTACTACTAATAAAATAGGGAAAACTAGCATTTATATAAAACAGAATTTCAAAATATATGGACCCTAATTGCACTTAAAATTAGTTACACCAGTGACTAGGCTTATTTATGTGAGATATTGCACGAAGAGAGAGAGAGAGGTGGAACGAGAAGTATTACATGTATATAAAGTCATCAAGCAATGGAAACCTCATATACAATGAATAAATTAAAGTTATATAAGATATAATTACAATTAACGCCAATATTTAATTATAAATGCATTGTCAATGGTAACTTGTATTTTTTTAATTATTGTTTTAACTTACATTCCATAAACCCAGTAGTTTCGCTTTTCATTTCATTGATTATATGGTAAATAAGTATGTATGTAACCTTTATGTACGCAAATTGTGGTTTAGCAATTTTCCAAATAATGTAAATATAAACGTTAACTAGTTACGCCAGAGTTGATATTCCAATACATTTGAGACCAGTAGGTGTGCAGGGTAAGACGAAACCATGAGATGACATAATTTTCCTTTTTTAAAAAAGTGTCAAAAGCCAAAAAATTGTTAAAACTTGTTAAATACAAAAAAAAAATAATCTCGAAGTCATGCAATCAGGAAAGTGTCACTTGTTCATTTACAGTCCATATTCATTCAGCAGTCTGTGGAAAAAAGGAACAGGACTGTTTTTCATTCTAGTAGTTCTACTTCTTGGTTCAACACAGACACGTTGTTTCCTAAGCTCTCGACGATGTTCAGCAGGTGCAAACCATCCATGTACTGCATTCAACTTGAAAGCACTGCGAGCAAAGGAAAGACACAACTGAACCCTTCTTTCGGACAACGTCTGCAAATTTGTCACAGAAAGAGCATTTTGGTATGATATGTACTGATTCGATAGGATGATTCGCAGAGCACGTTTCTGGACGCCCTCGATGGTCTTAGCCTGCTGTTGGGTGAGGGAACTGTGCCAAACTTGACATGCATATTCCAAAACTGGTCTGATGAAACCGGTGAATACTAATATCATGTCATCAGGAGGGCAAGAAAATGGCTTCAACGATCGCAACAAGAACAGACGGCGATTTGCACGAGAGACAATAGCATCTACATGTTTATCCCATCTAAGATTATCCTGAATTGTGATTCCAAGGATTTTTGTGTCATTCACTTGCTGGACCGTTTCCTGACACAATTCAATGTTAGGTTGTGAACGAGTGGTTTTACTAAATGATACTTCAAATGTGACACACTTCTTGGCATTAAGTTTAACATAGTTGTCCTCGCACCAATTTTCCAGATATGATAGAGCATCAAGCAATGTGTCCTGGTGGTCACTAGCTTTCCGTGAACAGGCAATAGACATATCATCAACATATTTCCAATGGTTTACCGATAGATCCCGCATAAGGTCATCGATCAAAACAAGGAAAATTAGTGGACCCAGACGTGTGCCCTGTGGCACTCCGGCATCAACGCGTTGCCATGATGAACAGGTGTTGTGGAAACGGACGCTGTACTCGCGCTCCGTCAGGAAGTCGCATATCCAGGAAATGACAGCAGGCTGTACACCTAGGTCAATCAGCTTCGTGATGGCAACTGTATGGCTTACACGGTCGAATGCCTTTTTAAAGTCAGTGCAGACAACAGTAGAAATGTTGGTTGGAGCTTCAGCTTTCTTCGCAAGGAAGTTGATGAAATCGACAAGGTAGTGAGTAGTTGACAGCCCCGTTCGGCATCCATACTGCATGGGATCAAGAATCGCTGAAGTATTACAGATGACCTGCTTGGCGATGAATAGTTCTGCGATTTTTGCGAAATGATCCGTCAAGGAGATAGGGCGTAAATTGTCAATTGTCACTGGCGGAGATTCCTTGGGCAAAGGTACCAGAATAGCTTTCTTCCAACAAGATGGGACACTGCAAGCTGCGTATGACAGGTTAAGAATGTGACATAATGGGGTGGCAAGAAAGATGGCGAATTCACGGATAAGTCTCCCTGGTATCCCATCTGGACCACCGGATTTGCCAGGTTTGATCCTCTTCAACTCATTATATACCTGCCACACGTTAACCTGCTTAGCTGGTTGAGCTGAAGGGAGATATGCAGGCAAGGCATTTCTGTCGAGTGGTGGTATATCGGCGTTAACATCTGCGAAGAAGGATTTGATTTTCTCTGCTGTTTGTGCGTCCAAGTCTTCAGAATTAGCCTCACATGAATCATGAACCACTTCCAATGGGGGACTCCTGTTACCAGTAAGTAGTTTAATGTGTTTGTACCAACTGGCAGGGTTCTCGTCTTTCAGATGCTTCACTCGACCTACGTAGAATTCAGTCTTCAGGTTCCGAATCTCTCTTTGGACCTGATTGCGAAGTAATTTCCAGCGGGCTTTGTCACCTTGTATAAACGCATCCTGTCTTTTCCGTATAAGGGATTTCAGGTACGGGGTTACCCAAGGTTTATCACGATGGTGAATCTTAACTTTCTTTATCGGAAAGTTCTGATTCATATGTGAGTCAAGTTGATTATAGAAGGTGTCACAAGCAGATTGGACGTTGTCATCGGTAAGAACTTCTGCCCAGTCATGGTGCGAGATCCAGTCCCCAAATCTCTGTATGTCAGAGGCTTTCATAGGCCGGATTACTCTAGTCATCGAACGGTTACTTCTCTTATCACGCACAGAGTTAGGTGACCAGAGTACACAGTTGTGATCCGAAGAGCCTATAGGTGACAGGATTTGAGGCTTGGAATACAAGTTGGCAAAATTAGTCAGAACTTTGTCCAGAACAGCATCGCCTCGAGTTGGTAGACTGACTATCTGCCTCATATCATTTCCGGAGACTAGCTGTTGAATACTCAGACGGTTGAAATCACCTAGGATGATGAATCCTGCTGACTGATATTTAGTCCTCAGTATGTCCATACACCGTAGAAGGTACTGAATGAGATCTTCACCATGATCATCATTTGGTGGAGAGTAGACCGCTGCGACACATATACAGTTCACTGAACGAGGAAGGCGATGAGGTCTCAACTTGACCCAGGAGACCTCAAGATGACCAGGTTCAGGTAGTCCATCGATGTATTGAGGGTTGAAATGGGGTTTCACATATATGGCCACCCCACCCCCTTTCCGCTCAATTCTTGACTTGGTAAATACTTTGTATCCGTCAACAGAAAAAGAGCTCTCAGGTTGGTCGGCAGTCAGCCAAGTCTCTGTAACAGCGCACAAACCTATTCTTTGCTGATTTAGAATGATGTCTAGTTCATCTAATTTGTTATTAATTGACCGTAAGTTGCAAAGAAAAACAGTTGGTAGTACAAGTTCAGTAGAATTGCGTTCGAAGATGACATGAGTCAAATTCTTTTCATTGACACAGCGTTCATTTCTTGATTTAGTTTCGTCACGATTTGATGATAATACTTTGATAGTACGACGGATATGTCTACCCCCACGACGTCCTCGATGCCTTGCTATACCGAAATCACTGATAACAGTTTTTACTTCATTGCTGAGAGGTTCACTGACATTATTACGTAATGCCCGGAGCTTCTCGCTTGTATACCGGTGTATTGTGTGCAAATTGATATCATAACTGGATATATTGTATATGTACTGGTTATATATTAGTGTCATTTAACCCTCTTGAATGGGATTCATTACACAGGCAATGCGAGCGCGAAGCGCGAGCGAAAAATTTTATATAATGTCTATTTTCCATTTCTTCCCCTCACCTTTTTTTTTTTTCCTTTCGGGGTCGGGCCGGTAGTTACGAGGCTGTAAATTACACATCATGGGTAAAATACCTCTTTCTTATTTTCTTTCTGTTTTTCGTAGTTTCTATCAAGGTAAAGAGTAAACTTTTTTCCGCAGGTTGTCAAAAAAATAGGGGGGCCGGCTCGGCCCCCTCCTGGATCCGCGCCCGATAAATCATTTTAAAATAATTTATCTGAAATTGCCGATCCTTTGACATGTAATCTCTGGTCAAGTCAACGTGAAAATTGCCAAGGTCATTCCATACAAAAGGTTGATACGTTAAGTATCAGTAACTATCGCCCAATAATAATATTTTTTATTATTATGCATCCAAAATTTTAGAAAAAGTGGTTTATAGCAAAACAATTAATTTTTTTAATCTCACAATATTTTTTTCTAACTTTCAGTTTGGATTTAGAGAAAAAAGATCATGATATTAATACTAATAATAGCTGGATTTATAAAGCGCTCTTTGCCTGAGGATACAAAGCGCTGCTATTATTACCCCGGCTTTAGCTCGAGCTACCATCCGGGTCTACCATCACCAGCGCTCAGTGCATGCAAGGAATTACTCCTGCCGGGTACCCACTCACATCACCTGGGTCGATAACAACACGTACAGAACATGCATTATTGAATTTTGTTGATTAAGTGGCGCACGCTTTTGATATTGCTGACATCTAGTCGGGATTTTTCTGGACTTCTCCGAGGGCTTCGACCAGAGGCGTCGATCCTGGGGGGGGGCAGGGGGGGCGATCGCCCCACCAATCAAAATATTGGGTGGGCAAACATATCGTTTTGCCCCCCCCCCCAATAATTCTGGATTGTGCAAAAATAAAATAAGATTGTAATGTGACAAAGAAATCCCAAAGCGAGATTGAGATACACAACTCGCTCTTTTGTCGAAATCGTGCTCAAAATGTCCGCTTTTCAGATTGGAATATATAAATTTTCGGCTCGCGCTTCGCGCTCGCATAATTTCTTTATCAAAAACACATTCTATTTATGATTAAATAGGTGATCAGAATGTCCTGTTTTTAGTTCTAAACCTCAAAAGAACTCCCGCTTCGATTTGCAATACTCGTTTTTTATTTATATTTTGTTCTTTATCAAAAACGTCCATTAAACTGTCAATTTCTTTCAGATCGAAATATCAAACTTTTCACCTCGCGCGTTTCGCGCTCGCATCTGTTGTTTGTTTAGATACCCTTCTTAATCATTGAAAAATGCTTAGAATATCAAGCTTTTGGTCAGAATATTAAGAAATTTCAGTTCGCTCTCGGCATTCGCATTATCTGTGTAGTGAGATATGTAATGTCCACATGAATCACTACAAACAGTCCTAAACAGGTACCTTTTTCCTGTTTTCAGGTGTGTATACTAACAAAATTTTAGCTCGCGCTTCGCGCTCGCATTGTTTTCTATTATATAAATAGTTTACAATCTGTTGTACAATATACTGGATTATATGTACGACAAATATAAAATTATCCCGAGTGCAGGTTTATTCCACCGAGGCCGAAGGCCGAGGTGAAATAGGCTTGCACGAGGGATAATTTTATATTTGGAGTTCATATAGTCCAGTAATATTGTATGATAGAACGTTCACTATTTATTATAGTAAATATATCCCTCAATCTAAGCCCCCCATCATGGATTTTGCCATCCAAAAATCGAAAGTTATATTGTACATATGTACAATATAACTTTTTGAAGGGAGGTCACGTGGTACAAATCCAGCCAATCACAGCTCGTATTTTACTACCACTATTTACTATATATAAATATATAGATATATATGTATATATATATATATATATATATACATATGTGTATGAGTGTGTGTGGGTGCGCTTATTTTGTGGTCGATCGCCTTTGGAGCTTTGATTCATGATTTTGCCCCCCCAATCTGAAAGATGGATCGACGCCCCTGGCTTCGACACCATTAATTAACCATAAACCTTCTCATTATGGGGTGCACGGGAAGGCCTTGGAGTGGTTCAGAAACTACTTGTCCGATAAACGTCAATGTGTATTTCTGAATGGCCATACGTCCTACAGCAAATTGCTGTAGATAAGCGACCTATACTTATTTTATTAAGGACAATTTATGTTTAAATTTGACGAAAATACCTAGCCTTCCACGTGTATTTGAATCTATGTTTTCTCTTAATAGGTATTTTCACAATTTCCCTACTAGGCAATCTAACAAATTTCATTTACCCCCTTTTCATGGGCGGAAATCCCGGGGGAGAGGGCAGGGGGACGCAATATTAATATCCCCTACAATTTTTTTAATGATGGAGAAAAATTAATAATTCCCAATCGAAATAATACATGTGTTTGGGACTAAATGACGTTACATTTTTGGGGGAAAACCATTTTTTTTGCTTCCCTACATTCTTTTAAAAGAAAACTGAAAAACTTCTGACTTAAATCATACCGAGGTCTTCAAAACTATTTATGTTTTTCCCCCTTTTTCGTCCTATTTTTTATTTATTTATTTCGTTTTATTTAACTCTTATTTGGTTTTGTCTTGTTCTGTGTGTTATCTTGTTCTTTTCAATCTATGGCACCAGTCAGTCTCCGTAGGCAAATAGCAACTTTTGCGTCCCTCTCTCTCTCTCTCCCATTTTCTCTTTTTCATCCTCTCTCTCTTTCTCTCTCTTCCAGTCTCTACCTTCTAAGAGAAGACGATACTACTTTGTTATGCTGTTTCATATTGCTACACTATTCCTCTTGCGTATATTAAATTTGGTGTGCTGTGATAATAATGCCCTGCACCCCCCAGTACCAATAGACTAATCCACGACCCCCAAAAGAGGAGAAACTGAAAGGGGGAAAAGAAAGATTTTGTTATACTTTCAAAAACTTTAACATTTTCTGCTCGCTCACTTCGATTACCCACATTTTATCAATATCGTACCATCCCCCCCCCCCTCCCCTCCTCTTTGCTCATTACGCCACAGCACTTTTCATTAAGATAACTGAACTGTAAAAACACGATTATCAATGAAATTCATTTCCCACATTCCATCAATACAATACATTCATTGGTTCAGTTGATTGTCAAATCAGTTCAAATGATTTTTGTTTCCAGGTGATACACTGATAAGATGAATTGCATGATATCATGATGATCCAAGGCCTCGGCAATTATTTTCAAATTGCCGAGCTTCTAAATGTTATTTCTTGATTAATTTATCAACTCAGTGAATTAAAAATCACCGAAAACACATCAAGTGTTCTAATATCAAAGAAGGTAAATACAGTATGAAATTAATATATGGTTTGTTGACACCTAAATGTCATATGTTCTAACTTTTATTAACCGTTGCTATTGTGTGCAATTAATTATACTGTGACAAAATGATCGCAAACGATTGTGAAAGCCCCTTTACGAACACTGTCTGTTCCATTTTTCTAAATTGTTCAAACAAATTCACGTAAAAAAGTTACTGATCAATTGTTTACTTTTATTTTTGCGTTAAAATAAAAAAATACGTGTATAGAATATGGTTACATGGTATACTTAAGTGATCCAAAATGTAAATCAAAATTATATCACTGTTGTAGTATAGGTCCGTGATTATTATGTATGGAATGCAAAACAACGATGTGTAGCATAAAATTTTCTTTGAAAGAAATATGTAATTAATAGGGATTTTTCGTTCCATGGCGAACACCGTATTCATGAACATAGATAATGCATTGCAAAATCCCCTTCATGACAATGAACATCCAAGAAGTCTTTGTCGAAAATTGGTAAATAAAAAAAAACAGTTTCGTCCTGGACTCTGGACAAACGACATATTTTTGTAATTAATTGTCAGCTCCGAAACTTTGAACGAAACTGCTGTTCCGATTGACCCATTTTCGACAAAGACCTTCCAGCTGTTCATTGTCAATCGATGGGCATTTTCAATAACTGTGTTATCGAATTTGTCGTGCGTCTTTGAAGCGAAAACTCTCTATTGAATAGTCAGATTGTGAGGGGCTAAGCTTGAAAATGATGGGGTTTTTTTCAGGCACTGCTCTGTGCAACATTTTGAATGACAATGAAGTGTGGGATAGTATTTACAAATCTTACAAGGCAAATTTGAATTGTATATAGGCCTATATTCTTGGAGATATTTTCCCGTCTACATTTCAAAATACTTTCGAGTTTTTTTTTTTTAGGGGGGGGGTGGTCTTGTCATTATACATTTCTTGGGAATAAAACTGCACACCTGGAAAAAAAAATCCTGGATCCGCGACTATATGAAAAAAATCCACGTGAATTTAATCAGATTAATAATAATAAAAAAAAAAAACGCTGAAAAATCAGTTTCCGGAACTAAGGAGGTAACCCTGGGTAAATATACCATTATGTAGGTTCTTATCATTATTATTAATATTACTATCATTATTATTATTATTATTATCATAATCATAATAATAATGATTATTATTATTGTCACTATTATCATCAAATTTATTTCAGAAATGAATACCAATTATATTGAAAATGTATTCAGACTGGGGTCCGTGTATTCCTTTTGAAGCAAGCAGCGCTGACATGTCTGAAGTAATGATGCAAAAAGACCCCTCCCCAGAAAATAAACCCCCCCCCCCAAAAAAAAAAAAAGAATAAATAAATGAATAGATAAATAAATAAAATTTTAAAAAGGGTTGGAATATTCATAGGATCAATCTACTAAGGATGCTGGGCTTCTTTTTTAATGCCATTTAATCAAAATTTGCAGAGCTGAAGAGAAAGTATAAATTCCCTCATGCCCTATGAACCAAAGAGATATAAACATTAAAATGGGGACCTCATTTTCAACAAAATTCATCGATAATCACCTACGTTGAATGTGAAAATAAATGCGAAAAAAAAAACTAGAAATCCATATATTATGTGCGATGGAAGAAAAATCACTCCCATGTATTCAGAATATGTCCATGTCAAGAATCACTATGATTGAAAATAGAGTAGATCTGTAGAATATATATAATGTTTACTGATAAACCTAATATTCTATGGGTTAGAAAATCTAATTAGTAAAATACATACTATACTAGGTCCATGGTATAATGCATCTGTTTCAAACCAAGCGGTTATCGACTCTGACGTAAATTCAGGTGGCCGGGGGCCGGGGAATCCCCGCCTCGCGAAGCCTCCTCAATTGTAGCCTTTTGACAAGGCATCACGACTTGATATATATTTTACTGTTTGTTTTTACCAAATTATAATAAGCCTTATTATTTTTTCTTACTTATACAAAATCTGCGTGTTCTCATGTATATTAATGCTGTTAACAAAGATGTTTCGACACGTACCATCCAGACGATTAAGAATTGACTAAAAACGTACATACCCAGAACTTCAAGAATTGAATATTTCAAATCTATGATTTATGTCTATAGTCTATTTACAATGTATTCATAAAAGTCACCATTTGGAATACTTAATTTGTGGTAAATTGTGGTCTCATCCTAATTTAAATAACACGCAATGCTATGGCTGCATGGGAAGCTTATATGCAACATCTTCATTCGAAAATGTTAGGTGCTCATTGGAGAAAAAAATAATACTCATTCGAAAAAAAAAGTTGATAATGAGCTCACTGTGAACATGGTGAATTTGCTTATCTACTTATTTATCAGACACGGTGCCTTGTCGCAAGGCTATACCTCGATCACAGTGAGGCTCTCACAGATACTAATAATATATCTCTATGGGCTCTCATTGCGACACCGAGTTCCGTGGGGGGAATCCCCGAATAGTTGTTAGCTTGCGCTGTATAGATTTCGAGAGGAGGTTCTTGATCCTCGACCTCGCCTATATATTCCCCTTTTGTTTTACAAACGGGCCTAGATTCTCATCTAGATTTATATCATAATCCTAATTATGTATTTTATCTTATGTTCACTTCAAGTATCACGTTGATCTACGGGGAAGTAACACAAAACTACTGAAAATTTATTACTGATACTTTTCTGATAACAAGATGGAGCCGCATCAGATAGAAATGAATAACTTTCAACCAGGAATGGCCCCATGCTATAGGGCAAAGCACGGTTATGTGGCAGCCGTTATCGCGTGCACTTCTAGTACGATGGCATTTTTGTTTTCTTTAACTGCTCAGCCATTTGCTCGATTTATGGCCATACCATGGGTAAGTATGATGCCGGGGTATGATGTCTGGATCAATTAACACCCATACATTCTTAGCACCCTGGATCGTAGATCCGAACAATGCACAGTCAGATAAAACATGGCCCGTGTCTACTAGGAATATTAAAATTACATCATTCGCATTTTCATATGAAAAGTAAAAGAATTTCTAATATTTTTTTTAATTTGCCAATGAAAGACTTGTAGGTTTTCCATTAGGAAATATGAAGAGCTCAATGCAAAAGGGGTTAGATACATTTTTTTTCATAAAATTTGCCTTTCTGTGGTCTTGTCTCGATGTATGGATTTTTGGTTGCCATGACGATACCATAGAAAAAATGAAATTCCCATTAAAACATGAACAAAGACAGTGGTGGATCCAGAGGGGGCGCCCCCCCCCCCCTATTTTCGCCGGATTTTTTTTTTGGGGGATGGTTATATTTACTGGATTGGTACAATGTAGTCAATTTCAAGGGCTAGATCTAGTCAAAACTATATTTTAAACCCGGGGGGGGGGGGGGGGGGCCACTTACATTGACGAGTGGATACCATGCGCGACCAAAAAAAAACACGTAAAAAGGATGTCCTTTTCACGATAGGGCACGTTACGTACGTAACGTGAAAAGGGTGTCAAAAACACAAAAATAATGAAAAAAGGGTATCTATTTCACTAGGAAAATTACGTGTTTAGGGTCGAATTTGCGGGGATGATAAAACAAAATTAAAATGTTTTATAAAGGATGTCCTTTTTGCCCCAACACTACGCGTTTAGAGTCCTATTTGCGCGAGGTGTAGAAGGTGGGGTCGTATACTAAACCAAATAACATGAATAAGGTAAAGCCGACAAACAAAGGACCCGTTACAATAAAACATTCCTGTACTTGTTTAGGGGTTCATTTCAGGGAATATTTGCCAAGAGTATCGTTTTGTTTCCAATACTTGTTAAGGGTAGGGTTTCACACGCCAATACTTGTTAAGGGGTGCTTTTTCAGAATATGGAAATTACGTGTTTAGGGTGCTTTTCGAGACCCCATGGTCGCGCATGGTATCCACTCGTGAATGGAAGTGGCCCCCCCCCCTGGGATTTTAACTTACGCTCATGGCCTTTGTGTTCGCACAAATGCACCTCTGTCATACTGTATTGCAATCACTGGCGGCGGAAGCCAATAAATTTAGGGGGTGTCCACCTGAAATTTTGGGATGGACACATGTAAAAAATAGGACAAGCGCCCAAAACTTTTTTGACAAGCAAAAAAAAAAAAAAAAAAAAAAAAAAAAAAAAAAAAAAAAAGGTTATCCAAAAAAAAATTTAGGGGGGGACCGTCCCCCCACCTAAAATTTAGGGGGGGACACGTCCCCCCCGCTTCCGCCGCCTATGATTGCAATATGTAAATTCCGGAATTCCAGGGCGCGCAAGTCGATTGGTTGGAAAGTTGCACCACTTGTAATCGGGAGTTGCAGTGAAGATGTTGGATTCAATGGATTGGATATCATTTTTTCCGAAAATTTGTGTTTTTTGTAACATGCGTTTGTCCGTCTTTATGGCAAATACATGCAAATTGTAAGTAACAGATCGCGAGAGAAAGTGTCAACGATGCGAATGATAATGTCTATCCCCGAGATTATTCTTCACTCAAAGATGAAGCCCTATATCGGGCGCCACGTGCGCAGCATTATCATTCTGCCTTGGTCATGTACGTTTTCACTGAAATGTATAGGTCAGACATATTTGTATTTAATGTAAACTAACTTTTACACTTTCTGGTAGAGTCAGTCATTCAGAGGCATATTATCCAGGGCGCCCCAACTAATACCTTTTCATAAACCTATCCTCCAATTAGCCGCCTAAGAGTAATGCGGATAATTCAATAAAAATTGCGTTCAAGATATATATGTAATAAAATATCACGTACAATTGGATGTATTCGCCGCATAAAGCAATTAATACCCCATAAAACTCTTGTAACCTTATATTTTGCTTTAATTTTACCACATATTGATTATTGTTGCACTGCATGGGGAAGTTGTTCAAAAACAAATCTTTCCAAACTACAAAAATTACAAAATAGATATGCCAGATTAATATTAAATAAGGATTATAATACACCGCAGTGTACACTTCTTACAACCCTAAATTGGCAATCCGTTGAACAAAGACTAAAATATCACTACTGTTTATTAGTATTTAAATAATTAATGTAAACGCCCCTAACTATTTAAAATCGCTTATTACTTATCGCACCTTTAAATATTGTACCGCTATGCACTAAATTCTCTCCTCGACATTCCATTCCCCAAAACTGAATTCAAAAGAAAGTCATTCTCTTATAAAGCAAGCTCCCTATTTAATAAACTCCCATTTTCAGTTCAATCCACCAATTCTATAAATTCTTTTAAACGAGGTTACCTATTGGCCAAACATTTATTATAACAAAGTATCTTCTAGTATTCTTTCTTTTTTGTTTATTTGTTTTCTTTTTTGTTTATTTCATAGATTATAACTTTTTATGTTAATTTTCACTTGTATTTATTTATATATATTATCATGTTTATGTTCTATTTTATGTTTGTAAAGGCGGAGGGCTTCGTTGTAAAGCAGTTTTATAAATGAACCGAACTACCCTCCACCTCATTTTATCATTTGTTATAAATAAAACATGAATAAATAAATAAATAAAATAAATAAATTCATAAACTCCGAAAATAAGCCGCATTATTTTTACGAGCGCCCGTCCTGAAAAGGGGGATAATCGCCATGACAACTGGACACGCCCCCTCCGATGCGGTTGTGTTGGAAAAGGGTGACCTTGTGACCGCACCATGGCAATTATCCGCATAATTTGGAAATGCGTTCATAAACTCAAAATCTTGTCCCGATGCTGCTATTATGCGGATAATAGCAGCATCAGAGTAATGCGGATAACTCTTGTCCTCCTCCAATTTTACGACCAAATTATGCTGCTATTAGCCGCCTAATTCATTTTAATGGGGTTTATGAAAGGGGTATAAGTTTCGCCGAAGCAATCATTCCAACGAATTATCAAGGAGCAAAATTGTATATTCTCAATCACCAGTCGACCCCACTCCGCGTTTGCTGTGTATAGGCAGCTATATGTCAGCGTAAGGAGCGAAGATTTTATGTGACGGGGGGGGGGGTGGGGGTTGGGGGGAGAATAAAAATACTTTCGTGCTGGGGAAAAACGTCCCGAGGACACATTGTGTATTGTTAAAAAGTAGAAATTGTGACATTAACCCCCCCCCCCCTTACCCCATTTTTAATGTTTGATAATCTATAGGTTTGCTGATTACAATATATCTTTAAAAAAAAATTGCCAGCAAAATCGAAAACGTAAACAATAAAAATGATGAGAATCCCCTTAAGAAGCATTATATTACTTTGAGGTTGTGCAGAATGACTGGATTATTGAAGATGATTTGAAAATAATACGAGGGAAAAGGTTGATTACCAGAAGATGATGTCGTTTTTTTCTGTAGTTTGTAACAATTTACTGTGCATTTTGGGGAAAAAAGAACCAAATTTTATGCATGTTGCCATACGACTAAACAATTCTCGTTTGAAACACAATGTAAATACACAAATGACAATAAACAGAATGGATTATTCGGAACTTATCGATTACAAGTCTCAGTTTCGTATCATTTAAATTTGACGTTTCAATCACACGATGCAAGCAAGTGAAGAGCCTTTGCCAAATGTATGTTTTGAATGACCGCCTATACGGTGTGTGACTGGAAACCAGCTCCTAAATGAGTCAGTATGTGTCTTTTATTCATGAAGTTACAGTGATTTAAGTGTGCATTTTTCTTCTAAAGGTGCTCTCAAAATACGACTTTTGGACATGATTTTTTGAAAAAGTCCTTGCCGTGGGAGGGGGGTATCCCCACTCCCACACTCTCCCCCGGATCCTGGATCCGCCCCTGAAAGAGGGCAAAGAAAAATCACTTTTTTATTTAGAAGGGGTTATATCTTTTTCAGTTTGTTGCAAAAGGAGCTAGGTCCACAATTTTCTGTAAACATGGTAGGGTAGTTTATCATGACCAGTTAGTTTTCCACGAGATGCAACAATGGGAGAATAAAGAATATGATTTCTCTTAATTAATTGTCTTAAAGGTATTGTTTAACTTTGTGAGCAGCCGATTTTAAAAAATTCTCAAACCAAGATGGAACATTGTGTACCAGTGCATGTATTAGAACTAATAAACCCTGAAAACAACCATTTTTGAGAATGAAAAGCTAAAACTACAAGGCAAACCCCGATTTTGTAAATATGCGTCTTTTATTGCAGACACCTAAATAGTACACATAAGTGTATGGGATGAAATTAAGATGGTGTTTCCGGTCACTTTATATTTCAATTTTTGAAGCCCTAGATAATTATTTTCGAACGCAATTTTTTACTGAGCTTCATTTTTGTAACATCCTAGACACAGGTGACAAGTGTGACCTTCTAGCTCAGATTTTTGAATAAAAGTCAAACCAATGTTAAACAATCACTTTAAGTGAACCCATTTTGCAAACAAACTCTAGGCTCAATCAGTAGGCCCTATTTTGAATCGTCAAATCGTCCTATTTTTCCTTCACCAGACTGATTATTTCGTCGAACATGATTTGAGATCAGTCTAGAGCGTACGCAGACAGGCGGTTACATGCAGTGGTTCAACATCCCCCCCCAAAAAAAAAAATAAATAAATAAAAATTGGTCGAAATCCTTTTTTGGGGGGTATTGGGGCCATTTGGGGGTTGTTTTTCGGTTACATTTAGTAATTCCGAAGGTTCGTAATTCCAAAACACGTAAATTGCCTATGCCTCGATGTTCATTAATCCGAAAAAGGAAAAGGGTTTGTTAATCTGAACATTTGTGGCGTTATTCCGAAGGTTCAATATTTCGAAAACGAAATAAGGTTCGATGTTCCGAAGGTTCGTTAGTACGAAAACGAAATAAGGTTCGTAAATCATTACATTTTCGGACTAATGAACCTTCAGAATTACGAACCTCATTACGTTTTCGAACCTTCGGAATATCCGAATGTATGTGTGCTTTTCAACTTTTCATTCAGCTTGAACCCCTCCCTTCAAAAAATTTTGCGTAGGCTACTCTTTGTGAGTGTCTAGACTCTTGCATACTCAAATTGCTTACAAAAGAAGCATGTAAATATTTATCATCTTTATTTTCATACATTTAGATACTTATTTTGATTACTGGCTTGATCGGCAAGAAAGCCCGGAATAGGAGATTATGCTGGGTAAGTATTTCCCCATTTTATCGTCTGGTTTGACTACTAACCTTTTAAAATCTTTTACAATACACGTACTTAAATTTGAACCCATGGAGGCATCACGAATTCCCCTCATTGCCCTTCAGTTTGTTGCCTATTTTGTTTCTGCTTACTGCTCTAAACAGTTTTTCTTTTCTGTTGCCATGTTTACAATCATGGACCTTCATGGACCTATTATGTGCTCTGAACATGGACCTACATGTATTTTGTGATAGGTCCATTCTCTTCACAATCATCCTACCGTGTTCCGTCGTCATTCAGACAAGGAGCTTCCCTTGACCAGACCATGAGTTGATAGATGCAATACGTGATTAGACATTGATATTGCACTAACTTTAAAGGGAATGAAACCTTTGGAACAAATAGGCTTGTGTAGAAACAGAAAAATCAAAGAATAAGAATAAAGAAAGTTTGAGAAAAATCGGACAAATAGTGAGAAAGTTATGAACATTTGAATATTGCAATCACTAATGCTATGGAGATCCTCCCATTGGCAATGCGACAAGGATGTGTGATGTCACTGATGAACAACTTTCCCTTTGGTGGACTATAAAATACCCTCAAAATGGCTCTTTTTGCTTTTTTTATGTTAATACAAACTCCTTATCCATGATGTATTCTTAAAAAAATATGTATTACATGCCCTCATGTAGACAGAACACATGATTTATGAATAGATGTGATAAAAGAGGCAATTCTAGTGAAATATATACTAAAGTAATGGGGAGAGTTGTTCACAAGTGACATCACAAATCTTTGTCGCATTGCCAATTTGCTATCTTCATAGCATTAGTGATCGCAATATTCAAATGCTCATAACTTTCTCATTATTTGTCCGATTTTTCTCAAACTTTCGTTGATCTGTTTCTTTGATTTTTCTGTTTTCACACAAGCTATCTTGTTCCAATGGTTTCATTCTCCTTTAAATGCGCAGGTGGGCATTTTCACGGTAACTGATGTATACGGCACAATTTTACACAGCTTTCAATGTGTGTATGATTATCTCAAAAAGAACAAATGATGGGAGATTGCTCAAAGGAGAAGTCCACCCCAACCGTTAGTTGATATGAGAAAAATCCAACTACCATAACACTGAAAATTCATCAAAATCGGATGTAAAATAAGAAAGTAATGACATTTTAAAGTTTCGCTTAATTTCACAAAACAGTTCTATGGTCGTTATGCAAATGAGGAGACTGATGACGTCATCCACTTACTTTTTTTTGTATTTCATTATAATGAAATACGAAATATTCAAATATATTTTCTCCTCATTGTCAAGTGAAACAATAAAGATTAACTCTTCCCTGAACATGTGGAATTAGTAAGGAACACTATAAATAACAGGTTGCTGGGGTTGCCACTATAGAAGCTTAGCTTGCGTGTTGGTCAACCCATGGACCTACTACGGTCAACCCCAGAAAACGATTACAAATTATTAATCATACCATGGACCTACTACATACGCAATAGTAACTTTGCCATCTAATTGGAACTACTAGTACCCTGATGGAGACGATGCCCGCTTGCTAATAGTGACGCAATTCGGGACGAATGAAACGCAGTATCAATTATTTTAAATAAATCCGGGCAGTCTTACAAAAAGACGCAATTGAATCAACCGCAAATTTTATGGAAATCTATCAATGTCATAATTATTTTTCTTCAAGATATTTGCACTATTTCCTTTGTAAACAATGAGAAACAAACTGAAAATTAATGAAAACTGGGAATTTAGAGTTGTTGGTGGATCAATCGCAAATCTTTGAAACAGCGGCGTAACAGGGTCGGTGTCCTGGCCAGGGGGGGGGGGGGGCAAGAGCCAAAATTTTCTCTGTCATATCATGCATGGTATAAACAGGCGTAATGGTGTAACGAGGCGACTTTTTTGAGAAGGCCAGAACTTGCGTATCACGCAGGATTTATCTTTTTTTTTTAATTGCGAGCGAGCAAAAATTTTGACATTTAAAAACAAATATCCAATTTTGTGATAGATTTTGATATGATATCAGAGAACATGATATTTCACTCTTCTCTCTTTCCATTCTTTTTTGTGGTCTGTATGCCACTGTGAACATAATCCTTTGCGGCAGTCGCGTGAAGAGTAAACAAAAAACAGGCAAAGAATGGCGCATGTGCTAAAAAGCTTGATATAAATCCCGAGCGAGCGAAAATGAAATCACCTTTTCATGAGAATCTAATACTTTGAACCAAGAATTTTGAGGGGCAAAACATAGCCATGTGGGAAAATTTGTAAAAGGTCGCCAGCGAGCTGTAAGAAATGGCTATTGACATAAAATTCTAATTATGTAATTGATTTTCCATTATATTCAGCAAATAACACTATTGCTTCCATTCATTTAATTATACGTTGTCTCCTAAAATTTCTTTTATTCCCTCTTGGGTGTGGAACCAAGACCCCCCCCCCCCGGGCCTGTATACGCCAGTGATTGAACGTAAAGCTTAATGTAGGAAGGGTCCCCACAGGAGGCGTTATTGCCATTTGAAGATTATAGATGAAGAGCCCCTACTGCGTGGGGTCTGGGGCAAAGCCCCGGTAGCTTATTTGCATAAATTTAGCAAGCATAAATTTAGCAAGCACAATGTTGTATGCAGTCATCTTTCTCCCCGCTCTTTATTTTCTATCCTCGGCAGCTTGGTCGTGTTGTTAGTTTTTTATTCTTTGTTTTCCAATATAGCTTTTGACTAATTCCATTCTACCTTCATTTCCCGCTATTATTTGCCATTTTGTCATCTTTTAATTTATTTCCCATCGTGCTATTGCAATATATAGGCCTATTTCGGAATGAGTTCTTTCTCAAATGTTCTTTCGTTCCTTTTCCCACTTTCCTTCCTTTTTCTAAAAAATCTTCGTTTTCTTTTCACTTTTCATCTTCCCTTTTCCCCTTTTCTTCCTCTGTCCCTTTTTCTTTCTTTCTTTCTCCCTCCTTTTTCTTTTTTGTCCCGTTTGTTTATTTTCATGGTGAAATCCGCCAGGGGGTAGCTTGCCCCCCCTCCGCCCCTGTTACGCCACTGCTTTGAAAGACAGGGCCCAGAAATGCTTTTAGACTTGCAATTGATTTTTGTATTTAAACGCAAATGTTTCTGCGGCAAACCTCCAATCGCATTTGGATCACGTTACATTAATGTTTACGTCTGATAACGCAATAAAGATAAAAATTAAAATAGTCAGCGTTATTACATTATGATTACGCGTTACTTGTTGGAAGGAAATTCTAGTATTTTGTTTAATTACAATTATTTGTGCAAACTCATCCATCTGATCTCTCTCAAAAAACAAACTTATGCATAGTCTTTAAAAGTACATGATCAACATAACTCTAACCCACAGTCTTGTGATTCAGAAAAGAATTAGCCGCCCTTTCACACGGTAAAAAAATCCTAATTTGAATGATTCCAGTGAAAAATAAGGCTATATTCTCACAATCACGAATTCAATTACTCTGGAGGTGAATTTTACGTGTGAAGGGCTTGAACTTTAAAACATCTTTTGAGGGCGGAGCTTACGTGTCCTATCAAGCACTTTCGCCATGCACTCATCGTATCGATGCAGTGCTTTGATTGACAAGTCACAAAGGAAACATACCGTCTCAGTTCGCTCGGGAATTCGAATTCAAATCACGGTTTTCGAGTGAGCGTGTGAAAGGTCTATGATTCTAAAGACGTATTGCAATCATCAATACAAGGATGATTCAAGATTCACGTGTGAAAAGGCCCGTAGTAAAAAAGTTTTTTCAATATGAATACCTTTTTTTACATTTTACTCGTGGATAATTCTGTTGCAGGTACGTTCCTATATGGTCATGGCTATTATTAGTACTTTTTGTGCACTTGTGATGATGGGATGGACGGCAGTTTTTATCGCAGCTTGTTTCACTGACCAAAACGCCACATATACGGTAAAAGTACTTTATCACAATAACCATCCCATATCCATATCAGAAACAGAGTTATCCCTACGATACGAGTTATGTTTAATATTACATTCAATGTTATGTTTAGATATTGTAAATTATCATCATTTTTTATCCACAATTTAGGCCTATATTTTATTTTATGTAGGCCCATGGTCAATCGTGAATAAATCAAATCCAAACCAAACCAAACCAAGCATGATCCTGCTACAGTAATCTGCTCCAATTTCTCGATCGGGCAGAATGTGGGTAATGTTGTGAAGATAAGCATCGTGATTACGTTTAGCTTTGATATGCCGAACACACATGGCCTTTAGCAGGGGCGGCTTGGAAAAAGATTAAGGGGGCAAACACTGTAAACTAATCACTGTATATAAGTAGAATGTATTATTTGTAATTATTTCTGATTTTTTGCAGTAGATTTAACTTGTATTTTAACTTTACTTGATTTATTTGGGTTATACGAAAAGTAAATATAACTCCAATTAGTTATAAAATATAAAATCATGTTGAATGTACTCACATTTTTCAATAAATGCCTTATTTAAATAATACCTGTATATTCATTAAGAGCAAGTAAATGTAAAGTTTTAGATAACTGTCATATCTATTTGTGTTTGAAATTGTTTTGGATTAGGGTTTGCACCGAACAAGTTCGAGAGGGAGCATTTTTGGGGTTAAAAAAAGGCACTGAGAAATGGCACTTGGAAACACGAAAAACGGGTTCCTTCTCAAGTGAAATGGGCACAGAACGTTCGAGGGGGCCATGTTTGGTAAAAGAAAATGGCACTGATACGAGAAATGGCAATTGGAACAACATAAAACGGAACCTTCTCAGGCATGTCAGGTGAAAGGGGCACAACACACGTTGGAGAGAAGGCATATTTGTTGGTATAAATTAGCACTTATACGAGAAATTAAGGGCACTTGATAATAACACCTAAAACGGGTCCTCCTCGGGTGAAAGGGACGCAGTACATTTTCTGAGGGGGCATTTTCTTGCCCTTAAAGGGCACTTTTCATTCGTTCAAAAAGTGAGGAGGGATTGTGCCCCCCATCATAGGGCGCCTTACACAATTTTTTCTTCGGGGGTCCTAAAATGTTCAAATTTACATTTTGAGCGAGGGAGCTCGAGCTATATGTGACCAAGCTGAACCGAGGACGTTGTTACTTACAGTGCCCCCAAAGATCCCAGTGCACATAAAAGTTTTTTTGAACTACCATTACTCGTAGGTCTTGAACTTTGCTAGGATATTTAAACACAAAATATCCACTTCGCCCCCACCCCGTTATTTTAACTCACACTTACATGTACATATTTCATGAAGGACTTAATGCAGGTCTCAAAATAGATACTTCCGGTAATATCATGGTATAATTTTCTTCTTTCTTTTTTTCAAATGCTCTTGATTTTGTCTTACAATTTTTGTTCTCACTTTCTACCAGGTTGCAAAGAAGGTTTGCTCTATCATATCCTTAATATGCAGTACTGTGACGTTTGTAGCGAGTATAAAAGCTTCGTGTATTAGTCCAGTCATTTTAAATTTTCACTTGGAACAAATTGCAACAGAATTTATTCCAATGCAGAACGTTTCTTTGAGGTCCATAGAAGACCATACTAAAAGTCCCAGAAAATCCGAATAGGGGAAAGTGTTCTAATTTGCATAAATATAATGGTTAATTTTGGTCATATTCGCTCATTAAGTTTACGTAGCAGACGACGCCAGTGTATACTATGTACTCAGACCCGATTACAAATCATATCAATTCCGGCCTCGATATACTATAAACATTGACTTCCTCAAACTATCGCTGTATCATAAATATCAGTAAGCAAAGATTTATACCACAAGAACATTGTTACTATTTAACATTAAATACATAAATTCGATTCTGTTTGGACTGTATTAATTGTTTAACATGAAAGGGTCTAGGCACGGAAACTATCATATGCTAGTCACGTGACATTGTACACCAAAATAATGACATTTTCTGCTTGCTCGATCTCAAAGTTCAAGAGAAAAATAAGATGTATAGCTATTAAACCTGCCACATCCTATTAAACTACTATTTAACTGTATACCAAAGTAGCACTTTTTCCGTATTTTGCCAATTTATGGGAAAAATCTGTCAATTTGGAGCCCCTGAAGAGGGAAGGGGTCGATGCGCCGTATTTTGCCAATTTATGGGAAAATCTGTCAATTTGGAGTCCCTGAAGAGGGAAAGGTCGATGCGCTGATAGACTAAACCTACTCATCTTTAAGTTTCAAATAATAAAAGTGACTTAACCATATAGCAGAAATGCATTTTGCCCGAATGGGGGGGGGGTCAAAAACTGCAATTTTGAGACTTCGGGAACCCTAAGGGAGGTATAGGCTTTGCTGAGCCAGCACTTCTTTATTGTAGTTGATGGAGGAAAATCTACTTTTTTATCTCCAAGTGGTTACGAAACAATGAAAGAAGTTTGCTATAAGCAGAAACAACGTTTTGCCTTAATAGGGGCTCCAAATTGGCAGATTTTCCCCATAAATTATAAATAAAATAAGGAGGGGAAAATAGGCAAAAAGGGTGGGGAGACTTAGGGAACCCTGAGGGGGTAGGCTTTGCTGAGCCAGAACTTCTTATGTAGCTGATATAAAGGATTTTTTTTTAATCTCCAAGTGGTTACGAAACAATGAAAGTGGTTTGCTATAAAACATTCTTGCATCAATGAGGGCTCCGAATTGATAGATTTTTCCATAAATAGGCAAAATATGGAAAAGGGATGGTTGACTTCGGCAAACCCCTGAGAGGTAGGGTTTGCTGTGCCAGCATTTCTTTGTATGTAGCTGATGGAGGAAAATCTAATTTTGTTATCTCCAAGTGGTTCCAAAGAATAAAAGTGGTCTACTGCAAAGGGGGAAACGCCTTTTACCTCATTGGGGCTCCAAAATTTTACAAGAAATGGGTAAAATACGCTTAAGGGGTGGGGTGATTTCAGCAGCTCCCTAAAGGATGTAGGCTTTGATGTGCCAGCACTTCTTTATACGTAGCACATAGACAAAAGACTACTCTTTTGTTTCCAAGTGGTTTTAAAACAATAAAAGTGGCTTACACTGTAGCAGAAACATCTTTTTGCCTCAATGAGGGCTCCGGATTTATAGATTTTTCCATAAATTGGCAAAATATGGAAAAGGGATGATTGACTTTAGCGAACCCGAGGGGATAGACTTTGCTATGCCAGCACTTCTTTAAATTTAGCTGATAGAAGAAAATCTATTTTTCCATTCCCAAGTGCTTACAAAACAATTAAATCGGTTTACTGCAAAGGGGAAACGCCTATTGCCTCAATGGAGCTAAAATTTGTGCGAATTTTCCAAGAAATGAGCAAAATACAAAAAGGGGTTGGTGACTTCAGAAGACCCCTGAAAGGGTAGACTTTGATGTGCCATCACTTCTTTATATGTAACTCAAAGAGAAAAGCCTGCTCTTTTGCCTCCAAGTGATTTCTAGACAATAAAAGTTTTTTCTTTGTAGCAAAACACCGCGTTGTCACATTGGGGGCTCCAAAAAGCACGATATTTTTAATAGTTGAGCTACGGATAAGGGGGTAACTTTAACAAGCTATTGCGGGACTATGCTGTGATGTTCTTGAATGTAATTGCATATGCATCCTCTAACTTTTTCTAAGAAATTTCATTAACATAAAAGTTACTTTCAAATGAAGAAAAAGCCCTTTGACCACATATCAATTTAAGTAATATACACCTTTGTATCGCTAGACGTCATTGTATTTACGCGTGTTAGTCACACCAACAAAGGCGAGGCAAGACCGATTTAGTTTATTGTATTCAAAGGCATCCAAGCGATCGCTTTGTAGTCGATATAAAAGGGTGACTGACACGGAGGTTGGTTTTTGGTGTCACTTTATCGCAATATCGCATAATACATTCGGATGTATTTGCCCTTAATCTAAGCAAGTTAAGACATTAATACTGTTATGAAGCATATCATTTTTTCGTTGATATATCCCCTTTCTTGTCGAATGCTGATATTTTACATTAGTTGTTGATACTAATGTTAAAACAGAAAGATTTCAATGCCCATGCAAATTTTTGACCGAAAACACGAAAATTTTGGCATAATTTCTCACATTTTTCGAAAAATATGAACCGGACAGTCCCGGAAACGATTGCAACCGATTTATGATATCTTCATCATAGTGAATTGCGTATTCATTTCAAGATTTTTCCATTATCTGTACAAAAAATATTAAGGATAAGGCATATCAATTAATTTTGGCAGCCATCTTGGATTTATGCAAATTAGATGCCTTTCCCCTATTCGGAAAGTTTGGGACTTTTAGTATGTTGTACTAAGGACCTTACGGAAATGCATTGTGATAAAAAAAATTCTGTTGCAATTTGTTCCAAGTTTGGTCAAAATTTGGGCTAAAATGCCTGGGCTATATTGCTTGCGATGGAACATGTCTGTGTTGTAGAGTCCCGATGCCACCTTCCCCAGGTAAATAACTCGTTCACCTGAGCTGTTGGACTGTATTGAACAATCCGCTGACAACGCACGGACACTAATAGATCAGAGAGTTATCGCACTTACTACGGAGCCCGCTATCTCCAACGTATCAATATTCATGAGAAAATAGATCTATTTTCTCATGAATATTGATGCATTGGAGAGAGCGGGCTCCGTAGTACCCTTTTTATAAGCCCGTCTTGACGGGACGTATTGTGGTGTCACGCTCGCCGTCCGTCTGTCTGTCCGTCCGTGATCCGTCTGTCTGTCCGTTAGCTTTTCCTTGTAAACGGATTAACCTAGGCTCATATAATTCGGTACATACAGGTATAATACTAGCATGTATCCAAGGAAGCCTATTGATTTTGAGGTCAAAAGGTCAAAGGTCAAGGTCACAGTGACGAGTGACCTATTTTCATTGTACCCTTCTGCAGTCCCTGTAAACGCGATAACTTCAGTTGAACTAAACCTAGGCTCATATCCTATTTTGGTGCGTATGATACTAGCATGGATCTCAGGAAGCCTATTGGTTTTGAGGTCAAAAGGTCAAGGTCACAGTGACCTATTTTCATTGTACCCTTCGGCAGTCCTTATAAACACTATATTAAGTTGAACTTAGCCTAGGCTCATATAATTCGGTGTGTATGATACTAGCATAGATCCCAGGAAGCCTATATTGGTTTTGAGGTCAAAAGGTCAAGTTCACAGTGACCTATTTTCATTGTACTCTTCTGCAGTCCTTGGTAACGCGATAGCTTCAGTTGAACTTAACCTAGGCTCATATAATTTGGTGTGTATGATTTAGCATGGATCCCAGCAAGCCTATTGGTTTTGAGGTCAAAAGGTCAAAGGCCAAGATCGCAGTGACATGTTTTCATCTTATTATTCTGAAGTCCTTGTTAATGCGATTACTCAAGTTGAACTTAACCTATAGGCGTATGTAGTTTGGTGTGTATAACTACTAGCATAGATCCTAGCAATTCTATTGATTTTGAGGTCAGAAGGTCAAAGGTGAAGTCGCCATCTTCCACTTTTCTTGCTTGACCAATAGCTCCATTTTCCGCGTTACAGACGGGCGTATTATGTGCTCGCCTCAGCGACACTCTTGTTTCATTATTTTAGGGTTTTGACACCCTTATCACGTAACGTACGTAACGTGCCCTATCTTAAAAAGACATCCTTTTTACGTGTTTTTTTTTGTCTCACCTGCATAGCAGAGTGAGACTATAGGCGCCGCTTTTCCGACGACGGCGGCGGCGTCAACATCAAATCTTAACCTGAGGTTAAGTTTTTGAAATGACATCATAACTTAGAAAGTATATGGACCTAGTTCATGAAACTTGGCAATAAGGTTAATCAAGTATCACTGAACATCCTATTAGAGTTTCACGTCACATGACCAAGGTCAAAGGTCATTTAGGGTCAATGAACTTAGACCATGTTGGAGGAATCAACATCAAAATCTTAACCGGAGGTTAAGTTTTTGAAATGTCATCATAACGTAGAAAATATATGGACCTAGTTCATGAAACTTGGACATAAGGTTAATCAAGTATCACTGAACATCCTGCATGAGTTTCACGTCACATGACCAAGGTCAAAGGTCATTTAGGGTCAATGAACTTTGGCCGAATTGGGGGTATCTGTTGAATTCCCATCATAACTTTGAAAGTTTATGGATCTGATTCATGAAACTTGGACATAATAGTAATCAAGCATCACTGAACATTTTGTGCAAGTTTCAGGTCTCATGATTAAGGTCAAAGGTCATTTAGGGTCAATGAACTTTGGCCGAATCGGGGGTATCTGTTGAATTACCATCATAACTTTGAAAGTTTATGGATCTGATTCATGAAACTTGTACATAAGAGTAATCAAGTATCACTGAACATCCTGTGCGAGTTTCAGGTCACATGATCAAGGTCAAAGGTCATGTAAGGTCAATGAACTTTGGCCATGTTGGGTTTTTTTTGTTGAATAACCATCATATCTCTGTAAGTTTATTGGTCTAGTTCATAAAAAGTGGACATAAGAGTAACCATGTATCACTGAACAGCTTGTGCGAGTTAGAGTAGTTTTCAAAGTCAGCACTGCTGCTATATTGAACCGCGTGATGCAGGTGAGACGGCCAGAGGCATTCCACTTGTATTATTCTGGTCGCGCATGATATCCACTCGTCATTGTAAGTGCCCCGCCCGCCCCCCCCCCCCTCCCCCGGGAGAAAATTAATGCAAGTTGATTCAAATCACAATGGAGAGCTGCACTGCAAAAACTCCGGTGTTGATTTAACACCAGCCCGGAATCTATATGTCCACAACAGAGAAGTTTAACACAACACCAGTTTCGTTTTGGTCTAACACCAGATAGGTGTTTATACAACACCAATTAGTATTAAAACAGCATCGGTTTGATTCCAAACTGGTGTTGTTTCAATACTTCTCTGGTGTGGACAGGACATGATTCCGGGCTGGTTTTAAATCAACACTGGAGTTTTTGCAGTGACCTAGGGCTTGAGAGGCTTTTGTCAAAAGTTGGAGGACCGGGACAGCAGCGGAATCTCTTGACTCTGGACAACGACATTATTTGCAATTGTTCGTCCGATGCAAATATTCGGATGAGCTGCTGTCCTGGTCCACAAACTTTCGAGATAAGCCCCTCAACTCTCCAATGTGATATATAGACCAGTTCGTAGTTACTTCATGGACGCTTTTGGTCAAATATATAACCTTTCATTAATTTTCTTTCATTGTGATAGTCAGATTTCAAAGCAAATATTATTTAAGCATGTCTTACATAGCAGGATGAAGAAATTCAATAGACCAGGTGACTATATCACACCAATTAACACTCTACGAAGGTATTTGTTGCAGTTCTACTTTGAACGCATAAGCATGTTGTACAATATGGCAAACTGTGAAATACCAGCTAGTCCGTGGACGCATTGTTGTTTTTTGTGGATGTAAATGAAAAACACAATTCAAAAGGAAATATGAATAATCAAGACATCAAAGTTACTGCTTATCGCATTATCAAACCACCATGTCACTTTAGTACAAATGACCTTCCTCTGATCGACCATGCGCGGCAGAATCTTCTGATCATGCGTAGATTGGAACTACGAACTGGCTTATTGCATTTAATTTTCCAAGGATCGGGGAATCGGCGCGTTGTCGAGATTATTAAAATGCGAACACTCGCATCCAAAATTCACCCCTCAATAGCAGTGTTTGGCAACATGAAGGAACTCTAGATCTCCCTTTCGAGGTAGCTTTATCTTTCCGAAGCGAAGCTGAGGGAAAACGGGTACATTCAGCACACCGATGGCAGTTTGTCTTGTCACTGTATGTAAATCCTGGGGTGATTGTTTGCTTTACAATTTCTAAAACCATTTACTTCTTGATAAGAATAAAAATATTGCTTTAGAATGAAGGTTTCCATTAAACAAGAAATGCACTCTCTGGGGTCGATTATTTTATAATCTACTAGCGCTTATTTAAATGAGCGCAAACCTTGCTCGACCAAGGCAATCGTAACAAAAATTAAGTGCTTAATCGAACAGAAGTAAAGTATTAAAAAAATAAGAATATCAGCATTAATATACCATAATCATGAATGTTATGGGAAGATAACAACAATTAGAGTTTGCAATAAAATGTTTACTAATTCAAGTTAAACGATTATTTGTCATTTGCTTGGAACAATGATGGATTCACATGTTAACATGTTTATGATGCCGCTAATACTGTGCAAATTAACGTCCTATCATGAATTGTCAAAGCTGTGTTTAATTAGTTGTTGCTTTATTTATAGCTGCCTTGTTCGGATCGATATAACTGCGTAATACCCCTCTCTTTCTTGCTCGCTTTTCATTTCAGACAGTCATAACGCGTATCGTGTACTTGAAAACGAACAAGGTGAGTATATCCAATATACCGGAGATGAAGTATAAAGCCCCCTTTCCTCTTTCCGTTGTTCTTTCAAATCCCTGGCTAAATACTTCCATTATATTGAATGTATCACGCTGATAGCCTACATAGTCTCCAACAAACCGGCGAGTATAGACATAATGGCACGTAATAGGCCTAATGGTATCTGATGGAGCTCAAGTTCTACCTTGAGTGAATAAAAGATTATTATTGTTATCATTGCATTGACTTGCATTGACGCCCAATGGCGACAATGCATTGTAGTTGTTCCAAATTCCTATTCCGTAATCTTCTTCTTCCACAAAATCCCATTTGTTTAACACATGGTGTTTGTTAGCTCTGCCCTGGCTCCGTCCCTCATCCAAATTCATCCAAATTTGGTAGACATGTTGTCCAGCATCCCTAGTTGTGCCTATCGTCTTCCATTTTCCAAAATCACTCATGCATGACCATCCAGGCGCCATTTTGTCTATTTCAAGTCCATTTGCATACCATTCTCATTTCTCTCCTATCTCAGTTATCCTGCATGCTACAGACTTCTAACAAATTGCTATAGATAGTCCAAGAGTTGCTCCATCATCTGCGACGCATAACCTGACCTTCAAAATGCCATCTTCATGCCCTAAATTCATATCCGAAATAGCCTTCCTTCGAAAACTTCATTTTTATTGAAATGTAAAGTAAAAAAAATCGTAGAATGGCCATAACTTTCTTGTTTTTCTTAATTTCGATCACATATTTTTAGGAATTGATTACAGTACCATATCATACATACTACTCAGTTTTCACGCATCACTGACCTTCCGTCATTGAAATAGCTCCCTCTAAAGTTTCAAAAACGCTTACCTTTGAATGCTCTTCATTGCGTCATGCGTGGCCAAACCCGTACTCTTTTTTTAATTTAGGGTCTTCAAGATATGCCCTTTCATGCCATTTAAAAAAGATATACCTTAAAACTGACGAAATATCTGAAAAATGCTCCCGAATATCAGCAAAATACCCCAAATGCACTTTAATGCAAGCACAACTTCAACTTGCTCTTATTTCCTTATTATTTAAGCTTATTCTTTCTAACTTGGCAGATATGATCGAGTATTGGTATATACTTCAACCTTTCGTCAACCTATTGTAACAGAAACTGACGAAAATCTGACGTCAGCTGCAAATTATTGTGCAAAACCTTCATTTTTAATGTCTTTCTTTATATGGCATTTACTTCCGGTCTATTATTGCCTGCGCACAAATAAAAGTGGTATTAATGTCACCGCATTGGAATACTCTTTCCAGTGATACCAAATACGATATAGGTTACGACAGAAAATTTCAAGATAAGTCAATCTGAACACAATGGTATACTGCTCACAATGCACACATTATTAACAACATAGTATGGGGCGCCATATGGTCTAAAATTGTTTACTCTAGAATGTAACTTCCTATGGAGAGCAAAATGTGCTAAAATACAATTTGATTAACATGTAATTTTGTGAGTCTAGCTCCCCTGCCACCGTTCCTCATCCAAATTCATTCTAATTTGGTAGACATGTTATCCATAATTAGTGACCATAACTTTAGAAATAGCGCCCTCTATTGCAAAGTCTTAAAATAGTTTAATTGCCATAACTTCCTTGTTTGAATTTATTTTGGTCTCATGTTTTCAGGGTTTGCCAATTGTATCATTTCACATACTCCAACTGTGTTTTACGCATCAGTGACCTTTCCTTTAAGAAAGAGCACCCTCTAATATTTTGAATACGTATATCATCTAGAGTTTTCTCTCTATCTCCTTCTGTTTCTTGCCCTCTATTAAATTAGAGGCGTCAATGCATGCACATCGTTCTGAACCGATTGCAGTTCTAGTTATTATTGTTGTTGTTGTTATCAATATTATTAATATTCATCCCGATCATATATACACCTCATGAATATATCGAATTATAGGCCTAATTTAGTCGGGTATTAGTTCTTTTATGTCATTTAAGTCATTTACTGTTGAAAGAAATTCACTGAGGAGGATTAGGTTTCCTTGAAATGTTTAACTAAGGCTTATAAAATGTAGTTTATAGAACAACATAATTAAAGTATAACATTTTGCCGGTTATTAGTTTCATCAGAACCACAAGTTAACATTTCACCCGACGTGGATGGATATTACACTGGTTGGCAGATCGAAAAGGCAGAACCTAGGGTGGGGCAATTTGACCCAGAAGAAGTGAGTATGAAACTATAGATCCGGTCTCGTTGCAATCAATCGGGTTGGGGTTGCTATAAGGTGTGAAGATTCTCATGTTGGAGGAAAGTGTATGGATCTAATTCATAAAACATGGACATACTTAACCCTAAAAAGACTGGGGGGATGATTCAGCCCCCCCCCCCCTCGACATTTTTCGCGATAAATCCGCCCCGCGAAATTTTTTGACCGCGTCGCTCGCTGACTTTTTAATTTAAAGTCTCGCGCAACTTTTGAGATCAAAATTGTGACCCCCGGGTACGCGGTTCCAAAATTACGCAACATTTCGTAAGTGCATGCAGACCCATAATTACTCAAAAACGTGAATTTGTGTACAAATCCAATGCAAATAGTGTTCTTAGCCAAAATTCATAAATGTATCATTATTTTTCCTTTTACTGCTTAAAATCAATTAATTTATCTTATTTATGGTCAAAATAAAGTCCCCGACAATTTCCATTGAAAAAACAATAAAAAACAAAAAGTCGAAAAACGAAGAAATACATAAGAAATTTATAAAACAATAGAATACATAAGAAAATAAATGTGATTTTGATTTTTTTTAATCAATTTGATCAGATGCCTATCTAGAGTATGTGAAACAAAAATTAGCATTTGAGGGGCATTATTTATTTAATTAGAGCAAACTTATGATTTTACGCATAAATTAGCATATTTATTTATTTATTTATTTATTGATATATTCATATTCCACAATCATCAAAGTACATTTCGTAATCATGTTTACAATGAAAAAAATGCATAACATATGCAGGATTGAAACGTAGCAATGAAATGAAAAAAGTGGAGGGGCCTACTAAAAAGCAGAGCTTGTAAAATGTAGACCCCCTATCAAAACTTTATACAAGGGTAATATGATACAAATAGAGTAAAATAATCAGCAAAATTCTATAAAATTATATAGATATAAACACTGTAACACAAATGTATTTACAATATATACAAAATTAAATATTGACTTAAAAAAATATTCAATACTACCGTGGATAAGTATGAAGTTCACAAATATTAGATTGAATCAATAAGAATTCAGGAGAAATTTTTTGATGAGTAATTTAAATCGTATAAGATTAGCTGCCTCTTTCATTTCTCTGTCCAGAGAATTCCAGAGTTTTGGTCCTGTGAAAAATACAGTTTTGCTAGAAAATACTGTTTTACTTTTAGGTAAGTGATAGTCATTTGATTGTCTCGTATTATATGAATGTAAAGTATTGTTTCTCATAAATTTCTTTTGTAGGACATTAGGTAAACTATTTCTATCTAGCTGATACATAAATTGGAATAGTTGCAAGCGGTACAGGTCATTGATTTTAAGGATACGTTTCTGACGAAACAATTCATCCGTATGAGCTCTAAAGGACATATTGCATATTATTCTCAGTACTTTTTTCTGAAGTAGCAAGACTTTATTTAGTCTCGTTTGAGAGGCATTACCCCATGCCAGAATTCCATAATTAAGATATGGTAGAATTAATGCACAATACAACATGGATAGCGCCTGTGCTGGTAGAACGTATTTAAGCTTATTGATGACTCCAATATTTCTTGACACAGTTTTGCAAGTATTGTTGATATGAGCATTCCACGTAAGCTTGTTATCAATAGTAAGACCTAAAAATTTTGTTGTTTGCACTTCTTTGATTTCAGTATTATCTAAAAGTATTTGATGCGGTAGATGTTTCAATGAATGACTAAAAAGCATATAATTAGTTTTTTGCAGATTCAGTGACAATTTGTTGGCTTTAATCCAGTTTGTTACTTTTTTAAATTCTGTATTCATAGTGCTCACAAGTACATGTGGATCATGGTGTGTATAGAAAATATTGGAATCATCAGCAAAGAGAATAAATGAGAGAACATGAGATGAATTTTTCATATCATTAACATAAAGTATAAATAACAAGGGGCCAAGAATACTACCTTGTGGAATTCCACAGGAAACTGGCCTTGTTGGAGATTCTGATTCATTTACTGTAACAAACTGAATTCTATCAGTAAGATAACTCCTAAACCATTGTAAAGCTGTCCCTCTGATACCGTAATTTGATAGCTTACATAACAGTATTTCATGATCTATTGTGTCAAATGCTTTTGAGAAGTCAAGGAATAATCCTACAGTATGATCAGAATTATCAAAAGAAGTAGATATTTTATTTATTAATGTCAATATAGCATGAGTTGTATTATGTTTTTCTCTAAAACCAAATTGATTATCACATATAATACTATATTTCTTAAGGAAAGCAACTGTCCTTTTATAAATGATCCTTTCAAGAATTTTTGAGAACGAAGTTAACAAAGATATTGGGCGATAATTACTAGTAATTAATTGGTCCCCCTTCTTGAAAATGGGTATAACTTTAGCTATTTTCATCTTCTTTGGGACCTGGCCAAGCTGCAATGATAAATTAAATATATGAAGCAGGGGATCAGCAAGAGAATGTATAATGTTTTTCAATACTTTATTTGTAATGCCATCATATCCGGGTGTCTTTCCTGCTTTCAAATTAAATACAATCTCAAGTAATTCTTCTCTATGAACTGGAGTAAGAAATATTGAATTATCATTTTGTTTGTCCAAAAAGTCCTTAAACGAATTTTCTACAGGGATAATATTTCCAGCTAACTTTGGTCCAATTTGAGAGAAATATGAATTAAATTCATTTGCTATAGAATGAGTATCTTCAACCATATTTCCATCTACACATAATTTATTAACAGCACTAGATTTGTTAATTTTGTTTAGAGCCCCATTTATTGTTTTCCATGTATTTTTAAGGTCGTTTTTATATGATTGTAATTTTTCTGAATAAAACCTCTTTTTTGCTATTCGGAGAGTAGTTGTTAAGGTATTTTTATAAGACGTGTATCTATTCCGTGAAACATCATTTGGATTTGATATATAAGAAACATACAGATTATTTTTCCGATTGATAGACCTTAATATCATTTTTGAAACCCATGGTAGCTTTGGAACACGTTTATAGTCGTAATTTCGATATTTCTTTAAAGGAACACAAGAATCTAAGCAATCATTGAAACATTTCAAAAATATGTCAAATGAGTCATCGACATTCTCTTTCGAGTTATAAACGTCAGACCAATCAACAGAGCTTAAATCTTCTTGGAGGCGTTCAATATTTTTGTCACTAAAGTTGCGACAGATCCTATATTTCTTTTCCATTTTTGCGAGTGATTGCATTGTTTGGATATGGGTAAAAATAAGAAAATGATCGGATATGTCTGTCGTTACAATGCCAGCTTTCGGAAGAGGGTGAGAGTTACAGAATATATTATCTATAAGCGTAGCAGAATGATCAGTAATACGGGTTGGTCTAGAAATAATCGGCAAAAAAGTAGAAGTTAACATTAATTCAAGGAAATCGTTTGTTGCAGAGTGATTACTGGTCAAGAGATTAATATTGAAATCACCAGTGATGATACAATTGTTATTTATCAATTCTCCGTTTTGCAAAAGTTCATTAGTAGCAAGTAAAAAATCTTCTATACAAGAAGTTTGAGGAGGTCTGTAGATGACACCTATTACAGTTTTCTTATCTTTTTGAAGTTTTACTTCTACAAATAAGGATTCGATGATATCATTCATATATTCAAATTCATGTCTAATTGCATAATCAAATGAAGACGGAATATATAATGCTAGTCCACCTCCAATTTTATTTTTCCTATTGTTTATAACAATATCATAATTCGGGATGGTGCATAAGGAATTAGGTGTTTCCGTGAACCAAGTTTCAGTAAGAGCAATGATTGGGGGATTGGCAAATTGTGTATTTTCTAATAATAATCGTAATTTCTCGAAGTTTTGGTTAGCGCTTCTTATATTCAAATGCAAAATAAAAACATCATCTTCTCCAATCAATTTAGCATAGTCTTTGAATGAATTTTCTGTATAATATGGAGAAGAGGAAAGATTGTATGCTTTATCATGAATATCGAATTCAACTTGAAGTTCATCAAAATTATTTGTAAGAATATCAGTAGAAAATCTATCAAATGGAGTATGATGATTTGAGATAATATTGCTTTTATCCTGACTTGGATGATTTAGTAATAAGAAATCATCATTATTCAGATGATAAAATGGGAAATCACGCATATTATCCACCATTATGAAATAGAATATATTGCCATTTTAAATCAAAATCTTTGTAAGCTGAGCATATAAAGCATCTTTTAGATTTGATACCGTCATGACCCCAAATTCGAGTTTGAAAAATACTGCAGTTGTAATATTTAACAAAAGAAAGATTATTTGATACAATTATTAACGGTTGATGAAGAATATTTGCACACAAATATAAGTAAAATGACCTCCATGAAATGTCTGATATTGAAACATTATTGAAAGGGCAGTGAAAGAATGCAAAATATACCACGGAAAATAACACAAGTATTGATCGATGCGAAAAATTTTGTGACTTGAATTTCATAAGAAATAAAAAGAATACTGGAAAATGGAAAAACATGGATAGTCCTTCTACAGCTTAGAAAAGTCCTCTCTGGAATGAATGATGATGGGTTGACACTTCTCATCCTTCCTTACATAGATTCGGCCATTCTGGGTCCACAGGAACTTGTATCCGGCATCTCGGCGGGCCTTGTTGACATCTTTCATTAGCTCCTTAGTGGAAGCGATCAAGTTTTCATTGAGGTAGATCTTGCCATCGCTGTTGTATCCAAGATCCTTTGTGGAGAGAGTCTTCAGCTTCCTTCTCCCATCGTACATGATGTTACGAGCTCGTCTTGTGGTGAATCGCACGATGATTGGGCGGGCTTTGTTATCAGCTTGGCGTTTGGAACCCAGCCGATGAACCACATCGAAGTCGGATGCTGCAAGCTCAGGGCTGATGTGTTTCGCGATATTAAGTACGATCCTTTCAGGAACCTCGCCCTGTCGTTCTGGTACACCTGCCACCTCCAAGTTGACTCTTCTGTGGTACTGGTCAAGTTCGTTAAGCTGGAAGGTCAACTCACTGAATCTCTTCTGAAGACAGATGTTTTGTTCCTTCAGTTCTCTGTTTTCCTTTTCTATCTTCTCGGCCTTCAACTTCATTTCCTCAAATTTCTCGTTGAGGAACGACAGCGAGTTGACAATACTACTTTGTCCCTCTCGTATACTGTCGATCGACTGCTCCAAGACGGTCAACTTAGCATTCAAGGAATTGGAAAGTTTCCCTAGCTCATTCTTGATCAGTGATAGAAGATAGTTTTCATTCGTCTCTTCATTATCACCAGAGTTGTTTTTCGACGACTTTCTCTTCCCAGACATCGTGACGTCACAATTACATGAAACGATCAGAATTAAGCGCACAAAGAATGGTTGCGCAAAGAGCTGCGTTCCATCCAAGCCAGTATGCGTTTAATGATGAGTTGCTAGGCAATGACGCGTAAATGATGCTAGTTTTAGAAGTCTATTGACACTTTCTTCTCCAAAATGATCAAAATTTCAAGTTAAAAATGTTTGATAGTATCCAAATAAGTAATCCAAATGAAAAATGAGTATATCCTTGATATTCACTATCCAGTTTCTGATGCAACCATATAAAACGTTTTCACAAAATGTCAGGAAACACGGTAAAATTGCACAAAATGTCAGAGCACTTTTAAAACACGTCCGACCTCTCCAACCTTAAAATCACTTCAATTAATTAATGAGATATGAGATTTTTGCAGAATTTGATGTTATAGTTTTGTAGATAATGCCATGGGTAACGCGTGTGCCAATTTTTGTCGCGATCGCGCGATCGACGGCCGAGACCATAAGGGGGGCTGAATCAGCCCCCCCCCCCCAAGTCTTCTTAGGCGTCGAAATAGCCCAGTCTATTTAGGGTTAAGGGCAATTAAGTAATATCGAACATCTTGTGCAAGTTTCAGGTCACATGACCAAGGTCAAAGGTCATTGAGGGTCAACGAGCTATGACCATGTTATTTGTTGAACTGCCATCGTAACGTAAAGGTTATGGATCTAGTTTATGAAACGTGGACATAAAAGTAGTCAAGTATCACTGATCGTTTTGCACGAGTGAAGGTCAAAATTAATGATCAAGGTAATCATGGTAATAGGTCATTTAGGGTCAATGTATTATCATATTATGAGTGGTACTATTTTTGAATATGTATTCAATAATATTCGAAGTCAGCACGGCTGCTTTATGGAATTGCGTGTGGAGGCGATATTACCAAGGCGTTCACTATAGTTATGTATTTCGGATGGGTTGCATTTTTTTCTTCCTATATTTTGAAATCAGCTTGCTGGTCGTAGCCTTTAATAATTATTTTTCAATTTTATATCATATGCCCTCCTTAGAATTACGTGATGCATACATCTGTCTACAAGGGACTCGTACTCATAATAAACAATTATCATTTCCGTGAGGCAAAAGATCGCCCTGGATCCGAAATGGACTTAAAAAATGTCCAACATGTCTTCAAGCAAATTGGATATGAACCAGTCATCAAGACAAATCTCTCTGCTGGGGTAAGTCAATTTTGTAGAGGCTCCAACACAGCCAAATCAGCCCTGGTTATGCCAAAGTTATATAAAAACCGCTTTCAGATTTTGCCACGCTTTGTACCGCGGGACATCTTCCCACAGTGGGATGTTCCGATGTGCGGGAGATATCTCGAAAAACTCACAATATAGGAAAACTCGAGAGAAAACAATTCCAGTCTTCCGTTTTCTTCCCCCGGGTTTTTGGAAGGATAGGCGACATTCAACTGAACATTCAGAGCGACATTCCGGTTACACTTCGTATTTCCGAAGCTTCGTAATTCCGAAGGTTCTTTATTCCGAAGGTTCGTAATTCCGAAACACGTAAATTGCCTATACCTCGATGTTCGTTAATCCGAAAACGAAAAAGGGTTCGTTAATCCGAACATTTGTGGCGTAATTCCGACGATTCGTTATTCCGAAGGTTCGATAATCCGAAAACGAAATAAGGTTCGTTGTTCCGAAGGTTCGTTAATCCGAAAACGAAATAAGGTTCGTTGTTCCGAAGGTTCGTTAATCCGAAAACGAAAAAAGGTTCGTTATTCCGAAGGTTCGTTGATCCGAAAACGAAATAAGGTTCGTTTTTCCGAAGGTTCGTTAATCCGAAAACGAAATAAGGTTCGTTAATCCGAAAACAAAATAAGGTTCGTTAATCCGAAAACAAAATAAGGTTCGTTAATCCGAAAAATGAAAACCGGGAAAGCAGAGGCAGAGGCAAGGGGAGGGGGGGCGGGGGACACTGTTGCCGTTCAATTATCATATGAGGATGGGAAGGCAAGGGCCTTCCGAACGAATTTTCGTTGGGGTAAAGCCAAAAAATGAAACTCATACGTCAAAATTGGGACTGTGGTGATATTTTCACCTTAAGATTATCATCTGCTTGAAGTCATTGCCTGTTTGATAGTGATTAAGTAGAGAATAACTTTTTTGAAGTGACTTCTTATTATGGCAAAATGTATATTTAGGCTTTATTTTTCGGGAGAGAGTATAATGAGCGAGCGGCTTGGTAAAACAAATTCAAAGGTGAAGTTGTATAACGTTTTTTGTGGTCAGTTATTCTTAAAATGGCATTATTGCGAGGTGTTGCGAGCGTGAATCACAAGCTAAACTTTAGGTTATTTCAATAAAAAATGAAAATTAGTTTTTAAAAATCCGAGCAGATTTCTGCTGTCATTAAAAAGATGTGCATCTCACTAAAGAATTAACACGAGCGCAAAACGCGAGCTTAAACATACTGACCAGAAAAGGAACCTGTTAAAGAAAACATTTAGTGACCTCTTTAGGATGCATATTTCACCAATCGAATGAGAGTGCGAAGCGCAAGCTGAAAATTTTCAATATTCCAGCCTGAAAACTTAACTCAACTTGTATACTTTAAAAAGGGTATTTTATTTCGAAAAAACATGAAAAACGGCATAATTATTTTTGAAAAAGGAACTTTCCCATTTTGGAAAATATTAATTCCCTGTTTTTTATTCCATTTTTGATGCCCCCTGCCTCCCTCCCGGCGGATCCAACTTTCGTCAAATAGAGGGGGGGGGGGGAAATTTTTTTAGCCATATTTTCCTTGATCGGCAGTTTAAAGTTGATTTTTGTTTGTTTCTTTGAAAGGGTAGTCCTAACAGTCAATAATTAGCTTTATCCTTATAAAATAAAGTAAATATGTAATAACATGATAAACCCTTTTTAAATAATGCGAGCGCGAGCTATATTTTTGTTAATATGATGGGCAATATGTTTGTGATCTTCAAAGCGAGATGCCTATGTAACTAAATTTAGATAATAACTGCTAGCAAGAAGCGCGAACAGAATTTTTAAATATATAAGCTCTGATCTGATCTAAAGGGGACATTTTAAGAACTTTTTGCAGTTAGCCATGAAGACGATGCGTGTTTTAGCCAATGGCGGCGGAACGTATTTTTTTTGGGGGGGGGGGCAAAGTAAAAAAAGGGGCCAATAGGGGCAATTTGGTGCAAACGGATATTTTCACCATTAGATTATCATCTGTGTAAAGAGGTTGTGTGTTTTTGTAGTAACTAAATTGAGCACAATTTTTTAAGTGATCACTAAACATGCTAAAGTTATATATTTACGTTTCATTTCTGCGAGCGTAGAGAGCAAGCGGTTTTGGGGGAAAAAGTCAAATCTGAAGATGTAAAATTCACCTTTTTGGTCAATACTGTGAAAATGGCATCCTTGTGAGATGTTGCGAGCGAATCACGTGCTCAAACTTTTGGAAATTTCATGTGGGCCTAGAATGATGATATTGATATAGATATCATTTACCCAGGGAAGCCACTTCAGTTCTGAAAACTATTCTCCCAGCTATTATTATTTTTTTTTTTACAAGAATGCTATAGAATGTCCAGTTTTCAGGTTGGAAAATCGGAAAAATTTGGCTCACGTTTCTCGCTCGCATCAAGTATTGTTTATTGAGGAACTCATTCTATTCCTGGTTACAAAAAAGAAGTATGAAATGTCCAGTTTTCAGGTTGGAATATCACAAATTTTAAGCTTGCGGTTTGCGCTCTCATTATATAGTTCGTGAGATATATATTCTATTCATGAGTCACTATGGCCCGAATTCACAAAGGTGGATTCTGCAAAATCCACGGATTAATCCACGGATTTTGTTGAGTCCACAGTCCACGGATTCGCTTTTGTGATTCACAAAGGTGGACTCGACCGAATCCACGGATTCTACCAAGTCTATTACGTCACGATTTCGAGTCAACTGTTTGGGGTGGTCTGAAACAGTGGACTCCACAGAATCCGTGGATTCTAGGCGTAATTGGCCAATCACAGCGCAGCATTTGGGTACATCTAGCTAGCATAGCAGACAACAACCGCTGGACGATAATTTTGCAGCAAAATTTAAGGTGGAAGACTGGACGTGAAAGTGGTGGAAAAATACATGCTGGACCGAGCTCCGAGAAAATTGTGAGTAATTTGACATATTTGTTTGATGAGCAATATTTTTTGTCACTTTTTATGTATTGATTTGTGAATTAATGTCCGAATTTATGTCATAAATGCATGTATATTAGGTACGGTCATGAGAGTCGAGATAGTGAAAATAATTCTCGCGGAAATGGTTTTGTGTAGCCCCACAAGTGCATTTCTGTGTTGTTCTTTCGCGAGCTCTGTGACACGGCTAGACGTAGTCGTTGACGTTAGACGATTAGACCCTTGACTTGTTCCCCTTTTCACTCGGTTCTTCCGAAATTTATGATTCCCCTGTCCCTGTCGCTGGATTTTCTTAGATCTACATGGTCTATCTTACTCTAGCCTGCACGCCTGAAGGCTCCTGAAGAGTAAAAATCAGTTCTACGATGCACTCAGTCTCAGTCAGATTCAGAATCAGATTCAGAACTGACAGAAGTTCAGTTGGTACTATCCAGGGTCATGATGGTCATGAGTAAGCCTACGGGCCAGCTATGACTAATTTTTACTCTCCAGGAACCTCCAGGCTAGTCTTTTCAGCAATTTTGAAGATTTCATTTGAGATGATGAATCGTTTCAAAGAAAATAAATTTGGGAGAGCAGTCATGTATTTTAATTTTAGCAAAAAAAATGGGCATTTTCAGAGATAAAATAGGGGATGTCCTTACAGAGATGAGACAATTTTCAGAATACAGATTTTAGAGAATTTTCTCAAACTGTTATCTCAATGACTGATGACTGAATCTCATTCTAGTCTCATGCTCATTTTTCTTATGACTATTTTCTTTGCCATTGAAACTTAACCCTATGTCAATTTCATTTTCTATGCAGAACAAAAAATGGCAGAAAATCACCGTGCTCATTTAATGCATCTTGATCGTGTCAACAGCCTCAGAGAGGTAAGATTTGTTTCAATTGAACAATAAACCGATGCAGTGCTTATTGCAAAATATTTTCCTTTTTTATTACTGACAAAATTATGACTATATGGAGGAGATACTGGTTGAAGCACTAGTGATGAAACCAACATGGCAAATTTTTGTTCCTACTTGCACAAGCAGTGACAATTTTCAAGATTTAAAAATGGATGGAGTCAAAATGAATGAAAGGAGTACAGCAATTAAAGCAGCAGATTATTTGAAACATTTGACTTGATGTATGCAATGCATATTTATTAATGTAAAAACAAAATTAGGAAAAGAAAAACTTAATCCTAAATAGACTGGGCTATTTCCATACTGTACCTAAGAAGACTAGGGGGGCTGAATGGTTAGCAAACCTTACCTATTGTTCAGGGAATCTTGAATTATCATTTTTTTTTCATGTTTGTCTACTCTAATTCTTTTTCCATGTATACACAGATAGCCAACAGGCCCAGACCCTGATGGGATTACAGAAATGAATGAATCCTTTTGAGTTGTACATGGATGAAGCCTTTCGAATGCGGTATCGCTTCTCAAAAGAGACTGCACTCCATCTCATCAACATGTGTGAGGGTGATCTGAGCTGAGGAGGAATACAGAATGTAGTGAACCTCTACCTGTTGTCATAGGTGTCATCGATGGGACTCATGTCTACATTAGGAGTCCTGGTGGGGAACAAGCCCTGTACTTCCTTAATCGGAAGAACAGGTATTCCGTCAGTGTGCAGATTGCATTTTTAATATAAATGTAGACTCTGTTATGCCAGTCTGAACTTTTGGGGAAGGGTCGATAATGTGACTTGTACTCCTATCATCATTCCAATGTCACTAAAGTATAATAGCGGTCATTGACTATTTTTAAGCATTGAAATTTAGATTGTTTTATTTAGCACCCTCTCTTTGTTATGTACCGTACAGTACTTATTTGTCGTTTAACCCTTTATAGCCCGGGGGGGCCTAAAAGGCCCCTCCTCGACATATTTCGCGATAATTTCTAAATGCAAAAAAATAATACGCTGAAATTTCATGACTTTTTTCTTTCACATCTCCGGCACATTTTGAGACCGTTTGTGAAAATCGGGGGTACACTTGCGGAGATATAGCACATATCCGTAACCAATGTCACCGAAAATGGCAATTTCCATTGACTTTTGTGTGTACAATGTATGGGTTTTACAATAAGTGTTGTCAGATGAATGTTTTTTTCTGTTTTTCCTCACATAAGTTTCTTTTGGGCTATCACCAACTATTCTAGATTAAAAAAACAATAAAAAGTAGATATTTCAAAACAAAGAAATATATAATAAATTAAAAACAAAGAAATACATAAGAATTTGGAAACACGGAAGGAAACAAGAATATTATCGAGAAAAATTAGCATATGTGCATAATTAATTACTATCATAATCTAATAATTATACAATTTCAATACAGTTGAGTGAGCTGTCTTTTAGATTACATGACTGGCTACTAACATGCTTGATTCCATTGCATTTTCTCAAAAAATGGGGGGAAAACTACAAAAAAATGAAAATTCCTTGAAAAAATTTGAATATTTGCATAATTAATTAGATATATAAAAAATGATAATAAATATCACAAATTTGACAACGCATTCTTGTAAAATACATAATGAGACACCCACCAAATTTGGTCGCAATTGGTCGATAAACGGCCGAGATCTGCGGGGGGGCTAATAGGCACCCCCCCCCCTCCCCGGGCTATGCAATTTCAAAATAGCACGGGCTATATAGGGTTAAATATGCTCTTGAGCATTTTCCTTACAAATTCATTTATCTTGATATTAGACGCTACAGAGTACAGACTAAGAATTTAAGTGAGTCTTTCGATAATTGTGTTTGATATATCAACATATATACAAAATCTTATAATTCCATTGTATTTCTTTAAGTTAGAGAAGTGTGAAAATCATTCAGACAAAGACCAGATCCTTCTAACTAGGTTTACTTTAAAAATAAATACTCACTTTCTTACTGTCATGCTCTTCGTGTATTTTTCAATTGATAATACCGAAGTCATATATCAATATTCAATAAATACTTAATCATCATACAGAGTGATGAATATAAGTACATTAATAACATAAATATAATATAGTATCACCCCTATCTGACGTCTGAGCTGGACATTTAAAATGTATGGCCCTAGTTTTCATGAATATTGATAATGAGTCAGGTACTGTATTATCTGTATACTATATTTGTTTTTCTTGGTCTTTATAGTACAATGTCATCCATTGCAACATAATTCCTAATTTATGAATAGATATGTCTATATACAGTTTTTATGATATCAATATTCAAATGAATTCTCCCAACCACATCAACAAATCAAGATCTTCTGTTATTTCTTTATCTATGAGTATTTAATATAATCTGCAGTACTGCTGATACAATATAAACCCCTCAAAAAAAGTTTGTAAATCTGTGTTTGGCAATTAATTTCTCCCAACTCCCAATTTCACGTAATGCATATTTGATATCATTGTTTTTTCAATGAAATTTGTTGGGGACTCTTCTGATAATAAACAGCATAAAATAAATACATTTAAACCAGCAAAGCTAAAAATAATCATACATTTATGATTTTTGGTTGAAAACATAATTTGCATTGATTTTGTACACGAAATCACGCTTTTGAGCAATTTTTGGTCTGACATAATGTTACGTAATTTCGGGACCGCATACCCGGGTGACGCAAAACTGGTCTCATAAGTTGCGCAAGACTTGAAGGTAAAAGTCAGCGAGCACATTAAAAAAATATCGCGCTGCGAAAATATTGCGTCAATCTTTGAGGGGCGGGGGGGGGGGGCTCCGAGGCCTGTATAGGGTTGATGGTATTCCATGATAGTATGATGTATATAAATTACAAAAAAGAAATTACATGCATATCACTTGACTTGCAGAAAAATTAATGTTAACAGTCATAATCTATGTAATCATAGTTAAATAATCATGTAAAGTGTGGTTATTCATGTGTGGAAAATGTGACAAAATAATATATTAAATTGTTGTCTGTTATCAAATTGAATTGATTGTGCTTTGAATTATTCCAGATGTTATTCCCATTCATAAGAGTGATCATGGTGATGATGTGTTTTTTGTGTGTGTCAAAATCAAATATAATGCTGTGATATTTTAGATTAGGTGATGTTTTTTAAGTATAAAGGATTGGAATGTCTGAAAACGTTATTCATGATTAGTTTCCTGATTGCATCATGATCATGGCGTGATTCAAAGTGAATTGGCAATCAGTGATTACCTTGTTCTTAAAGATGGATCCAGTGGTGCTTTAGTGATGTGGAATTGGTTGCTGTAAAAAGGATTGTGATTAGTTTCTCAGTTACATATCTTATCCTGTCTATCTGAGATTAACTCGATTAAATAATGGATTTCTGCTTTTTGCCACTTCAGGGCCATGGTTGATCAGGTGCAGCTAGCTGATGATGTGCTTATTTTTTTTGTGTGTGTAAAGATATACAACAATCAATGCCAGCAAACATAATTCTTGGGGAGGGGGGGGGGGGTACCAGCAAACATTTATTTTAGAATAATATTTTTTCGTATATTGTGTATATGCTGCAGATGTTTGTTTTCATGACACTGAGCATGCGCAGTGCAGTCTCAAAAAGGGGAAGTCCCTAAATTTGATTGAAAATCCACGGTTGAATCCGTGGATTCGGTTGAGTCCACGGTTGAATCCATGGACTCAACCGTGGGTCTGGTAGAATCCGTGGATTTTTGAGTCTACTGTTTATGAATCACAAACTGCAGAATCCGTGGATTTTCCAGAATCCATGGACTCAAAAATCCACGGATTCTAAAATCCATGGATTTTGCAGAGTCCACCTTTGTGAATTCGGGCCTAAATGCAGTCCTTAAAAGTCAGTATATAAACAAATTACAACTCGCCCTCGCATTAATTCTTTAGAAAGATACACATCTTTCTCATGATTACAAAAAATGCTCCGAATGCTCACTTCACGTCTTGTTACATGAAATGTCTACTAGTTTCAGCTTGCGATTCGCGCTTTCAACATCTCACATGGATCATTATAAGTATTATTTTTATTTTTATTACCAGCAGAAGCTGTTATTAAAAATGACATCCCCTCCAATACAAATCCTATTATCTAGAGGTTGCTCGCACGCTTCCAACACACTTGATCCCCTGCATCTTTAAGTAAACCATTTGCTTATAGGCAGCAATTGCTCAGATAAAATCGAAATTAGCCTATGCTTGATCAGGGCGCCATTCTTAATGAAATACATGCTTTGGCCCCAACACACATCATCGATCGTTATTACTATCATTGCATAATATCGTGTAATCTTGTAATGACAACATCGTTTTTGTTACCAAAATGAATTATTTTCATTTTCGGAAATACGAACCTTATTTAATTTTCGGATTAACGAACCTTATTTCGTTTTCGGATTAACGAACCTTATTTCGTTTTCGGATTAACGAACCTTATTTCGTTTTCGGATTAACGAACCTTCGGAATTACGAACCTTATTTCGTTTTCGGATTAACGAACCTTCGGAATTACGAACCTTATTTTGTTTTCGGATTAACGAACCTTCGGAATTACGAACCTTATTTCGTTTTCGGATTGACGAACCTTCGGAATTACGAAACTTCGGAATTACGAACCTTCGGAAATACGAACCTTCGGAATAACCGAACCTTCGGAATTACGAAGCTTCGGAATTACGAATGTATGCGGACATTCCGATGTGGCACAGGGGTGGTATTCTGAGATCCATTTTATCTCAGATAAAATAAAATATTTTATCTCCGTTAAAATCATTGAGATAAAATACCCTTAAAATCTCTCCGAATTGGTATTCTGAGAACCATTTTATCTTCATTTTATCTCTGTAAGACACACCTATTTTTTAATCAATATCCAATTAGAAACGCGCTTTTATAGCTCTCTCATATCACTCAACCAATTAAAATCCATTCCGCCAGGAGGTGTGGCAAAGGGGCCAGATTGCGTCAATTTATTGACTTCAAATACGCTTGCACTATACGCTTGCGCGTCTTTACGGAGATTTCTTTTTAACAAAAAGGACAATACTCTCATCTTTTTTCGAAGTCTGTATCGCATCTTTTCAAACATCATTTCAAAGACAATATTAGTAAAGAAAAGTCTTATGAAATACTCTCTGATTGTACAGGAACAACGTTAAGGTGTTATTCTCAATAAGTATATAATTTTTTTTCATTTTCATGTCACCATTTGGGGTTAATTCACCTAGAAATACTGGTGAAATCAACGTCGCAGAGATAAAATAGCCTCTACCCTCTTTTAAGTTTATTTTATTTTTTCTTCAAAGTAACATGGGCGCAAGCACATCATCTGCGTTGCAATGGCCAGATACGCGATGGGTATGTGTACGCAGGCATTGTTCTGTTGCGTATTATTTGTAGATACGCAAGATAAAATTTATACGCAAGATAAAATCTAAAATTTTATCTGAGAGATAAAATCTCATCTCAGAATACCAATTTCATTTTAAGAGATAAAATAAAATATTTTAAAGATAAAATGACCTCAGAATACCACCCCAGCTGTTTTTGTCAAGTGCAAAGACAATGAACTGCTTCGCCACGCACGGCAGTCAGCCACGGCTCGTCCCTCGGGGGACGTGTAGACGCTCCTTATGTCGTAAAAAAGGACAGTTTTCACAATCACGACGCGGCCGCTCTTTACAACGCTTCAATTCCTTTGAAAATAAAGGTCGAAAGTTGGTAGAACAGGACGCAGGAGAGCAGCGGCGTCTCGTGATTCGACATATTAATTTTGTCCCGTCCAAATCTTAGGATAATCTATTGTCCCGGTCGTTCAATGGAATTGGTGCGTTGTAGAGAGCAGCCGAGTCGTGATTGCGAAAACTCTTTAGTAGCATCCATTTCGCAGATGCTTATGGCGCGCCATTTGCCCAGTAATTCCGATAGACACTTGGCGCGCCATAGACGTTTTTAGCAATGTTCAGAATCTACCCCGAATTAATGCCCGTCATATCACAATGGACATGCAGATTAGAGGTCATTGTAGAAAGTTGGTGGAAAGGGACAGCACATTGTCTTAAGATTCGAAACGGCAAAGAAATTGCAAATATGTCTTTTGTCCTGATCGAGTCCAGGACGACACTGCTGTTTGACCAATTTTCTACAAGGCTGCTGTGTTATGAAAGGCCTTTGACAAGTATTCTCTACGTTATAGAAAGCATCTGGGAGGTGATTGCTAAAATATCTAATGAATCCCAGGAAAGCATGTTACAAACATGCATTCTGCAATATTTATCTTTTCAGATTTACTTCGATAAACTTTGTTCAAATGACATTTCCTTTCGGTGGGATAGGTAAATTTCAAAGCAAGGCGTACCTATCATTCACTCTGTCAACCCTCGCTTACCAGGGGATGCAATCCTGAAATTCTTTCTGCAACGTCAGAAACAAAAGTAATTTTACTTAATCAAATATACATGTAACTCCACTTTTTGAAGGTGCAAAACCCTGGAGCGGAAATAAGGTCCCCCTCACATCTCGGCCGTTGATCGCGACAAAATAGACACAAACTTAATCTGCGACTTGATTTTCAAGATATAGTTGCACCAAAATTGAAATACATTTTAAAATTAACTAATCATGGTGACTAATTCATGGAATCCTTCAAAACTACCAAATTTTCGTCTGGACACCCTTTATCATTTCAATAATACATTGCAACATTAATGAGATTATTACACATTTATATTAACTCATTAATAAGTAATAAATATGCCAATGCTTGATCTATAATTAGATTTTTGCTGACCGCCTGAATATGATTTTCTTTGTTTTACCATTTGATTTCATTTTGCATTCTTCTGTCTTTTTATGCAATATTTGATTGAATGCGATTTATAATTTCACCTATACTTAGAACTCCTTAATTAGATCCATCATAATGAAAATCTTTGTGTAATTTAATCTACTATGTATTGGATGATTGTTTTTTTTTTTAAATTACGTACTCTTTGTAAAATATCTTTGTATGTTCTCATATTTTGTACACATGTTTATTTCAGCAACTGCCTGCCAAGCATGTATATATTGCCAATAAACCATTACTATACTATACTATTTTTAAAAATGTATTTTATTTATAAAAAAAACAACATTTATTATGTACTTATTAATTCATATTTTGTTTATAAAAAGCAGGGTAGTCCCACTCAAGCCAGAGGCCTGCTTTACAAGGGAGCCCTGCATGTATTATGTATTTCTCTGTTAGTTTATGAAGCACTTTTGGATCTGTATTTATCCAGGATATTAATCGCTTTCTCGATGAAGCTGTGCACAGAATAAACCTCGAAGGCCCTGTCTGTCATTCTTCTGTGGTTGTTGTCCTCATGAGCCATGGTGAGAAACGAGGCATATATGGGACTGATATGGATGTCGTGACAACTCAAGAGATCAAGTCAAAATTTTCAGGGAGGCAATGCCCAGCCCTCCTCGGAAAACCAAAGATATTCTTCATCCAGGCATGTCGAGGACGTAAGTCAGATATTTATTGAAGGAGAAATTCACCCTGACAAAAAATGTGTAAATAGCAGAAAAATGATGAAAAATATTGGTTTTGAGGAAAATCCATTAGAGAATTTAAAAAAAGAGTTACATTTCATAATTCATTATTTTGTTTCATACTTATACAGAAATCCATCCTTGGCCATTTCGTGCGAATCAGTGCAACACTAATGCAGATATCGCGATGGTCTATGTGTTTGGGAAAGGGGGTGGTGCTCAAGGAAGTGTTTTGGGCAAGGAAACAAGTTGGAAACGAAAAAGATATCACCAAATCAATCTTCCCAACTAATGTTTACTTTTCTTAATAAGACTATTTCCAATTTTGCACCACTTTTTTATTAAATAAGTGGTGCTCACTCAAGCGGAAATGTTTGTCGACGGTCATTCGGTTAAAGAGAGCTATACAAATTAGGACAAAAATCAGGATATTACAAATATAGTCTACCATTTTGTAAAATAATTTGTGAGCTTTAATTGTATGCATTGAACCAAAAACGGTTCTGAAGGAATGTTTAGAACAATTTTCTGCTTGTTTGTATGGTTCCAAATACGGAACCTTTTTCTGCATATTAGAAGAACCTTAAAAAGTTCCAAAAACGGGACAGCTAAAACAAGGTTCTGGAATTTCGAAGAGTGGAGAACTTGATTATGTCTTGTAAAAGGAAAGTTGCTTCATCTGCCTATGCACTTGTCATTGAAATGTCTTTGGTTTATCCACTGCATCCCACATCAAGAATTGCCAACCAAGAGTGCCCTGGATACTGACGATCCTGGAAGAACGTCGACCTCTGAGCAGGGAAATGTTTCCGATATGGATTCATGCTCATCAAGAATGCCGTCCGGCAATACATTGGACATTGACCATGTTGACGTCGACGCCGATGTACCAGATAACGCTGATATATACGTGGCTTATGCCACTTCTGAAGGTGAAACATATATTGTGCAGTCTATTTTTAATGAAAATAATTAAAGATTCATTGATATTTTGGACAAGATTTGAGGAATCACAGCCTTTCAGCATTTGAACGCGTATGTTCAAGATTTTTTGTTAACTTTCCACTGTGTCCATGGCTCTTTTCCGCAGTACCTCATTTCACTGATCAAAAGTTATACCCCTTCAAGATCCTTACGTTCCTCATCTTCCAGTTCTCTCGTTACCCCTAAACTTTCAGAAACCGGGGGGGGGGTCATTTATTCACTCATCCTCCAAGTTATGGAATAGCCTCCCAAAAACATTAAACAGTGCTTGACCTCTGAAACTTTCAAACAATACATTAAAACATTTCTCTTCAATTCTTCTGAACTTCCTTTATAATTTCCTAAAAAGCGCCTTGAGCACTTTACAGAGTGGATTTGGCGCGATATAAGTGTAATCGTTATTATTAATAACTGTTCATATTAATGTGTCGTTCTTCTTGCCAATGTACTTGTTATGCATCATTTTTTTTTCTAAACCATTGGATGAAACAACATTGTTTAAGCCGCAGCATCAATCTTGTCAGTATGGTATATTTTCACCAAGCGAACGATACTATACTGTTCAAACAATATTGAGACAACTACATTTCATTCTTCTTTTCCGCAGGTTACTTTTCGATTCGCGATCGAGTTGAAGGGTCGTGGTTCATCCAGTGCTTGTGCGAGGCGTTGATTGCTTATGTCCACATTGATGATCTGGATACCATTATGAACCGGGTGATTATCATCGATATATATATTTTTAAAAATGGATCAGAGCTAGAAGTATTCTACCGCACACACAACCTTGAAGCTAATATAAAGGAAAAGTACTGACACAAATAACAGTAATTGTGAGGTCATATACCAACTCGTAAGAAACAACACACACAGGAATAAAAAAAAGTGTGGAATTTCATGAGCGCTTGAAATTTCGATGTACTTTTAATTGTTTCCGATGGTCTCGAAAAAGTGCGTTGTTGTTCTATTGATTTCTTTTTAATCAATGATGACTATAGATTAGGCTCAATTCCTTGGCATTCGATCATTTAATCGCTTGTTAAACGGCTAGGAAAACAATACTTTCGCCAAGGTTGCTGGAAATTCACATCCATGAAGTATCCCAAATTCCCAATACTTTCTTTTCTTCCATGTCCTTGATGAATTTTATTGTAAAAGGCAGAATTGAATTGATTTGATACTCCTTCCAAAATGACCGCCTGTTCGCTGGAAGGAAGTATAAATCATGCATCTTTCCGTCATCGACATGACGGTTTGATGAACAATTGATCGGAACATGTTTACGTTTTTTGAAGCGCTAGTGATATAGAGAATCAATACCTTCTGGAATGACCTCTTAGTCCCCTGGAAGAAAATATATAGATCTCACTATACCTTATTATGTGCACAGTTGGGAGTATTGGTAATACGTTGGAATGGTTGACAACTTGGAAAAAACGGTTATGGTATTCAAGTTTTAACTCGGGCCTATCTTTAGATCATAGTCGAGTAATAAAACGTGATAAAAGGAAAATCCCTATTAGGTTGCTGGTTGATAGATTTAATTACAAAGAACTTGTAGACGTAACAATATCAGGCATATAACTCATGATCTTTTAAGAACAAAACTTGAAATGTATGGTGTAATCACTTCTCACATTTCAGGATCGATCATGATTTTTTTAACGGAATGTTCTTCATGGGCCAAAGTTAAATCAGGTGTTCCTCAAGGAACAATTTTAGGTCCGGTATTGCTTTTATGTTTTATATATATGATATGCCTAATAATAATACATTCACTACTCGATTATTATTATGCCACCAGTTAAAAAAAACACCCATAATATGTAGACCTACGGTACTTGGGAATTTAAATCTGCACTAATGTGATGGTTTGTCAGAAGCAAACGTTTCCTGCTCGAAACTAGCCACACTATAGGAAATGGGTTTTAATGGCTCACTGGCAATTGGGATAATCACCTGCTTCTAATCTGTTATCATTCTACAGGTTACAAGGCGTGTTACCGGTTTCACGGGATCTGTAACTGATGTAAATGGAAAGAAGAAGAAGATTCTTCAAACTCCAGATATATCCAAGCAAGGCATCGGAAAGAAAATTTATTTCATGCCGAAATATTCACCCCAAAATACGCGTGAGACAGGGGACAGCAGCTCGATTCAGCAGCCGATTAGCCTGTCACGAGAGCAAGGGGCACCAGAGCAAACTACATGTACATCGAATGGCTAAAATTGATAGGCTGTGCCATGCCCCGTATGCTGAATTCTGGGGGTTTAAGTCTGATTTGATTTTGTCTATGGAAACTATGGAAACCCAAGTGAGGGAAAGATAATTTACATAGTTTCATTGATCATTGATCATCAAATACGTTTTAGCTAAGCGGGGAAACGAATTATAGTAAACTAAAGAAACATAGAATATAATGAATAAAATGTTTTTACATTTTCGGCTTTCCATGATTTTAGCAAAGAAAAAGAAGATGGTCTAAGTCAAACTGGACTTAAAAATACATAGTAATGATGATGATAATTACAGTAGCAATAATGATGATGATGATCAATATTACCATTATTATTGTGATTATTTTAATTATAGTGATAATAAAGATAATAATAATAGTAATGGGGATGGTTATTATAGGTTTATCAGAAGGGAGCCTGGTCTCCTTGACCAGACGCTTCATACCTCACAACTTAAAACAATTTTCTTTTTTTCAGAATTCGATACAATATCAACAGAAATTTTTCAAAAGCAGTAAATTCTTACAAAAAATTGAGAATAATCTTTGCATCATAATGTCCATATTGTATTACAAATTGCATAACAACTAGAATAAAACAAATTTGTGTATATATATACATAATGACGATGCAGTAATATAAGAGCAAGCAATTCGTTATGATAGGTGTGTGTGGCAAAGTGGAGCTATTTTTTTTCAAAATGATAAACACTATGTAATGATACATGTTCATTTCATATAGAAACTTTGAATGGTACTTGATTCTTACATGCGTAATTCCATGGAAATCGAACCTCATTTTGTTATTTTGTCGTTCGCATATTTTGTACTTATTGACGTGTAGCATTGGAATTAGTGCTTGCTTCATAGTGATTGTATAATATTTTATTTGTTCATATGTTGATCTGATGAAAATCAATACCACGCTTAATTTTTTTTTTTTAGAAAGCATTTTGGATGAAATTAGGGAGAAAATAATGTTGCATGAATTTGGGTAAAGTACAGGTATGTGTGTATATGATTTCGGTTTTGTCTGTCGTTTTTAACATGATTTTAACTTTGTTTTTATCATTCTCATGGCTTAACAGTTTTTACATTGCGTGTTTTAAGAGGGGCAGTGAAATCATCGACATCGTAATTCCAGACTGAGTATGAATATTTTATGTCTGACAGTACTTAATACAATTTATGAAAGATTGCTTGAAAAGTAATTGAGATCGCTGCATTATCCATACTTGCTCGCCCTCTTTGCATTTGAGAATACAATTTTAGAGTGAAATTCCAAAAGTTTGCGATCGCGCGTGAAACGCTCTACATATTATTTGACAGTTAATGACGATCATTTAAAGGACAGTGAACAGTTGCAGATTTTCTAATACAGTAGATTTAAGCACTTTGCATTAATTCTATTATAATGCACTGAGATAAGCGCATGAATTTGCTGGATTCACAATACGGTGCGCCATTTATCGGGTGGCAGCTGACGAGCCAATTTCTCATTGTTGAGTCGACATCACGCGCAGGCTAGGCGCAGCTAGCCTGAGCGCATGGTGCTGGTGTAAAGATGCTTAAAAATGAAAAACATAAGTGGAGGAAAAATTCACCGAAAACGGTCTAAATTCCCCAAAGCAATCTGCAGCAGATTTCTCTCCCACCTCCTAGACCCTGGCAAACATAATTTAAAGGTCAAGTCCACCCCAGAAAAAGTTGATTTAAATAAAAAGAGAAAAAACAAACATGAATAGCGCTGAAAACTTCAACAAAATCGGATGTAAAATAAGAAAGTTATGACATTTTAAATTTTTGCTTATTTTTCACAAACAATGCTATGCTCAACTCAGTGATATGCAAATGAGAGTCGATGATGTCACTCATTCACTATTTCTTTTGTTTTTTATTGTTTGAGTTTTACAATATTTCAATTTTTACGAATTTGACAATTAGGACCCCCGTGCTTGAGCCACAAAATGTTAAAATAATGGAATTCCATGTGTTCAGGGAGGAATGAAACTTTGTTTCACATGACAGCGACGAGAAAAGCAAAATATTTCACATTTCTTATAATAAAATACATAAGAAATAGTGAGTGGCTGGTGTCATCGGTTCCCTCATTTGCATACCGAACAGGATGTGTATATAACTGTTTTGTGAAATTAAACGAAAATTCAAAATGTCATTACTTTCTTATTTTACATCCGATTTTGATTGAATGTTCAGTGTTATGCTTGTTTGATTTTTTCTCTTTCTATTCAAATCAGCTTTTTGTTGGGGTGGACTTGTCCTTTAATGCAAACCGGCTGAGCCGCATTGGTCAATGCATACTCGCATGCATAATGCACTAGCACGCTCAGCAGATACGTCGACCTTCTCCAAAGAGGCATTACGAACTTCCGCCTATCCGCTGCAACCGATAGGTGGCGCACTGTATTGTGAATCCACCTAATTATCGGCGGCATCGAGCATGGGATCAAAGGAAGTCAGATCGATCTAGCTCCTACCTTACCACTTGCGTATTACAAAACGAATTATGTATCAGTGTATGTAAAAACTATTCAAATATATGTATATCTGAAGAGGCTATGTAGTCAAACTTGATTTGATTACTTTTTTCTGCAAAGTATTTTTTTCTGTGTTCATTTTGTGAATGTCTGAAAGCATACGGTCGTACAATAAAAAGAAGGGTTATATGTAATGATACCAAAGTCTCAGTCGATTAATGTTTATATCAACTTTTTGTTGCGGCGTTCCAAGTCTAATAACAACAAAGTTAATTCAAATAAAGAGAGAAAATAACACTGAAAATTTCATCAGAATCGGAAGTAAAATGAGAAAGTCATATCCTTTTAAAATTGTGCTAATTTTCCACTAAACAGATATTCATGCAAAACACAGTGGCCTGCAAGTGAGTCAATGGTGTCCCTCGGGTGATGTCACTCACTACTTCTATTTCATTGTTGTTTTATTCCTTTTTGCAGATTTGACAATGAGTCTTTTAATCAAATCATAATTAAAGTTTTAATAGCAATTCCACGTGTTCAGAAGAATCAAACTTAGTTTTAAAATCACAAGGAAAAAAATTGAATATTTATAGAACGAATGAGGGAAGTGATTACGTCACCCACCCACTCACTATTATAGTGAGTGGGTGGGTGACGTAATCACTTCCCTCATGTGCATACTGGCCAGAATGAGTATTTATTTTTTGTGAAATTAAGTGAAAGCATTAAGCTTGTTTGATTTTCTATTTTTATTCAAATAAACTGTTGGGTGGACTTTACATAACAAGTGGAACTTACATCATGCAATGCAATTAAGCAGCAGTGTTGACTTTCTGATATTGAATTTTATTAAACTTGTTCTCTTTTCTATGTACCTTTTGAATATACAATGTCAACACCCAAGGCCATGAGGGATAGATGTTGTGGATGTGCTATTGACTGGCGTCATGTCTGTTTTTGAAACATTTTGGGTGTCCTTCCCCCCCCCCCTTCCCTAATTTAAGTTATAATGTGCCTCATAAAATTGGGCCCCTCAAAAAATATTGAAATATGATTCATGAGAAAATATACACAAGCAACATACGGATATTATACTCATATGCAAGCTAATTTAGAGGAATAGGGAAAATATTATGTGGATATAATCATTTACTCATGAAATTATGACAAAATATCAATTTTCATCCAAGGTTTTGACCTAAAATGACAGTTGACCTTTGTCCAATTACCTCAAATTTTTACTTGCTTACAGCTGGTTCCTGATAGGCCCTTTGAAAAGTGTCATGTGATAAAAACAAATTCTAATGAATATTTTCTTAAAATTAGAGGGAATAATTTAATTTATTTGATAAAAGATCAATCACTTTAAATGACCTTTGGCCTAGTGACCTGAAATGACATTCATCTATCTGTCCATAGCTGATAACCATATAGAACTTATACTTTCAAAAACACCTTGAAAATTCAAAACCTTGTTTTGTTATCTTGATACCACAACATGGTCAAAGATCATTAGCCCAAAGTGACCTTTGACCGTGATATGACATAAAACTCACTCAGACCATCAGTGACATTTATCACCAGTATGTATAACAATGCTTCCTTATATACTTTCAAAAACTTAATCTTAGTCTAAGTTGAAGCCAACATCTTCAGAAAAGACATATGTAAACAGAGGTATGAATGAAATGCAAGTTTTAATGTACATATTGTTTAAACATTGTACAGTAAATGCAAGAGAGTACAACATTATCAGTGACACTTTACAACCTGTATGTATAACAATAGTTCCTTATATTTTCATCATTATGAAGACATTTCAAAAACTTAATCTTAGTTAACAATTCAATGTTGAAGCCACCACCTTCAGAAAAGACAAATGTAAATAGAGGTATGAATGAAATGCACTTTTTTATGTACATATTGTTTAAACATTGTACAGTAAATGCAAGAGAGTACATTATTTTTCAGCGATTTCATGATTCCTTAATTCATTTTGAAGCGAGCATCGTCTCTAGTTCAGCTGCATATTTCATTTGGTAAGATAAAAAAATCATTACACCAATAAATATAAAGCATTATCAAACTTCGCATTCACTGAAAATGAGAACATTCTACTAATCATACCTGCAAACGCCGAGACTCAAGAAAGTGGAACATATGGGAGGAAAATAGGGACAGATTTTAGATATTCTGATGATATCACCCATATGTGGGGATGTCATGATCTAGTGGTTATGACTCTTAAACAACCATGGCGTAATTTCCTTCAAAAAGAAATTCACCCACATTACGCTGCACTCAAACCAGGTGAGATGAATTGGGAACCCGGCAAGATTAATTCCTTGAATGCACCAAGCACCTTTAGCAGCTGGGGCTACGGCGGGGTAATATACAGTGCGCCATTGAAAAGGCAACTAGACAATTGGCGCCTCATGAATGCTATACATTACCTGTAAATATGTACAGATTTCTCATGAAAAATAGGGGAACAGTGATCGACGAGGTGCTCTCTTCCTCCAAGCAAGTGGAGTGCCTGTGGCAGTCTCACTTGCATTACGCGATTTAATATACCTGCAGTGCTGACTTTCAAAAAATCTATCAAATTATTCACAAAAAAACACTACGTTCATTGACTTCATTGACCATAGGCATAGATGACATTTTACCTTTATTATGTGATCTCAGACATGTTTAAGATGATCAGTGATATTTGATTACCCCTATGTCCACACTTCATGAACTATATAAACTTTCAAAGTTACCATGGCAATTCAACGATCACACACATAATGGCAAAAGTTCATTGACCTTAAATGACCTCTGACCTTGGTCATGTGTTCTGAAACTTGCATGGGATGTTCAGTGATAGTTGCTAACTTTTATGTCCAAGTTTTATGTGCTAGATCCGTAAACTTTTAAGGTTACAATGGTAATTCGACCAATACCCCCCACATGGCCAAAGTTCATTGACCCTAAACGACCTCTGACTTTGGTCAAACTCAGGCAGGATGTTCAGTAATACTTGATAATATCTAAGTTTCATGAACTAGATCCATATACTTTCTAAGTTAAGATGACATTTCAAAAACTTAACCTTAGGTTAAGATTTGATGTTGACGCTGTCGGAAAAGTGGCGCCTATACCCTCACTCTGCTATGCATGCAAGACTTGGGGCTGGACTGTCCCTATTTGATAGGGTTAGTTTCAAGGTAGGAATCATCCCTAATGAAATAAAAAGGGGTTTTTTTAAGTTAACAAAGGATATTCCATGTCCTTTTCACACTTGCATACCAGCAATGCTTTGTCTCACTGTCTCTGAAATCAATAACAAATTCTCAAAGAATATATGTACTGGGGCCTGTTGCAGAAAGAGTTGCAATCAAACGTCTTCTAATGATGAGAACAATGCTGTAGAGAACGGGCTTAATAAAACAATTCCATGGCAATTGCTGCGCTATCAAATTCTACACACTAATGGAATGACCAACTTCAACGCTGGCTATATACCCCACTCTTAACTAACATAACACCCTGGCTATTGCAACCCTAACCTAACCCTACATCCCAAATGAAATAATGCCTTGACAAAATGCTGTGTCACCCCTGAAAAACTCTTTGGTCAACAAAAAAAATGATGAATAAATTTAGTGATACAGTATAAAATCATTAATTGGTGAAGATTTCTACAACTAAAAAAAAAAAACCTTCATCTACCCCATGGATGTATATAACATAACATAATTTTTGCCATTTTCTATCACAAGCTTTCCTAAAAGAAAACTGCTATCATAAATTTCGAGGTTTAAGAATCTTCTAAAATTCAAAATAAAGGAATACTATAATATTACCAATTATTAATACTGCTCCGTTCTTCAATTCAAATACAATTTTGAATTTCCAATGAACATTATACATCCAATTGAATTTGATGTTAATGTACATAAATGTATATAAATACAGCAAATTTGTTATTCAGCTCTTGATTAAAAATTACATATTGACAGAGGCTGTTTTAACAAACTCTTCCTTCTTTTTCAAACTTTTCATTTTTTCATTTCATTCGTTTATTTCCATTTTCAACAATTACAGTTTCTTCTGTACATGCTGACATATATAAATAACAAAACATATTTCAAATATTCCTGTACAGAAAATTATATTCAAGATTATTACAAATCAGGTTGGAAATGGAGGAGGCTGCTAAAAAGCGGAGCTTGTAGAGTGCAGCCTCCTAATAAATATTCTTGCAGTTGTTTAGCATATAAAAAATAAAATAACAACTTGAGCATAACCAGTTGAATTAAAAGGAAAAATGGGAAATAAAAATAGAAAAGGAAATAAGAAAAAGAGAGATTAAAGGTTTCCAGAATTTCAAGATTCAAGAAGATTCAAGAAATTTATTTCATTTCCAAAACAAATATAAATCGAATGCAAATACAAATCAAAGTACGAATACAAAATAATTTTTAACTTAGCATAATTATATAACAAACGCTTGTATGAGCGTATATGGAAATGAGGGGATCCACTAAAAAAGCATTGCTTGTAGAGCGTGGATCCCCTATAGCTAGTTGAATAAATAATTTATATAAAGCAATTAAGACAAGACAAAGCAATAAAAATTAAGTAAATATGGAAATTCATTCGGCTGAACGAATATACAATATCATAAAAATGGGAAAGTAAAATGTGATAAATATAATAGGAAAAACTATTTTAGAGTAAGAAAGGAAATGATAGCAAAAATGGAAATAAGGTGACAAAAATATGGGACATGTATTATCAAAGACACAGACACGCGAACAAAGAAAACAATATAGTGACATATTAGAGGATGGAGGAGAGAGAGAGAGAAAAAAGAATTAGGCTGACCGATAGAGGGAGAGGGAGAGAGAGGGGGGGGGGGAGAACAAAATTTGAACATGGATCAACGAGAGCGCTAGCATGAAAACACAGATTTGGGATTGATACCCGGGTGATAAAGGAAAATTTAGTGTTAAATACAAGATGGATACAAGACAATCAGGACCTACAAACAAATCAACTTCGTTTGTAGGATACTAACAAAAATACTTTTAATTTTCTCTTAAAGGAGTTAATGGAGGGGGCCTGTTGAATATCATTGTGGAGAGAGTTCCAAAATTTTGGGGCTGTAAAAATGAAAGTACTTTGAGCAAAAATAGTTCTTAGCATTGGTAGATGAAAGTGATCGCCATGTCTGGTAGGATATGTATGATAACTGTTATTTTGAAGAAACATATCGTGGAATACGGAGGGAATCATGTCGTTTTTATAGTTGTACATAAACTGTCCTAGTTGAAATAAATACAAGTCTTGGATTTTAAACAAATTATATTCGAGGAATAGCGGGTCAGTGTGAGAACGGGGATGTGAAAATGAAATGATACGAAGAGCTTTTTTTTGTAGTAGTAATATTCTGTTTAGTAAATTTTTGTGTGTATTGCCCCAAACCAGGATTCCGTAGTTGAGAATCCAGCCCCAGCACTCACAGACGGACCTCGCCGATCAACAGGGAAACGAAAGAGATGTAAAAGTGTACGTGACATGATAAACATGTTTGATTAAAAAATACAAAAGTTTGAGTGATGAAGACTTAAATTCAATGGTTATCTTGAAGAAATTTTTTGAACTTATATTTGAAAGAATTAAGGCTTGGAGATTCTTTGATGTTACTATTAATAGTTCCCAAGAGTCTAGGGCCTTCAAAAGTAAAAATTGATTTTGCAACTTCCTTTACTTTCCATTGATTTTTTTTTCCTTTTATTTTTTCGAGACAACACATCACAAACACCGAAACACATATCACAAATAAAATTTGGAAAAATTCCTCCCTCTGGTCTTTATAATGTAATATACGGAATGTGTCGGGTTTATTTCAAAATTCATACCCCGTACATACATTGCACTAGTATGTGAATATATCAAATTCTATCTTCTCTTACCATGTCCATGCTATATTACCAAAAAGATCAACGGAAAGTACAAAATATTGATTTAAAGATAAATTCCAGTTCTGATAACGATCTCAAAATGACTTTTTACAGAATCTAATATAACCACCCAAGTGTCTGTCTGTATGAATAAAAAATATGTGCAAAAAGATTCTGGAAGAAATTGTGTAATTGCTGAGAAATAAGCAAAATAAGCGCAGATTCGGTCACTTCCGTCGGGTCTTTATTCCAGCAATAATAATACACTGTCCCACATTTGCCTATCTGTGTTGGTGATCTTCAGTGTGAATATTTTTCAGCGTAGATTTCAAGATTTCACAAAGTTCAGTTTATGTAACTGTACCAGATCTAGATCCTCGATGATATACTGACAATTAAGCCTGGTTTTACAGACTTTCACATGAAATCATTGTTTACTGCAACTACTGGAATTTCTCTTTAATAACAAAACCATATTTTCCAGGTTACAGTATAAAAAAACGATGTTATCTTGTACTAGGATTTCTCCCACAAAACTTTTTTGAAGAAACATCCTCAAAAAATTGATATATTCTTTTTTATTCATATTTGCATTCTACAAATTCAAATGCTGTCATTCTCAATAAAAACAATGACACAACCTAACCGGTTAAATAAGCAGTTTTATGTTTCAACCAATTAAGTAGAATTAGTATTGAATTTGTTGTACAATATTGAGATTTAGATAAATTTATTGTTTAAACTATGATAATGACATTATTTGGGGCTAACCTCGATTAGCATCTTGCTATTATGTTAGCTCCAATTACCAAATGTTTTGTTTATATGTGATGTACTATTCCTTGTAATTGTACCTGACAGTAATATTTGGTAATAAATTCAATTCAATTCAATTATGCATTTAAATCCCTATTACATGAAATTTCTCTTTACTGGTTCACCAATTTCTTTTTGGTTTTTAATGACAAACAGTTTATCTGTTTTCCTTTTTGTTCAAACACAGGTTTAAACATTTGACTGATGTCAATAAAAGAAAAATAAATCCATCAAAAGTCAATGAGAACAACCTTATGAAACCGACCCTTCATCAACTGATACTGTAACAAACATCCGGTTCATAGAGAACTAACAAAAAATAATACTTGAATACATTGCTTTAATATACATCAGGCTCTTAAAATAAATAAATTGTGACTACCAAGAAGTGCACGACTGTTCATTGAAAACAAAGTACCCTGATCCACATGAACAAGGTAATTAGTGAGGGTGTGTGTGTGTGACGACCTGCTTCTGGGGACATATTCTTACATCTTACAAATCATGCCAATTGATCCCTTTTCATGCTTTTTTGGTTAACATTGGTTTGACTTGTAAAAAATCTGAGCTAGGTCACACTTGTCACCTGTGTCTGTGATATGTTCCAAAAATGAAGCCCAGAAAAAATTGCGTTCGAAAATGATTATTTAGTGCTTCAAAAATTGAAATATAAAGTGACCAGAAACACCATCTTAATTTCATCCCATACACTTATGTGTACTATTTAGGTGTCTATAAGACGCCTATTTACAAAATCTGGGTTTGCCTTGTAGTTTTAGCTTTTCATTCTCAATAATGGTTGTTTTCAGGGTTTATTAGTTCTAATACATGCACTTGTACACATGTTTCATCTTGGTTTGAGAATTTTTTAAATCGGCTGCTCACAAAGTTAAACAATACCTTTAATAGTAAACTTGTGACTTGTGAATAGATCATGTTTGGAAATTAAACTAAAGCTGTGTGTGTAAGAGGTTGGAAGATTCTCCAGAGGCAGAATATGCTCACGTCCTGTGTGGAACTGGAAGTCCTTTTTTATATTGAGCCCAGTTAGTGAAATAAATTCATATATATTTGGAGTGTGTGAGACAACTAACATGTCCACACTTTTGGGATTAATGCTAAATGAGTCCCCGCTTGTCAAGTTACAAGACTTTGAGATTACGTCATGGTGGGTCAGAAGCTTGCAAATTATCATCGCTATCATGGGATCAACATTGGAAATCTGAGAAATTAGTCCCGGCTATGTAAGTTAAACAATGGTCCAAACCAGTGGGCTAACTTAAATGGATTAAAAAACCAAGAGTGACGCAAATCTCTTGTAGTATTGATTATAACATTACTTTTGATACTTGGAACCATTTAAAAGAGAAAGAAAATGTGCATAAAAAAGGAATGCAGTAAAGATAAAATTTACTGTGTAAACAAAATGTTTGTTACCTTCCAACCATGACTTCAGTTATTAGGTGCACGTACATGGGCTTTCTGGTGCCCGTCTAACAAAGACTTGTGATTGATCGGTTCTACCACAACTATGGAAGGCCAGCTACGTCAACATATCAAATGCCTGCTTGTTCAAAATTTATTTTTCATTAGATATGCTGTACAGGTATATTCATACATTCAATGTTCTCTTGAAGATTCACCGTGCTTCTCTATTTACAAAGGACATTGTGCAAATATCCGGTAGAAAAAAATTATGACACTGATGGATTTCCATAGTTACGATTGTTCGAATCTATCGCAACTCTTTTTAATACGGGACCCTGTTTACAACTGGCATGGGCAGACAAGCCATTTTTGAAGTAATTTCAATAGGATGTGATTAGTCATGGTATCATAATTTTTGAACCCCAGCCTGTTGCCAATCTGGTTTTAATTGCAGGTTTTTGTTACTTCACTTCCTCAGAAGTATTCATTATCTTCAACACATAATAAACAAAACTGGATTGAATTTTCTATTACAATTGAAGTACGGAGACATATACTGCATGTGCAATAAAAAACACAAAAAGAGTTAAAAGTCATTTGAAGTTTTACTTCATACACCTTCATTACAGACTTTCATTAAACATGAAACGTTTATAGCTTTTTATTCTGCTTTTAAAAATATATCAGTGCAGAGTTAATGCACAGTTTTCTGGTAGAGTTGTTCACATCGATCTGCCAAATTTGCAAAACATTGTATTTAAATAAAGAAAATAAAGATTGTTCATGTATATTGAATCATAGCCTTACAGGCTATAAATCTTGTTCATTCTAGCTAAAACGTGGTCCTGTGGATCTTTAAAACATGAAATTTTTGTTATTCAATGTCGATTAAAACATCTAAAACCAAAGACCAATAAAAGAAAATAAAGATTGTTCATGTATATTGAATCATAGCCTTACAGGCTGTAAATCTTGTTCATTCTAGCTAAAACATAATCCTGTGAATCTTTAAAACATGAAACTTTTGTTATTCAATGCCGATTAAAACATCTAAAACCAAAGACCAATAAAAGAAAATAAAGATTGTTCATGTATATTGAATTATAGCCTTACAGGCTATAAATCTTGTTCATTCTCGCTATTAAGATGAATGGTCCTGTTAATCTTTAAAACATGAAACTTTTGTTATTCAATGCCGATTAAAACATCTAAAACCAAAGACCGATATTAATAACTGAGAATGAGGTCTTAGAAAATTATGAAAAGTGTGGTAATAAGCAGACTGAAAGATCCATTGAATATTTGTAAACTTGGTTCAATGATTTTGACATTTTTAAAGATATGTGGGTCGAAATTGCTTCAAAATGTCAATGGATGTTTAATTTATGGGATCTAGATTTGGTAATATACACAAATACATATCACTTGTTACCAAAAGTACTAACTTGCAATTAACACTCACAATGTGTGTCGGTGTGTGATTGAGTTATTAAAGACGTACCAATCAAATATGATTATTTATGTCTTAATAGTACCATCCAATAGACGTGACTAGGGCCCGAGCCTCAAACCTCTGCATCAGTTCATAGCAATCCCATGTAGCTTAGATTACACTACAGGTCCATACTGCACTGCTCAGTACTTAACATGCAAACTACATGATCAATTAAACAAAATAGAATACTAGTAGCTGAAATGGTTGCTAAATCCAACTACACTATCAAAAACATAAAAACGCAAGTTTATCAGTATACCTTTACCTCTTGCATACAAAAATTAGTTCAACTATATGTGATACCCACATTTTGCAATTATGGACTTTCATCCAGAAACCAGTATCAACTTTTACTGATCCCGCAGAAAAATAATTGCACAAGTTCAGGTTTCAAGCATTTAAAATGATAAATAATAATATACAGGGTTTGATTTAACAATACAAACTATCTAAAATTAGTTTTAGGATAACTATAGATCAGAGGAGAATTTCATGTAAATAACCATTACAAGAATTAATGTAGTGTTGTATGTGTGTTGCATTCATCATCAAGGCAACATAGGCGTATCCTCCATGTAATTCATAGATGTAGATGCCTGTGGAATATATGTAAAGAATACACTCCAAGTATGTAAAAAGATAATTAAATCAATCTTAATACATCCAGCAAATGAGAAATCACAGGGGAAAGAAAGGATTACATTATTGATAATAAAAATAACATTTTAAATTTTTAATGTATAACTTGGGGTGAACCATCATTAGATACATTGGGGAGGGACGTTCCACAAATTTGTTCAGGTTGTCCAGAAAAGAGGGAGGGGTGTTTAACAAATATTATTTCAGACTGTCCATATACCAAGGGTGTTTCACAAAGATTTTTTTCTGATATACTGCAATAGAGCTCAGCATTATTCAGATTTGATGGAGTAGCTATTAAAAAAAATCCACACACACACATTACAGGCTTCAAGTGAAAAAAAAATGAGGGTCAAAAATTTGGAGAACAAACTTGTGACATAATAATCATTCTGTTGTGATGTCATGACTCATATCATGTGACTTCATTTTTCATATTTAATGATGTCAAGAATTTTCAAAAGAACTCTGGATTATTTCGCACAAGCTTGTTTTTACTTTGTACTATTTCTTTTAGGGAATGTAAACAATTTTTCAAAGAGTAAAACAAAGTAATGTCAACTTTAAAGGAAGAATATTCACCAATTTCAGCAAATTTAATATCTAAAAATGCTCTTAAAATCAATTTCAAAATCTAATTCATTGGGCTAATTCCAGTGATTTGTTACGAAACGTGTCACTTGAAAAAAACATTTATATGAAACATCGCCCATGTGTAATACTACACAAAAGTACACAGAGCAAGTACACAAGAAAATAAAAAAATACATAGACAAATCTATATCCATATACACACGGCCACATACACAGTGCGCTAGTGATTTTCATTCAAACTTAAGACCTTGACCAAATTACATGAAACTTTTTAAAGTTATGCTTACTTTACCATGTATGGCAACCTTTATTGTGATTGATTGTAATGCATTCTTATCTATCGATGTGAAAGTACTATCAATAGTAGCTTTTGTGCAACAGGTCCCAAAAGATGTTTCCTTTCCCATGCTCTAAGCGTGGAAAGCAACAACCTGAACATTTTGAATTATAAATACATGTACATCCATATTTGCATTGAAAACATGCAAACATTGCATGCAATAATTCATTACATTCCTTCCTCAACATATTTCTGAAGTAAAGAACCTCAATTCATGTGATCGGTGTATAAAACCCAAATCAAATTGGCTTGTACACTCCATCCATAATCAAATGGATATGTTTCATCAGCAGTTTGTGTATTGTTTAATGTGATTTATGTTGTAAATTTTTAACTTTTTAAATCATCCCCCACATTTACATAATACTCTTTCTCTTGTCTGTTTGTGAATAAGTATTGTATAGATGTTGGTTTATTGTTTTATGTATTTTTTTTTTTTTTGGGGGGGGGCATTGCAATATCATGTATTGTACATTATGCAATACCATCTGTATTAATGATTAATTGTAAAAATAGAGTGAATTCTATCATCATTCAGTAGTAAAATGATGAACTATTCCAGTGCACTTATTCAGTACAATTATTTTAATAATGAAATGAAACATGAGTGGATAGGCCAACAACATTGACAAGATGGCAGTGTACTCGATACGCAATACAAAAATTGAGTTGTTAGACATAGGGCTAGTATTAAAATTAATTATCTTACATCTCATGAGAATATTCCAGCTTATCATTTCTGGTAAATCACTTCAAAAAAAAATTCTCAAAATTACCATTCTACATCACACAAATCTAGTTTCATGAAAATGGTGTATTATTTCGCCTCTCTTCATATACCTTATGCAAATGACGTCACATCTCATAGCACCCTCCCAGAAAGGATAAAGGAATACGCGTAAACAGAGTTGACAGAGATGCACCCGCTGTAGATCACCAATGTATGCAAGGCAATGGCTTTTGCCTTTAAGATGGCGGAGCAATGACGTCAATCCATAAGATCTGGTGAAACACTTGCATGGTCAAAACAAATTCTATAACTTTCTGTCTGCATCACTTCAGTTTCAGTATATTATAAAGCACAGTTTTGCAGTTCATCTATTGCAAGACTCATTTTAATATGTGTACATGTACCCATTCTGGCAAATGAGGACACACATCCAAACTGTCACATTTGAACCGAGGACATCCAAGTACAATAAACTAAGGATGTCCCTGGCACGCCGACCCATTGCATATGGACCCAAATTAGATTCTCTTGCATATACAGGTACATTTTCATCTTTTTCATTGATTTTCATTTTCCTTTATAAAATCCTTAATTCTTAAAGATACATGTACATGTATGTCCATGGTTGTGTTGTAAAATATTATAATGATCCTCGGACAAGACTCCTAATGCCACAAAAGTCTTTGGTTATTTTGGAAAATAGTTTTCTGAAAACCGTGTCCTCAATTTTCATCATGAACGTGTATGTTTCTCTGTTCCTCTGCATGTTCGGGAATAAAAGGTGAATGTATGTATATACATGACAAACCAACATTAAAGGGGAGAAAATTTGTTTGACCATCCACGGAGATGGTCACATAAAAATGACAAGGAATAGAGGTACATCTGCGGCTGGATGGATTGATTGATAATGGTCAAAGATATACACCATGATGAGCAAACATGCGGGTATATAATACTGTAGATGAAAAGTTGGCAGATGTCAGAGTTTGTTCTGTGCAAGGAGATCCTGAAAAAAAAGATGGCAAACAGAGAAAGAAATGGAACACGATAAATACAATGAAAGGCATCCACAAACACAGAGATATGCTTTAAAGATAGCTTTGCAAGGCAGTAATATTTATAAACATCGAAGTGGCAAAGGAGACCAGTCCACTAGCCCTTGATCCTCCAATACTGACGCCTGACTTCAATATCCCTGCACGACCTTAGCACGTGAAAAATACACCACCAAGGGTGTTTTTTTCTTTTAAACAGTATGCCATATAAGGCAAAGGGCATAAAAGGACACAGTGGACATAGCATCACCAATGAAGGGCAAATTGGCAAACAGACTGGCCTACGAAAATGGGAACAAATATTTTACAAACACAAATTAAAAGATTGTCTATCTTTGACAGGCCTCAGATTGTCAATTCTTTGATAATCTTATAACCTAGGCCTTAACACCAAAAGTAAAGGACAGGAAAAAGAATAGTTTGTTTTACTTGTTTTAAAAGTAAATATCATTGGGTGGTGATTTTTTTTTCCTTCCACTGTCAACCTCTTTTTTTAAAAGGTGCTCCCTCCCCTCACTTTGATAAATCCTGGATTCGCCCCTGGCAACAATGACATTCATGATTACAAACTGGTTAGGTTAGGGCACAGATAAATGATAGGTGTCAAGCAGTTAGAAATTAAATACTAAATAAGCAGGGTTTACATCCACAAAATTGTTACACACAAACAAACGTGCTAACGAGACAAGTTAAACGGATAAAAGCAACAGCACAAGATTGGACAAGTGAGGAAATAAGAATACTAATGAATAAGAAAACAAAGAAAACAAAACAATGAAAGAAAGTGTTAACTCGCAAGGAGAAATTAAATCATAGGAAATGATTATGGTCCACATCAACAAGCAATGCTAAACATAAAAGCAGGTGTTAGCAAGAAAGAATATTTAGATTGATTGAACAAAAAGCAATGTAATTAACTCATGCTTAATAAAAGTCACATGAACACATGCTTCATCTAAATTTATCTGCAGTTGCAATAAAAGCAGTGGATTCTAAACATTCCATGACAAAGCTGCCAATGAACTGCACTAGAATATATCTATCAAGAATGAATTTTAACAAGAAGGGGGAAATTTTAAAGTTTGGTGTTGGTCATTTTCCATCTTTCTTAATGAAAATTTACTTCATTCAACAATCTACATTTTGAACAAAAGCAAGGGCTTCTTAAACGCCAAGGCCCGTGTTCTGAAGTCGGGTTTAACTTAGACCATGGTCTGACTCTGTGCAAAAATTATGGGAAGCCAAATGTTTCCAAATTTTGTTAACAGTGAATGCTTATCATGTGTACTGTGCTATTTACTAATTATTTAATGGTGAAGACAACTGTCATACTTGCATGTATCCTTCCTACATGTAGGCAGTTAATAATATTTTGGGAGTCAAATGAGCCGATACATTAAACCTCTACTGTCATAGAGTTATGTAACAACTGGCTTTCTATAGTTAAACCACAACTTAAAACCAGAGTTTAAATTAAACCAGACTTCAGAATACAGGCCCAAATATTTTATTCCATCATATAATAGCAAATAAATTGCATTGGGTATTTTACCATGAATCAACAAATGCCAAAATCAATGTAGAGGGACAATTTTATATGTTGATGTAATTTTTTTTTTCAATCTATGAGGATATAAAGGAAATATGACGGTCAGTTATATTGGTACATAAATCATTGATTAAATGTCAGTTTTTTGCATGAATATCTCACCATTTTCTTTTTACCATTCTTAGATATTTTACCTAGATCACACAAATATTTTATGAACCAGAATAAAAATGTTTATTCTAGAAGAAGTGTTGATACACCCTAATATTTCAAATGGTTTTAAATCCAAGGCCAGAGGAACACTGTGACCAAAATGAAAAAAAAAATTGAATCCATGGACTAAGTCTCAACCAAAGTTAATTCATGAAGATATCATCTAAAAATCCATGCTCAATTCAGCACAGAAATAGAATCCAACAATGACCTTACACCCTTGTCAAAATATTCTTTAAAAAAAAGGTAACTAAGGATCTTACAACTTCACTTTTTTAACGATGTCCCCACTTTTTAAGTAGATTAATGATAAACAAGCAGCTCATTAATGCTGCACCTTGTGACAAAAGAACGCATTCATTTTTGGACATACCAGTATTCTTATTATATTATAGTGGAAGAGCCGTGGTGTAGTGGTTCTGACTCTCGCCTTGTAAACAGAGGGTCGTGTGTTCGAATCCCACCGCGGTCTAGCGTCCTTTAGCAAGGCGTTAATCCACACTTTGCCACTCTCGACCCAGGTGCTAAATGGGTACGCGGTAGGATGCGAAAGATATTGTATGTTTGATTTTGCCAGCGCCATAATGTGGCTGCGATGAATGCAAGGAATGCTCCCCAGGGAGTGGAAATTGTGCACTTTTCGTGCTTGATTGAAATGAATCCAATGACCGGGGTAATAATATGCTGTAATGTGCTTTGGGCCATTCTGGGAAAAGCGCTTTATAAAAATTGGCTATTATTATTATTATTCTTTTTTAACGATGTCCCCACTTTTTAAGTAGATTAATGATAAGCAAGCAGCTCATTAATGTACCTTGTGACGAAAGCATGCATTCATTATTGGACATACTCTTATCATATATCATAATCATAATCAATGGATACAATCTGCATTCACAATGGTACCAGCTTACATACTTAATACCACCCAATATATAGACAATTAGCATTATATAAACATAATTCATTTTGTGAAAGAACAGGTTTTTAATCATACAGTGTTTTCTAATGATGAAAATGGTTAAAAAATTATTGCACAAATTACATGTAATTTAAACAGAAATTAAGATTCAAGAGGGGGTAGATTGACACCAAGTCTATTGAGATATACAATACTACAAGATAAAGAATTATGGAGAAAGTCTAGGAACTACATATATTTGTCTGTAAAAATTGCATAATATGGAAGACCTTATCATCTTTGATAATTGCACATTATTTTGTCATACATGTACATAAAATTCTTCATATAGTGAAAATTTTGTACTTTTCATGCTATACAGTAAATAAGATACAGATAAAAGTATAATACTGACTTTAAGAGAAATCTAAATTTGAAAATATTATACCAATTAAAATAGGGTTCAAAGCATACTTTAACAAAATATTATCTAAATACTGACTTTAAGAGAAATCTCAATTTGAAAAAATATAACAATTAAAATAGGGCTCAAATCATAATAACAAAACATTATCTCAACCCTTCCAGTTGTTCTGTTTTTTAAATGAAGAAGAATGAAAACAAGAGTTGAAAACAAGAGATTTAACAGAGGAAATGAGTGATCTTCCATTTGTTCTAATTAATTCAATGAAGGAATATCACCCTGACCAATCAAAGGTGAATGAAACTCCATTCACATGTCCTAATCCAGCTGTATATTTTCTTCTTTATTTAAGGAATATCCCTAACCATAAAGTTAGCCTTAGCCCTTTCTAATAAAAGATTGTATTTAAAATAGAAGACTATCTGTACACCTATTTATAACCCCTACACTTGCTTAGAACTCCTAAAATCAGAGATTTTACAATAAAAGCTCAAGATTAACCTTTTAGTTAATAAAGCTCAGAATACTATGTACATTAAGTCTTAACTACCTATAATTATAAGATTATCTCCTTAAAGATATGCATATCATGTATCAGAAATGTTTAGTATTGATTAATATCAGAAACATTATTAGTAAAATTTTTACAGAAATTGTATAAAATATAAAATGCAACTCAATGTTTATATCAGAAACATTATTAGTAAAATTTTTACAGATATTGTATAAAAATATAAAATGCAACTCAATACTAAATGAATTAGTTTAATATTGATTAATATCAGAAAATTTATTAGTAAGATTTTTACAGAAATTGTATAAAAATATAAAATGCAACTCAATACTGAATGAATTAGTAAGTACTGAAAAAGATTAGATGCATATTTCTTGAAGGACACATGTACATGAGAATAAAGAACTATACACAAAATAATACTTTTCATCAAATACTATCTACTACCCATTTAATTTTTAATGAAAGGAATAGATTGAATAGTATATGCACTGTTCCTAAATCAATTCAATAATCTGTACTATGATTGTTTTTTGCTAAAGACATTGGAGACTGAATGATTTGCTATAACACGTTTTCAATTGATTCCAGCCAGCATATACCCGTATGCGAGCTGGGTTTCCAATTGGATTAAAAAGTAAAATAAAAAGATATCCTCTTATATACTACTAACTACTATACTCTCCCCAACTAATCCATTTGCAGTGGGGAATTTAGGATTATATTTTTGAGGGGGGTGGGATTTTTATATTAAAAAAAATAAGATCAATGTTATATAGAGGTAATACCAAGTGGAGTATACACTTAAAACCCCCATCACACTTATTCAGAATCAGAAGGAATGAAGCAGAAGCTGGAACAATAAAATATTCAAAAAATCTAGTAATTTGGGGGAGGAACTTATGAATTCACCAAACTGGAGTTGAAAACTGACCAGATGAATCATCATACACCAGTCAAAATAAACCGCAATGGAGTCAGATTGATAATTCGTGCTATATTCTTAGACATTCTAGGTGCATTCTAACTATTCTGACTGCATTCTGAGTGCATTCGAAATAGTTTTGTCATTTCTTTTGGCCATCCCGAGGGTTTTGGTCATGTTCAAAACATTTGAGGGGCAT